>NW_024096505.1:1200000-1675000 GCF_016545835.1 Crotalus tigris | reverse complement strand
AATGTTTTAAGTTCAGCGGAGGCAAAGACATAACAGGTATTCTTTATGGGCATGTGCTTTGGGGAAAGGCAGTATAGCTTGTATAAATTAAAGAAAACTCCTAACATTTTTGCATAGTCTTAACTCAGTGGTTCTCAACCTTCCTAATGCTGCGACCCTTTAATACAGTTCCTCATGTTGTGGTGACCCCCAACCCCCCATCCAGCTGGCCGGGGAGGGGGGCAGGAAGGCCGCTCCACCAGCTCCGCCCAGCCTGGTTGGAGAAGCGCCATTCCTCTCCCTCTTTCTCTCTTTCTGTCTCTTTCCTCTCTCTCTCTTTCCTCTCTTTCTTTCTGCTCTTTCTCTTTTCTTTCCTCTCTCTTTCCTCTTTCTTTTCTCTTTCTCTTTCCTCCCTCTCTTTCTTTCCTCTTTTCCTGTTTCTCTTTCCTGTTTCTCTTTCCTTTCTCTTTCCTCTCTCTCTTCTCTTTCCCTTTCCTTTTTCTCTTTCCTCTCCCCGTTTCTCTCTTTCTCTCTCTTTCCTCTTTCTTTTTCCTCTCTCTTTCTGTTTCCTCCCTTTCTTTCTCTTTCCTCTCTCTTTTCCTCTGTTTCTCTCTCTTTCCTCTCTCTCTTTCTCTCTCTCTTACGGCAGCATCGTCGGGGGTCCCCGCCGCCCCCAGCCCGGCTGCCGCTCCGGCCAGGACTCTGCACTGCCCAGCCTCATCCTCCGTCCATCGATGGAGCTGTAGTGGGGGCTGGAGCTGCACGGCCCGCCAGCCCCTCTGCCAGCCTGGCTGCTCCCCCCAGGCACCCCTCTTCCGGCACCTGCCCGAGCCGCCTTGGGGGCAGCAGGAGGAAGAAGGAGAGGAGAAGGGCAAGAAAACCACCGCCGCCGCCCGAGCCAGGACTCCGCACTACCTGGCCTCGCCCTCTGCCCATCCGATGGAGCCGCAGTGGGGGCTGGTGCCGTGCGGCCTGCCAGCCCAGCTGCTCCCCCCAGGCACTCCTCTTGCCCCGGCGCCTGCCCGAGCTGCCTTGGGGGCAGCAGAAGGAAAGAGAGAAGGGTGAGAAAACCACCGCCGCCGTCCCAGTGGGACTCCGCGCTGCCCGGCCTCACCCTCCGCCCATCCGATGGAGTCGCGGTGGGGGCTGGGGCTGCATGGCCCCTGCCAGCCCGGCTGTTCCCCCCCAGGTACCCCTTTTGCCCGGCACCCGCCCGAGCTATCTTGGGGGCAGCAGGAGGAAGGAGAGAAGGGCGAGAAAACCGCTGCCACCGCCCCAGCTGGGACTTCGTGCTGCCTGGCCTCGCCCTCCGCCCATCCGATGGAGCTGCGGTGGGGGCTGGTGCCGCGTGGCCCCTGCCAGCCCCTCTGCCAGCCCGGCTGCTCCCCCCAGGTACCCCTCTTGCCCCGGCGCCCGCCCGAACCACCTTGGGGGCAGCAGGAGGAAGAACGGGAGGAGGAAGAGGATGGCAAGGAAGCCGCCACCAGCGCTGGGCCCTAGGAGGCGGCTCTCCTACCTTTGCTGAATCTCCTTCTTCCTTCCCGGCAGCCTGGACTCCGGCACGTCTTCCTGGCCAGCGGGTCCAATGGTCGGGCTGGCTGGGGATCACAGGGGTGGTCTCCCTTGGGCCGTGGCTTGCGGGAGGGCTAGCCTGCTCAGCGGAGCCTCCAATGGGCTGTTCCCAGCAGGGATCCCGGGGCTTCCCCAGGCAGTTCCAAGGCCATGAGGCCCTGGCCACGCTTCTCCCAGGGGGTGGGGCACCCGGGTGCAGGGCCAATCAGGAGCCCTGCAGGAGGTAAGTCCGCCTGAGAGAGAGAGAGAAGGGAAGCGAAAGTGCCTCTCTGTCTCTCTCTCTGCAAATGGCGGAGGAGGGCATGTGGAGATGGATGCGGAGCGGTGTCTCGGTTCCTAAGACCATCAGAAATATGTGTTTTCTGATGGTCTTAGGCAACCCCTGTGAAAGGGTCGTTCGACCCCCAAAAGGGTTGTGACCCACAGGTTGAGAACCGCTGTCTTAACTTAAAAGAACATGTAATATCCTTAAAAGCACAGCTTCTTTCAGTTGTTGAATGTTCATCTTTATACCAAGTTTGATGGTATGAAGCCAGTGAGTTCTTTGTTTGCCCCTTCTTGATCCACTAATCATTCCTAGCATCATTGACTTCTCCAAAGAATTTGCATGGATGACATATCCAAAGTAAATCAGACCACATCTTCTAGTGGTGTTTCTGATTTTATAACGTACATACATACATACATACATACATACAGTAAGTGTATTGATGTATTTATAATTAAATAAAATATATAAGTTAATAAAATAAAAGCCTCTCTGTGAGAGAGATGTATGTATAATAAGCTTGGCATTATAAATCAATAATTTTAAGTTATTTAAATTGCTTTGGATAGTAAGATGGGCAGCATATAAATTTAATTAAAAGTATTTGTAACTGAAGGATATATTTAAAATGTTTTATATTGATATGAAATGTAGTAGATGTTTTTCTGAAGCAATTGAAATTTGTACCGGTTAATTCCACAGATCACTTGTACCAGAATGACATATTATAGTGATAGCCTTGAAAGTATTTGTCTAGAAATTATAACCCCTTCTTTGCCAACTAAGAAATTGAAATTAGCCAGCTGGAATTAATACTAAAAGAGCACACCCAACTATTAACCTACTAAAATGGAGGTTGGTTTTCCTTTAAAAGCTGTCTCCTAATTTTTTCCCACAATTTACAGATAAGGGGAAGATCATAACTAACTGTAAACCTGATGCAGCTGTAAAATTAACAGATGAAGATCTGAGAAAATTCTTGGCAATGAAAACTTTGGTAATGTTTCCTCAGAAGGCACAGTTTCCTTTTGAGAGAAAGCCAGTTTTCTCTTCCAAAGGATTAGGGAAGAGGTTAACAGATGAAGAAGAATCGTTCTCTTCATCAAGTTCTGAATCAGACTCTAGCTCTGATTCTGAAGATGATGACTTCAAAGAGAAGCCACATAGACAAAAGAAACTCTGCCGCACAACTGATAACAAGCAGTTAAAATCTGATATGATGAAAACTGCTTCACAACAAAGGCCTAAAGAAGTACATTTAAAGAGCAAGAAGTTAGGAATAGTGAATGCAGAGAGTCAGAAGCCAACAGAAGTTTCATCTGAAAGCCTGGAAATACCTCTCTCTCAAACTGATCCACAAAGAACTCGGCTGGTACCTCCACAAAACATATCACAAAATCTGGAACAGGATGAAAACATTACACAGAAAATGCAAAAAACTGAGATGCAAGTTTTTGAAGAACCAGGGCCTGAAGTTTCAAGGGAAAGAATGCCTGTAATAAAAACCACCCTGAAGGAGGAGATCATCCCAGAAGTGGAAGCTCAAATTGAAGAACAAAGCACTCCACAGGGTATCACTTTATCTTCTTCTGCATTAGTTCTGTTGGTTGAAAGGAATTATATAAGCAAATGTCCTATATTCTGACTTTCCCATCATTTGAAGCAATGCCTTGAAATGTTTCTTTCCGCTTTCCTAATGTACTTTCCGAAGAAGCCTTTTTCACATTACTCACAAACTGTTATACTCTTTTGCAGTTACGTTCTCTGATTCTTCCATTAAGCTTTAAAGGTGCTGAGGAAAGATTTGGGGGAAGGGGAGGAAACAACATTTTATCTTTGCTATGTTCTCTTGTTTGAAGTATTAAGGGAATTTAGAACATTCAAAATTGTGATGACTGTGTGAAAATGTCTTCATAAAGGAAATGAAAATGTTGTCCCTACTTGCTAAAGCACAACCTATAGACTTGTGATTGACCTGTTTTCAGACATTTCTTCTATCTATCTGTACTTGCTCATAGCTTAATGTTGCTTTTTGTTTGGAATTTGCTGTTTGTGTGGTACTTTTCACTCTTTTTCATGGCTTCTTGAACCTTGTGATACATACATAAATACAGAGAGAGATACATAAATCAGTTCTGTAAGGAAGCAAGTTTACTTTGACCTTGTCTGTAGGTTAGCGAAGTTATTACTGTTAGTGATTTAATCATTATAATGCATGTTTGCGTCAGATGGTTTTCCTTTCTGCTCTCATTGCCTTCATCCTTTAATATTCTTAAAATATTCTCTTAATCTCAAAATACCCAAATAAATTCCTAAAGTGAATATCATTTTCTTCAAATTGTAAAAACCTCCCCCTGAAGCTTTCCTGGCCAGATAATGTTCATTTTTCTATATTTTAAATTCTGTAGTATATATCAATATGATTTTTAACATCTATTATTTTCAATAATCTATCCATTTATAAATACAGAAAAAATAGTAGATACCAGTTATAATATGAATTAACAAATAAAAGTTGTAATTCAATAGGCATGTCAAAGTGATAAATATCCTCAAAGATTTTGAAGTTTATTACCTAACCACCACCACCCAAATCTTCAATTATTTTGAGTTCCAGAAGGGGGCAGCCTTGGAAATATAATAGCAGAAAAGACATGGCCTGGCTCTCTTTTAGTTTAGCTTGGCTAGTCTAGAAAATTAGAACAGGAGATTAGAGAAGGTAAAATTTGTAATTTCTAAAGATGACTATAAATAGCCTTTTAAAGTGTAATTCTATATAGATATAGCATTGATAATGTAACTAAAAGCCATAAATAAATATTACTGGGCCAACATTTCAGTGGAAAGGCTTAAACTATTACTAAATATTGCTATACAAATACAGTATATTGAACACTGAGGAGTACATATCCACTTATTCCCTGTATATTTAAATTTATCTAAAATGTTTTAAACACTACTAAACAGAAATCATTGGAAAAATATTCCATTGTACAGATAGTCCTCAATTTACAACAGTTCATTTAGTGACCATTCAAAGTTACAATGGCACTGAAAAAAAGGGACTTACAACCATTTTTCACACTTAAGTCTATTGCAGCAACCCCATGGTCATGTGATCAAAATCCAGATGTTACAAAAGCTCATGGAATGAGCAGAGATGGCTAAATTGACTGTTTTGGTAAAAGAAAAGAACATGTATACTTTTGTTTCTACTTGGAAACCGCTTCTGGACTTTGTGCTTGAGGTGGAAAAAAATGATACTATGATTTTGGGTTTTACTGATTAGATTGATTTGTTGATACAGAAATGGCTAGTTTATATCACTATAGAAATATAAAAAGTTGAGATTCGATCTTAATATTTTATTTTACTGCAACAGAGGGAATCGGAAGTCAACACCTTTTGTTTCTTTCCCTCCCCTTCTCCACACTTTTTCATTTTCCCTTTTCCTATTGTCATCCCTTACTATTTGCTTTTGTAGTTTCATATTTTATGTTATAAATAAATAAAATTATTTTTTAAAAATTCAGATGCTTGGCAACTGCCCCATATTTATGACGTTTGCAATGTCCTGTGGCCATGTGATCTCATTTTGCGACCTTTTGACAAGCAAAGTCAACGGGGAAGCAAGATTACTAACTTAATAACTGCAGTTATTCACTCAACAATTGTGGCAAGGTCATAAAATGGGGCAACAGAAAATTTGCACTCAATTGTGGTCGTACGTTGAGGACTACCTGCACTATAAAAGTATACAGTTAATAAAAGAAGATAACACTCATTCCAGACATTAAATTCCCCTACCCAGGGAATGTTAAAAATCACCCTGAGTTCTTAGTCTAGAAGGAAAATATCACTAAGAATAATTGTAAGTTTCTATCCAGAACATTTTCTTCCCTAACTCATAATATTTCTGCCTACTTACTATTAAGCCCAAAATTTTGAATATCAAGCCTTTGCGATGGTATGTTATACTTTAAAATGATTGATTCATTTGAAAACACTACTTCTTTGATAATTTATGATGAGGTGGGGTAGAGAACTAATATGTTGAGTGAAACACTAAGCTATATAAATTAATGGTAAATGTAGTCTACTGTTAAGAGCTGGAGATGCTTATTTACTTTCATGTTATAATCAGATTCCAATCAGTGACTAGATTCATACAATGCAAAGTAAATGCATGGTTTGTACAGTGTGTAAATGTGTCACTGTAGTTTTCAAGCAGTGGTTTATGCTTAAGTCGTGCCTTCCCTTTATATTCCAGCAAGTATTCAAGTTGGTCAACAAAATCAAATGAAACACAATTAACAATATAGATAATAGCGTAATGCCCATAGATAGAATGAAACATAAACCAGGCTTTTATGGATCATTCAGCAAACAGCAGCTAAATAAATTATGGCTTCATGTCAAACTCAGAGCTTTTTTAAAGTAAAATTGAAGGGTGAACATATTTGTAGCTTTTGTGAAGTTAAAGAACAATTAGGGAGTTTAACACTGTCTATTTGTCTGATGTAAAAGCTCCCTTGGAAAGACATGGTTCTGGATTTATAACAGAATATGCATGTTTTGGTTTATATTCTATTGCTAGAAAAACAAGCCACTGACTTGCCTATTTGGTGGCGGAAGCTAATGTAACATAAACATTGAGGTTTTGGTAACATGCATATCTTGTTTGGAAATGCTCCTCCCATGTATTCTGGCTTATTCCTGATTTTTTAAAAAACTAATGTATTGGTAATAAGTTGCCATTTAATACTGGATATTCAAATTATCTTTAATATTGTTACATTCTTAACTATTTGTGAAATGTGAATGTGTATTTCACACATGTAAATCATGTACTTTTAACTGAAATATAGCTTGCGTTGTAAAGAGAAGCTACATCTTTTTTAACTCAAACTTTCCTGAGGGAAATCTTATTTGATTACAAAAACTGTCCTGTTCATTGACCAACATTTCACAATCATAAGCCTATTTGGTAACTTTTATGTCCAGAACCTGTTCTATGTCACTGTGTTTTTCATTTACATACTTTATGAACAACTGCTATCTCTAAAACTATTTGGTATTATTCTGCCTTTCCTTTAAGCTGTCCTTCCTGATTACTAACTTTTATTCTAGCAGCTCAATTCCCAGCATTGCCATCATGAGTCATGTTCCATCTCTGTTGTGGGTGTACTTTTCTTACTGTCTTTTTCTTCAAAATCAAAATGAAATCCAATTCATTTCTGGGAGGTTTTTTTTTTTAAAAAAAGGATCTAATTTTCTTGTTGCAATCACCAACCCCCTTTGTTTATAAATTTTTCTTTAGTTTTCTGAGATAATATAGCTAAGATCGTGGTAAACACTTAGGATTGTACATTTACTTCTTTACATTTAAAGAAAGAATGCTTTATTAAATAGCTAAAATGGGCTATAAAGATAATTGATTTATATTACAGCATATCTGTAGTCTATCAACATTTACCTTCCCCAGCACTAATATTTTCATAACTGTATGACACATAGTTTTTCTAGGCAAGGGCTTTGGGTCTCCTTCCACTTACAGCTCCCAAATCCCTCTCTCCTCAGTTCCTCCTCCTTCCAAATTGGGAGAAAGTACCTTGCAATAATTTGCTTTGATTGATAATTCCACTCATCACATATTTACCCTACTTCCCCAAACTTAACATCACTCACAACTGAATGATATGTGTAAGCCTTGAAAGTATTTTTTTGGTTTTGTTTTTTTACAACTTCTCAAGCTCTGCCACAATCATCATAGTTGATATAATAACTTTCAGTGTTAGTAATACATCTGCATTGGTATCAAAATCTGATTTCGCTTGGAACTTTGTTTCTGTTCTCTGGGTTAACAATATTTCTTTTCTCCTTATAGCTGCCAAGCCATCACCTGAAACTGCTCAAGAAACATATGACACTTCTACCTACAAGAACCTGCAGCACCATGAATATCAACCATTCACTTTTGTGGATTTTGATGTTTTGTTGTCAAAATTCAGGCTGCCTCAGCCATCTTCTGGGAGACTATCTCCAAGACACTGAACTAATTGTGGAAAACAAATAAATTCCGACAAAGTATTATGCTTGTGAGTGTTATAAATTAATATTAGCATTAATTATTATAATTGCTGATTGTATGACAAATTAATTCTAATAATTAATGATAACTTGATAATTTCCTTAGTTCAAGCTACTGTGTAGTGTCATACCACACTGCTGCTAAATATCTATGTAATCCTGGTTCATAAAATTTATGCAAAGTACAAATTAGTTGGTACTGAATGCTGATGAAGTATTTTTAATTAGATTGTGGTGAGTGTATTTGTTTTGCTAAAGATGCAGTTTTGGAAGCCTAGTGCCACTTGCTGAATGATGTTATTTTATCTTTGAAGTAATATATAACAAATAATGTTATTGTAAAAGATATAGAAGTAATTGGCTTTATGTTTGTGAAAGCCTGATTCTGAGTATGTATGAATGAGGATGCATTGCCTGTGCTAAAGGTCAAGGGAATTGGCGTGTAAATACTGTTCCCTTAATTTCTATATGAGATTTAGCTTGAAATAGAAAATTGTTTTGGAGATGAATATCAAATTAAAGGCTTGAATAGAAGATTATTGACAACAGCCTATTTTTCCAAAATTTGCAGCAAAGGCTCTTGTGAGCAGCTGAACAGGCATTTCTAGGAAGAGTTGTTTTCGTTTCCACTTTGCCAGATCAGGTAGAAATGAATAAAACAAGAAGAAATCAGTTTCTGCATGTATTTGACATGTTTAAAAAGAAGAATATATGTACATTTGTTTCTTAGCAGTGCTGGTATATCTATCTCCTTAATACGACGCCATTATGCCCTAATTTTTCCACCCCTCACTTTGAGTAAACATAATAATTTCTGGGTTCTTGAGATTAATTTTCAAACATGCTTCATTACTAGTTTTTTAAAAATAATTTTCTCTACAGCAAACAAAAATGTACTTTGTTTTATGTGAGGTAAGCATGATTTTAAAGCTGCGCTTCTTTTTATGCTGAAATCTTAGTTCTATGGGGTTTTTTTTTCTTAATTTTCATATTTCTTGAAATAACTGAAATAGTGATAATTGTAATTAGTACAAATTTAAGAGCCTGAGCTTATGCTTCTAAGTGTACCATTTTATAATCCAGTTATTATTACTCACTTTAAAAATTCTAATTAGTTTCAACTTTATTACACAGTTACATTGAACTCCCGCTGTTCTTATTTTTGTATTTATCAATTTTTAAACATCTGGGTCAAGTCTGAAGATAAAGATAGTTAATTGCTGCTGTTAAGATCTAAAATCTGAATTATCTAGCAGTTAATCTGAAGAGATTTCAGTAAGTAAAACATTGCAAAGAAGTGTAGAGCATAGAAATATTTTCTCCAAAAATTCTTAAGAACATGACCTGGAAAATGATCATGATTCCACATTCTTCATTACAGGTAGTCCTCGATTTGCAGCCATTTGTTTAGTGACCATTCGAAGTTACAACAGCACAGAAAAAAATGATTTATGATTGTTTCTCACAAAACCGTTGCAGCATCTCCATGGACATGGGATCAAAATTTGGACAATTAGTAACTGTCATGTATTTATGACAGTTGCACTGTCCCGGGGTGATGTGATCATATTTTGCAATCTTCTGACAAGTTAAGTCAATGGGGAAACCAGATTCCTTTTTCAACCATGTCCCTAACTTAACAACTGCAGTGATTCGCTTAACAATTGTGGCAAAAAAGTCATAAAATGGGGCAAAACTCACTTAACAAGTAACTTGCTTAGCAACAGAAATTTTGGGCTCAGTTATATGTTGTAAGTCAAGGACTACCTATAGTTAAAGAATGGGTCAATCCTTATGAGAACCTAAGGACTTTTGGAAGGTATCTCTATTTTGTTTAATTCTATCTCATTTCTTTGCATTAAAACAAGCAAATACAAAGCATTACCAACCCATTCCCCCCGTTATTAATTATGTATGGACAACAGTGTACTTAGTATTGAATTTTTGTTTTAATTTGTATATTGTTCCATCTGGAAAAAAACCAAATACACTAACATGGGAAATTTAATACCAGGTTTCCAAGTGTGTTTCACATGTACATTTTTGGGAGAGATTGAATATTCACATTGTCTAATTTTAATTTCAGAGCTGCTTCATACTACTTTTAAAATAAAGTCTTCGTCTCCTTGATAACAAATATTTCCCTCCAACAGTGTGTTTTCTCTAATTCATCCTGTCAACTGGTCACGTCAATAATAAAAGAAAAACATTCTTTTGGTTTTTCTTTTAATCATTCATATAATAACTTAGATTTGTGAGGAAAAAAAGGTCTGATTTGAATTACTGGAGTAATAAATAGATTATATTTATGGAAGCACAAGTTGTTAAACTGGCATGTATTTTTGCAGGTTTATGCAACTGCTTCAGAAGCTGATCCAATCTGTGTATGTGCAAAGTCTGGAAAAAACAGGACGTCTTTAATAATATGAAAAAAGACATGCTTTGTACATACTGATACATGTTCTGAAGCATCTCTGAAAGGCTCTAAAATGAGCCTTCTCAACTATCAAAGAGGGTTGCTGTTGAAATCCAGAAATAACTGGATTATGTATTACTAATGATGAATTACACCCAAAACGGTGTATGCATGTCATACCCATCACAGTGCTTTATCTCCTTTTCGAGTAGCATAGTGCCCATTCATTATAGCAACATACAGAAATCTTTGTATTTCCGTTATGATTTTATGTTATAGGTAGCTAGCTGCACTTAAATTTTAAAAAGAGGAAAAGTTCCTTTTAAGTTGCTCACTATAATCTAAAGTCAAGAATTGGTCAAGTGGGAAGAAAACTTAGCTAACAAGTTTTATAATAAATGAGGAATTGTTCCTCCATTTGCAATTGCTGCAAGATGGCATGAGCCGTTCCTTTATGGCCACAAAGCGCATAGGACAGACATGTCAAACACAAGGGCCGGGGGCCGGATGCGGCCCGCGAAGCCATCCTGGAAACAGTGAGGGATCGGCCCCCGCTGCCTTGGCCCGGGCTGGCCAGGAGCCAGCATACAATTTTGTGGTGGCCATCTATGCTGAAATGCATTCAGTCTTAGCCGTCCAAAAACAGCGAGGAACCAGCCCCTGCCGCGCTGGCCCCGCCCCCTGGGTGCATGCTGGGGAGGCGTCACCCTTTGTGAGGAATGAAAAAATGCACCATGTCTTGGCACTTGCCCCAGTCCCACCCCCTTCTGCCAGAGACCCTCAGATCTGTCCCATTCCTGCCCAGGCCCCCACAGGCACCGTTGACACAAACGATGTAGAGCTGGCCATGCCCACCCAGTAGGCCACACCCACTCCACACCCACCCAGTAGGCCGCACCCACCCGGCCCCCGAAGGGCAACCGCAATGCTGATGCGGTCCTCAATGAAATTGAGTTTGACACCCCTGGCATAGGAGAATTCCAACAATGGGAATAAAGAAGTTGGAAGTCTGAACTAGAAATAGTTGAAAGAATGCTATGTAACAGTAAGTTAAGGTTCAAAAACAACAGGATTTTCAGAAAGAAGATTTTATATATAAAAAACCAGATTTAAAAACAAGTGATATTTCCTTAAAGCACAGAGATACAATTATTGAGAGTCTTCCAGATGTATAGGTAGTCCTCAACTTAGGGCCACAATTGAGCCCAAAATTCCTGTTGCTAAGTGAGACAGTTGTTAAATGAGTTTTGTCCAATTTTATAACCTTTCTTGACAATCATTGTTAAGTGAATCACTGCAGTTAAGTTAGTAATATGGTTAAGTGAATCTGGCTTCCTCATTGACTTCGATTGTCAGAAGGTTGCAAAAGGTGATCACATGACTCCAAAACACCACAACCATCATAAATGTGAGTCAGTTGCCAGGTATCTGAATTTTGATCACGTGAGCATGGGAATGCTGCAATGGTATGAAAAACTCATTAGCCACTTTTTCAATGCTGTTTTACCTTCAGATGGTCACAAAACAAATGATTGTTAAGTCGAGGATTCCTTGTATTTCAGGATATATTCAGAAAGAAGAAGCAGAACACTTTGTGCAAACATTTTCAAGAAAGCTACTGCATTTCATTTAGGTTTTCATAGATGGTGATAAAGTTTTTTAATATTCCTCAGTAATGCTTAAGTAATTGGCTGTAGCAAGACAAGAGGATTAAGACAAAGAACAGACAAAAGATTGTATTTGTATAAAGCAATCGCTATTTCTCTGTACATTAAGTTAAAAACTGACTTCATGGATTAAATTAAATATTTTCAATTATCAGCCCAGCTGAAAAGAAGAAAAATAAAGCTAAAAATAGAAAAACACATATATTATTGTATATCTCTTCAGGTAAGCTGTTGGAATGTCAACAGTCAAAAAATTGTGGCCTCAGGCAGATTGGAAATAACTATGTGAAAAATGTATGGAATTTGGAATGAATTCAAGGTGAAGAAGGGAGATTTATAATGTGTTTTCAAACTGAATTTTACAATAATTGCTCCCATCCATGATCCTAAAAAATAGCAGAATTCCTGAAAAACCACATGGACATTAGATATAATAGAGAATGGCAGCAGGTGCTCCCACTGAAATCAGCAGGAAGTTGGTTAACATGGATATGATCAAAAGGATAGAATTCATCATGAAGCAGCTGCTGTGCTAACATCATGAACAAGCCTAAACATTTCATATATTCCAATATTCACTTACGGTAAAATTTATGAACATCAATTAAGAATCCTTTGACATCAACATTGCTGATCATTCCTACTAATTTATGAACTATATAATTTTTAACTCTCGCAGATTTTAGAATCGGAAATACTTTTTGGCAGCTTCGCTTTCTTTGCATGAGGAATTAGGCATCCAAAATATGCTATGATTGGATATATGCCAAAACTGCAATGTGCTGTTTGTCACAGAATGATGATACTATTGGAACAAGTGCAACTAACATTGCAGCACTAATTGTGTGGGAAAGGCTTCAAATGTAGTGTTGCCTCTACTGTGGCATAGTTAGCAATCCCTTAATTTATATTCAGCAAACTATGATTTATTAAATCAGAATTGGTTAAGGCAAAAGCAAACAAAACACATTAAGCTATAGCATAGCATATAAATTGGCCTTAATCTTGAAATTCCTCACAGTTCAATGAACTAATTCCATCTTTTTTTCAAATTGGAATAAACCCCTATAATTCCCCAGAAAATATATCTGGTACTGGTAGTCTTCGACTTATGATCACAATTGAGCTCAAAATTTATGTTGTTAAGTGAGACATTTGTTAAGTGAGTTTTGTCTCATTTTACAACCTTTCTTGCCACAGCTGTTAAGTGAATCACTGCAGTTGATGAGTAACCCAATTGTTAAATGAATCTGGCTTCCCTATTGACTTTGCTTGTGAGAAGGTCACAAAAGGGGATCACATGAACTTGGGTTACAATCACAAATATGAACCAGTTGCTAAGCATCTGAATTTTGATCACATGATCATGGGGATGCTGCAAAGGTTGTAATTGAAAAATGGTCATAAGTCACATTTTTCAGTGCCTTTGAACAGTCACTAAACAAACTGTTGTAAGTCAAGGACTACTTCGATGTTGGAGTTGTATACAGTATGTTGAACATTTATTGAGGGAGATTTTGAGAAAGGGAGGAGCGAAAAAGATAACTGGGAGAAGAAGAATAACCTGAACTATCTAGTGCAGTGGTTCTCAACCTTTTTAATGCTGCGACCCCCAACCGGTCGTAAGTCGAGGACTTTCCCTGCCTGGGAGCGCCACACATGCGTGGTGCTGCCCCCTGCGCCGGCCGAGGTGTAGCTGGCAAGCAGCAGAGACGGTGCAGGCCGACCACCGGCTGGGCCACCAGCTGGCCCAGCCCAAGGGAGGTAAGGCACCCGACGGGCCCCACGCGTGCCAGCAATCCTCCCTGTGCCCACCGGCCTCCCACCTCCCACCCCTGGCCCTCTTTTACTTACATTTTTAGTAGTTGCTCAGCAGGGAGGGGTGGAAAATTCCAGACAGCTCGCCTTCGCTGCAGACAACTTGCAGCACCGTTTGCAGAATGGGACTTTTGGTGGGCTCAGCAGGGCAGAGACAGCCTGGACAATTCCTATTGGCTTTTGAAAGCCAATGGAATTAGACTTTATTCAAGAGAGCTAAGGAAAAGGGGGAAAAAATGGCGGACTGCATTGTTTGGCGACCCCTGTGAAATGGTCATTCAACCCCAAATGGGGTCCCAACCCACAGGTTGAGAACCGCTGATCTAGTGACTCTACTCTGATAGCTAAAAATGCAAACAATATGCAAGATCTAATTATGAAAATCAAGGTGCATGGTGAAAAAAAATGGGACTAAGGTTAAATATAAGGACAACCATACTAATTACAATGTGTACAACAATCAGTCTTAAACAGTGAAATTATTGAAATGATGGATAGCTGTTTTTTTAGGATCAACTTTCAGCACTGGATTGCTGTAGGGGTTAAGGTATCAGACCAGAAACCAGAAAAGAAGAACACTGTCTTACAATGAGTACAATATGGCTCATCAGTTCAGAGCAGCTTACATTATTGGCAGCAGCTTTATAAGGTTCTAGATAGGAGTAGAACCTTAGCCGGGAATAAGAACTGAATCTGGGCCCCATGGCATTCAAAATGCTTGCTCTATTACTAGATTATAGTCTTTATGCAACCGAAGATGCATTAATGAAAAACTTCCCTAAGTCACAAAGATTGGTTAGGTATGTGTTACTGTTTCACAGTGCTGCATACTTTGACATAATGCAAACCAAATAATGTCAGAAGTCCAATGAAGGTTGTGGAGTTCACAGTTGTGTACTCGCTGCCTTTTCAAACAGGAGTGGAATATTATATGACTTGTAATATGATTTCCTTAAATTGGATGAAAAGTTGATGCACAGCATTCCAGTTTGGATCATGCAGAACTTTTCCTCTCCCTGTGCTTCTGACTCTTAAACTACTCATCACTAACCTTTTGTCTGACAAGAGTTGCCCTCTGTGTTGGAATCCTTTTGACAGAAGGAACAGCTGCAAAGCAACTCCAGGAAGAAAAGCAGTAATGCACAACCTCATTCTTTTCACCATCATATTTCACTTAGTGCTTTTTTAAAATCTCCATACATTCTACATATGAAATTGCAAGGACTGCACTGAATCCCAAGACCCAATTTCAATTGTCAATGTGATTATGCAAAAAGTGTGCTTTTGCAAGCACGCTTGTGAATCTGCAAATTATTTTGACGCACTAGATTTGGCATAGTGGATTGATTGGTTGAAATGATAATTCAACTAGAAAGGGTAATCATAACCAAATATTTGCACAATCCTAATAGCCACATACAGATCTTACATATTATTCATATTGGAGAAGATAAACAATCCCAAAGAATGTGTTCCCCAAAATGAAGAGCACATGAGCTCATGACATTGCATAGAAATCACCTTTATTGCTAGACTGTGAACAATACAAAAGTACCCTTATTTCTAGACTGTGAACACTGGAACTAGTATTTTTATATTTTATAAAACAAAACTGATTTAACTCTGCATATTCTTGATTGTCTTAGAGAAAAGTTGAAATGGCACCAAAAGGGACTACTTGGAGAAATGGCAATTTAATATCCCTGACTGAAGAATGGGATTGGGCAGTGACTAGTGTAGGAAAGCATTGTGTATGAGTTCTTTCATAGAAACCTTAATGTCCATTTGAATATAAACAAAAACTCAGCAATAGTATGAGCAGATTTCTGCTCCCTGTGGCTGTCCATAGTTTTGCCCCAAAGACTTGGGAAGAATTTAACTATGTAGAGGATATTTCTAGAATAATAAACAGATTCCACTAGTTTTATCTTCACAAACAGCAAAGGCACCAAATTAATTTCATCCAGTGATCCCAAATGTGTCACCAATAGCTAAAATTTCTAATTATAGTAACTGAAAACTGAAAATGTTTAATAATATATTAAAAACAGGATATTAGATATTTCAACTCCATATAATTAAAGAAGGGCAGAAAGGTCTATTTGCATGGTTACTGGGGTACTGCTAGTGGCTGTGCACTTATACAATTCTTTGCAATGGATAGTTTCTATCCTACTTTCAAATGACTTGCAGATGTATTACTGTTGCAGCTGTTGCTGGTCTTGTAATAGCATTAGGCTTTGATTCAAGACATCAGTGCCAATGAATTCTGGCAGCATAATGTGTTTTGATGTTGCCAAGGAAGAAACCTCAGTCCTCTAAGAGAAGCAGATAAGGAGAACTAAAACAAGAATGATAAACAAAAAGGTATGAATCCAGTCATGAAAAAAGCCTTATAAATTGTAAACATTTCTTTCATGTATGCCTGTATGTATATTTAGCAATCAATACACTTTCAGTTATGTTTACCTTTGGCAGACCTATTTAGAAGTAAACATTGACCTGTAGAGTATGTTTAGTTTGTATTTCTAAACCTGCCTCCTATTTGATCAACAGCTTGATGCATTTGCCACATTGCACTATACACAACTTGCTGCTAGAGCCAATTAGATTGGTTTCATATAAGACAGATATGTCAGCTTCTCCTTCCTCGTTAATGTATTGTTAGGAAAATAATCAGCAGCTGAGCAAAATGCTTATTGTTATTTTAAAATCAGTTCACTTGATACTTGACATTCAAAGAACATCACAGCCAAACAGTAATGTCATTTTTAACTAATAGTCCTAAAATTACTTCTAAAATAACATTGGGTGAAAAAAAACATTGGGTGAAAAAAGACAAGAAAACCTGCCTAAACAAAGAGGCAGGGAAAATACTTGTAAGAATTATTTTATATTAAATTATTTTGTATTAAACACAAAGTGAGCTTAGTTCAGTCTCACCATACATAAAATAGCCCAGGAAGCAAGAATGCATTGATTTTTATCAGCAGAGACATTCTAGGTGCAATTCTACATTCCCCCTCTGAAAAAAAGACTGTTTCCACTTACATGGCTCATAAAGCAGAATTATGTCAAAGAAACCCAAGAGACAGAAGCAGTATATAAAAAAATATTTCTCTACTGTGCACAGCATTCGAAAGCATACAAGAAATATTTATTTTATTACACCAAATTCAGATTCTTTGGCACCTTCCCAGATCTATCTATCTATCTATCTATCTATCTATCTATCTATCTATCTATCTATCTATCTATCTATCTATCTATCTATCTATCCCTACCTACCTACCTACCTACTTACCTTTCCACACACCCATCCATCCATCATCTATCATATTTGTATAGCCACCCATCTCATATAGTGACTCATTTATATAGTGACTCATCTATTTGTATAGCCACCCATCTCATATAGGTCGTGTATATAGTGAAATGAAATACATAAGAGTAAAACATAAAAATCAATAAAACCACAAATTTAAATTAAAAATAATAACAAAATGGTAGCTAGCATTAAGAGTGCATCAATCACATCGCCATCCATAGACTCCACTCTATCTTGGGATCCCTATTCGTCAAAACATTGGCATTATGTATTATACATTTTGCAAGTAATAATGTATATTGTACTTTGATTATAGCAATAATAAAATTAATATTCTTCATTTATATGCAGATTTCTCTCTAATAAGTTGATGAAGTTGAGCTACATTAAGTGCTTGTGTAATGTACCAGGGCAACTGTGAGAGCACTTTTTTCTGGGTTATTATAGCCTCCTACAATAGCTATTAACTGTTCTTTTATCTTTAAAAAAATCTGGATATACTGCAAAAAGAAATAGAACAGCCTTTGTAGATAAAAGATTAACTGTAGCATGGTTTGTTTTAATAAAGCCCTTTTTTCAGAGAAGTCATTTCAGTATGCTTCAAAAGCATGAAAACTGCATGCTTTTGAAGCATACTATAGAAGGAATTAGCCAATACTGTGGAGCCAGGAGGAATCAGGGTTCTTTTATCTAAATACAGTGGGGTTTTATATATAGATATCTGCTACAATAAAAGAACAGAATGGTATGACAAGGGGACTTGCATTTCATTCTTACCTATGGATTCCAGTCTAGCTTAATTTTAAGAAATCTATATTATGGTATTTTACGCCTCATTGACTGAATGGAGGTAAGGAGATTGGTTGATGATGCCACAAGATAAATGTGATGTTTTTAGCAATGTGAATTAAAACCGTTAGGGTTTATACAACAAAGCTAAACTGAAATAAACATTTTTCCCTTTCTGTAAATAACATCCTTTTATATATAGAAGAGGATACCTAGAATCCCACTCCTAATCATGTTAATCATGCATATTATGATTTAGACAGATGACAGTAAACAATGGTTTCCTATGCATGATTATTTCATTAGTATTAACAGTAAATAAAAATATTTACTGTTGGGTTTATGGTAATTTTCATAAATTTATGGTAATTTTCATAAATTTCATAATCCTGGAAATGTTCTGGAAATGCTAGCTTAACGTTATTACTTATTATATTTATCTCACCTTCCCATTTCAAAAATTCTCCCAAATATATAATAATATCATTTAGAATTAGTTAATTCTGATCATGTAAAATTATGCAAATGTAATGAAAACCTGAAAATGCCTTTGCATTTACTATAAATTATCTCTTCATCTCAATTTGATTATCAAGATTTACTAAAACTGTTATTGCAATATTAGCAGCATAATGCATATGAAGGTCAGGGGCGCTTGAAGAGGCAATCACAGCCTCTGATCTGAGAAATGCGTTAAAGGCCAAGCATTTTCCAACATCAATGTCAGCCCATCTTCATTTTGGACAAACACTTGGTAAAAGGGAATTAAGCCAATAATGATTACATTGGCTGTGTTTTTACTTTATGCCCTTAAGCATGTATACATTCTGCTATTTTGGAACAGTAAGAGACATTTAGAATTAATATTCCAATCAACTACAGGACCGCTTATTGAACAGAGATCTTAATTCTGTTCATTAATTTGAACTATCATGATATCCCTTTCTTAACACAAAGAACATTCCAATAAGGCCAGCTACTTGGTCCCCAAAATAGCTGAACAATAGTTTCTCTTACTTAAAAGTTATAGGACTGTAGTATATATAGTCATTAAAATTGCAATCTTATGCATACTCTTCTGAGAGGTTATATCAATGATATTACTGTATTATAAGACACTTTCATGGCGAAAATCTTTCTATGTAGCTTGGAGTCAAAAATGACTTGATGGCACATAATTATTGCAAACTAAATTACAGTTTGCATTATTTTGTTTAAAGTAACTATTGTAATTTACATTTTCTTTTAAGTGGCTACTCTAATTTGATTAGCTGTGAATATACATTATGCTTGATTTCCTAGAAGCAATTCCTTGGTCCATTCAAAGCCAGAAAATAAAATTCAGGAGGACCCAGATTGTTGGGGGCAATATCTGTAAACCACTTAGAAAGGACTGCAAAGCACTGTGAAGTGGTATATAAGTCTAAGTGCTATTGCTATTGCTACTAAGAAGGAAAAAAATTCAAAATGGAAGCGTTTTTGACTAGTTGGATTTATATTTCCCAAAATGGGGGAATTGTATTTATTGTTTATTTCCCAAAATGGGGGAATTGTATTTATTGTTTATTTCCCAAAATGGGGGAATTATATTTATTGTTTGTTTCCAGCAAACTTTATGTGAATCTTTATCGCAACCACAATTTGATTTCTTAAATCCTAATTTACATGGTAGAAGGCTCACAATCAGTCTATCCAACAAGTTAAGCTGATACTGGTATGGCCTCATTATCAGCATCTTTCCCCCTATCTATCCTTTTAACAAATGTGCCTGTTGAATTCCTGAAATTCAGCAACCTGAACCATTTGCTATTTCAGTTGGTCCTATAAAAATATAACCTCTATGGGTCTGATACCTGTATTTTTATTACCAGAATCATAACTTGTTATCTTATGATTTACAATACATAGGAACATCGTAAAGTGGAGCCTTGCTGAAAAAATTCATAACAGTATCGCAAAGTACTCTCAAAATTGTTTACTCCATACTTTAAAGTGTTTGATTTCTTTTAGCCTATTAATATGGTGATTAATTTGTTCACATGCCCTATTTATTTCAAAAGTCTCAAGATGAGCAACAGCTTAGTTGTTGATTCCACTTTTTAGAAGGAAAAAATTGCCCCATAAACAGAACACTTGAACATGCAGGAATTAATAACTTCACTTAGTTACTGAATAATCTCTTATTTCAGATTGTTAGAATTGATACACTTTTGTGACAAACATAAGAACTATTGGGATATTATGGACGTCAACTAAGTTATTGTAATTGAGGCTTCCACCTATATGGACATATGCATAAAGTGACAACAAATCAAATTCAACTTGAAAGATTGCTTTTTTCATAGGCAATAGAAGATAACAAGATTTATGCTTCATTCACGCTAAGAGTTTCTATATGGTGAACAACTAAAACAGGCAAGAAAGAATGTACAGATAGTCCTCAAGTTATGTTAACAATTGGGACCGGGACTTGTTACTAAGTGATGCAGTCATAAAGTGTGACATCATAGGACATCGCTTAACGATGGCAATCGTGGCAGTCCCAGTTTCCATTCAGTTTCCAGGACTGCACAGGTCGTTAAGCAGGAAGAGGCAGGGATCCCAGGCAAGGAGGACAGGATAGTATGCAGATGCCACAGGAAGTGTGTGTGTGGGGGGGTGTTCATGGGCAATTGTTATGCAGGTAGATTAGAGGGCTCTTTAGGTGGATGCTACAGAGTGCAGGTGGGACACTGGGGATCACAGGCTAGCAGGGGATGCTGTTGCTGTGGTTGATCTCATACTCTGTAGTAGAGCTTCTTGGGAGAAAAAGCAGAAGCAGCAGCTTATAGGAACCACTTACGGCCTTCCCTGCTGGCTTCCCACAAGCAAAATCAATGGGGAAGCCAGCAGGAAAGGTTGCAAATGGTGATCATGTGCTTATGGGATGGTGCAACAATAATGTTGCCAAGTACCCAAACTGCAATCATTTGGTTGTGAAGTTACTGCAACGTATAGAACTTCAAGGACTAGTTATTAAGTACCACTCATTCAGCACCATTGTAACTTTGAATTATTGCTGAATGAATGGTCATAATCCAAGGACTATCTGTTTCAGTTAAGGAATTGGTTATTTTTATTCTCCTTTTCTTGTACTAAAAGTGAGAGTGGTAAAAAAGATTCCACAAAATTCTCACTTTTACATGAGCCTTATGTACACTAAAAACATATGTAAATGAAATTATACCATACTATTTAATTTTAAGCAGTTTTTGACACTTTAAAGGGGGAAACCATCACTATACAATACTATTTTAATATAATTGTGTGTGTGTGTGTGTGTGTGTGTGTGTGTTCCATACAAGTATTAGTTAACTGTTGAGTATAATTGTCAAATAGTATTTGATGAGTGGACATTATTAGACAATGTATGTATTTGCCTTGAATTAGATTATCATAGCCTGAAAAATGCATAACGCTTCTAAATTTGAAGCTAGCGTATATCTGCATTTACTCTTATATTGTTTTGTACCAATAGCTAACAAATTAACCTTTGGAAGTACTGCAAAAGTGTTATAGTTTTACCATTACCAACAGCATTTTTAGAAATATTTATAGCTCTACATCTAGCTATAACTGGGTGCACAAGGAGTTCCTTTAGATCAGAATGAGCTGTAATCTTCTGGAATCATTCTTCTTCAAACTCTGCAATGGGGTTCTTAGAATACGGTAATGTATTGGGGAAACCAAACCAGTCTCGTTAGTTTATGTCATACGAAACCAAGTAACAGTCAGTTGCGAATGCAACCGAAGAAGGGCGAATGCACCGAACAAAAATAGCAGCAAATTGCCAATACCCCAATTACTGATGACTATCATAATTCTGAATGGAGGGAGATTTCGACCTGCCCATTTATATACTAAGATGACTTCAATATTAGGGGGGGAAATAATACGAGCTTTTAATTCAGGAGAACAGAGGTGTACGGCACAAACAAAACGAACCGAAGCCATCCGGAACAGCATCCCAGTCCATCAGGATCACCCTGGGGGGGGGGGAAACACCATGATATGACGTCACAAGCGCCTTCGGCCCGGAACGGAGGTTTTATGAGCTTTATCCACCAAATCCGGAGCGGCAATACTAGGAAAGTTCTTCCATCTCTCAAGCTAAGAGAGGTGGGTGGCACCCTCCTTCAACCTAACGAGTATTCATAAACGCAATCCAGCCTCGCACCCAGGCCCAAGGGGACGGTACTTCTCTCGCCGCTCCGCCCCTTCACTATGGCGCTCCTCTGAGTGGGCGTATCTAAAAACACGACGTGCCCCGCTCCCTTGCTGAATATTGATGAGGCGTCTTTCGAAGCGTGTTGTCGTCTCCCCTGGCGCGCCCTCCAATTGGTCGAGGCCGTGTATGCGTGCTGACGCACATCGCGGCGGTGCGGGTCCCGATTGCTGCAGCCGCTTGTCAGTGTGACGAAGATTGGCACCCAGGTAAGCGCTGTCACTCAAACCTGCTCTTAGCCAGCCAGCCATCCATCACGGCGCGCCCGCCACCAGTATCGGCCGGCTTGGCTCAGTTGCGCCAACAGATCCGGGATGTGCGGGAGGCATGGGGGGAGGTGAACCCGCAACATGGAAAAGCGGGATAAGGGCATAGGCACCGTAACTTACTCGGAGGGGGGTTAGGGGCGTCGGCGGTCTGGAGCGAGGAAGGAAAGGGAGGGGGAGTGAGGAAGTTTCTGGAACAGCCGCCGACTGGCCGTTGCTTTTGTAGGAGGAGGAGGCGGCGGTGGCGGCGGGCGGCGGCGGCGCGCGCACCGAGGCAGGGGAGGTGGCGCGCGCCTGGAGGTGGGAGGGGGAGAGAAAAGGGAAGCAGCTGTTCGTGGTGCGACGGGTGGGGGAGCCGCGAGGGCGGTATTTAAAGGGGCCGTTTCGGGGGCATTCCTGTAGACCTGGAGTAGCAGGAGAGGAATTGAACAATCAGCGGGGTTTCCCCTACAGCCGCTGTTCCTCACTCGCTTCTTTTTCTAACGCGCTCGGGCTCTTCAGTCTGTTCTCGCCTAGGCGTGAGAGAAAAGCCCTCCCCGCTCCCCCCCCGTTCTTCCACAGGTTCACAGCTCCCTTTTCGGAGCTTGAAATAATCTCCCTTTTGCACGTAAATTGACGGGGGGGGGGGGAGGAATTCATAGTGAAATATTGGGAAATCCGAGGGGATTGTTGTTATGTAATCTGGTTGTCAACAATAAACGTGGAGGGGAGCTCTATCTCCGCTTTGTTTCTGAGCCGTCTTTGGGTGTTTGCCTAGCGACCTGTTTTCAGTCATGTAAAAATCAGGAATATATATCTATCCCACGAATTTGTATCCCCTGGCTAAGTTGAAAACGGCACTAAGTGACGTTAATGCCAGAGCTTGGCAAAACTGGAAATACGAAATATTTTTTTATTCAAGTACTAAGTGTTGAGTATGTGAGCAGATAATGTGTACTTCTTGCCCTGTTTGATATTGGTTAGCATTTTGTAATAACCACTAGCTGTGTTTATTGTGATAGTTGAAGATTGCAACTTGAAAAAGAACGCTAGTTTTCCACTTCATTAGTTACAACAGTAAGCATTTAAATGAGTGAACAAACTGTATCTTTCAAAGTTATACTAAGAACCTTTTTCCGATAATGCACTTCGAAGTTTTAGATCCCTTTTTTTTATTTTGAGCACCAAAAACAGCAATAATATAAATAATGCTGCAGAATTAGTTTAAGCACAGATTTTGAAGGATTCATGATAACGTAAATGCTAGGTGCAAATCTGGAAATTTACCTAATAGAATGTTAATAATCAAATGTCATTTGCAATTTATTGCACACATGAAAATTGCACATGCCTACAGTTTTTACTGGAAGTATAACATTATGCTAAAATATCAAAGACTTGTTTCAAACCACAAATTTTTTTCTGCTTGAAAAAAATGGAACTTTAATATGCATAAATGTAGCAGATGGGTGTGTGTTATCTAATTTTGTATAAATTTTGTTCAGCTGGGAGAATAATATAGGGCATTATAACCAAGTTCTTACTCAAATAATCTTACTTAATCAGTAAGCTCCTGAAATCTTGGTGAGAATTGGGTTCATCTTTTGATAGAAAAGTGGAGGCCGGTGGCACCAAGAATATATATGAAGCTGAAGAAATCCTCCATTCTTGAAAACATTGAGTCACACATGGGCATTTTTTAGTCTTCTGACACTAAATGTTAGAATAAAGTCTTGAAACCAAAATGTTTAGGATGCTGAATAGGCCATGAAATGCTTTCAGATTCAGTCTTCAGTAGGTGCTTTGAATGTGTGAAAATGAAATGTAGCATCAATTTGCAACATTATAAACAGGTGTATCTTCCTGGGATTAATGCAAAAAAAGTTGCAGACAGATACTACATTTGGTGCATTTAAAAAAAAAAAACCCTTGGGTATTGAATTAAAAGTGCTACATAATGCTAAATGTCCTGGTAAATACTGCAGATGAATGTAGTAAGAAATGAGGCTTGTAGGGATGGTTAACTTTACAGAGCTACAGTTACCATTTTATTTTAGTTTAGCGTTGGCTAGAAATGGTTCTTTTAATAACAATTTCAGTAATATAATGCCTACATAGAATAGTAAACTTTGATTGCATGTTGGAATGTATTTTTGACTTCACTGAGCAAAGCAATATTGAAGCTCTAACAAATTGTAAATTGGCAGTTCTAAATAATAGGACAATAATTCAATTGAATTCCCGTTAACTTTCTGAGAATTGATTTTGAAAGACAGGGTATCAATCTAATAATAAAGAATCAAAAGTGATGCATTTCTTGAGAGTCAAGTGGCAAAAAAGTTTTAATATAATTATTGTTACTCCTGCTATTTTTATATTTGTTTGTCTTACTGCTTTGACCCTACCTCACTATATTAGGAATAGTCATTTTCATATTGTAAAATAATTGTTCATCCGAAAATATACTTTTATTTTCTAGTCCAGTTCCACAGTTTGCAATTTGCGTTAACTATTTGACTAAGAGTCACAATCTTTTAACTATTTTAGGAGTATATTAAAGACTTGTTTATAATTACAAGGCAATGGGGCTATGAATGAAGGTACAAGGAAATGATACATTGGTATCCTTTTGCAACACTATTTTATTGTAACTTGTTGCTTGAGACAAAAACTGAAATTCTTTTAAATGTTTCAGTTACTTGGCCTCATTTTTAAATTTTTAATGCTCTGTATAAAGCATATTTTGCATGGGCCTTATATTTGAGTAGTATGCTGATAACCACATCCAAAAAGCAATCTTTTACTTATATTTAATTAAAATAAAACCCTCAGCAGTATAATGGTTACATTCCAATTGTAATTTTCCTACCCTCTTAAAAATTACAATTTTGCAGCCACTCTTTCAGGAATTATAATTGATATCACTTAGTACCTGTGTACACTACCTGCCTGTGATATTTTATTAAAATAATGTAATTTTCTGACATTACTTTCAACTTTACATTCAATGTTAATATAAAATATTTTTAAACCATCATTTAGTTACAGATTTGAGGCAATTATTCAAGATTCAGTTACTTGGACTATTGGTTATTCAAGTTGGGATCACACAGATAATTCTGTTAGCTGGATGGTGTATAAATGAGAACATAAATATTCTAGTCAAAGAGAATTGGGCACAAATGTTCAAATCTTGGTTTCTTGAATCAGATTATGATTTGACATATCAGTTTATAAATGCTGTATTTAGTACTCATTTGGGAACAAGACCTGCTGAAGCAGTAGCAATTTATTGCCAAGTAAAATCCATTAAATGAACTGCTTGAACAATATCATAATATACTAACATATAAGTAATCTATCACAAACATGATACTGTATAATGGCAGCATCAAAATAAAAAGTAACCAAATTACACAATTTCTTTTTCTTGTAACAGTTTGTATTTCTGCTAATGAAAATATTTAATTCTTTGAAGAAGGTATAAGTACAGGTGACTTACAATATAATTGAGCCCCACATTTCTATTACTAAGTGGAGCAGTTGTTAAATGAGTTGTGCCTCAGTTTGCAAATTTTTTATCACAGTTGTTAAGCAAATCACTACAGTTTTTAAGTGAATAATGTTCTGGCTTCTCCCATTGACTTTGCTTGTCAGACGTCAACTAGGAAGGTTATAAATGGTGATCACATGACTCTGGGACAACTGTTATAAATACATGCCAGTTGCCAAGTGCCTGAATTTTGATCATGTGACCATGGTCATAAGTGTGAAAACTGGTTTTAAGTCTCTTTTTAAAGTGTTGTTGTAACTTTGAACAGTTACTAAATGAATGGTTGTAAGTTGAGGACTACCTGTAACTTGCTTTGGCATTGTTTATAATCTGTAGATTCCTATTCAAATAGAATAAGTATAATTCACTTACAAGACTATCAGCTACTCTCTCTGAAAGAAACATAGTTGTGTGCTTTGTGTTGCATCCATCCCACTAATAAAGTCAAAATTGTTTAATTGTGTACTGAAAATCATTCTATAAGACACTTTTCTGCTTTGTTTCATCTGCCATCCCAGCAGAGATGTATGTATTCTGAGCACTTCAAAGCAGCTGCTTTGAGTTTTGGAACAGCTGCAGCTTCAAGAAACAGATCCAGGTATGGCTACTAAGTGGCTCTCCTGAGATCTGGACATGTGTGTGCATGCACAAAATGTGCTTCCTCTGGGATAGCCAATAAGGCAAAGTGCTTTGTGGAATGAATAAATGAGTTTAATTTGGATCACATGTATAACAAGGTATTTTGGCCTAAATTCTTAAATTACCGTGTGCAAAATGTAAATTCTTTTAAGGATTCAGAAATACTGGCTGGTTTTTAAAACAATGTAATAGTTTTTCGGAATAGGAATCTATATCTAATTGTTTACAATTCTATCTGGAATGTTGACATAAGGCAATTTTATTGGGTGTATTTCAAAGTGCTGATTGTCACCTACTACTCTCTTCATGGCACAGGATTTTGTTACTTGCAGGACCAATGTTATCCATGTATCCACCCACTTTGTGGGGTGGGGAGAGTTACAGTGATATGGATATGAATGCTGCTTCAAGAGTAGAACATCCAGGTGTAATATGTTTTTGTTGATGTTTTTATTTTCAACCAGCTATTTGCTGTCCAGAATACTATGTCAAGTGGGTAGCCATGTCAATTTGAATAAATAAACAAAACTTTGCTTCAGAATAAAAGGCTGGATTTAATTTAATAGATTTTAGAGTTATGACAATATTAGTGTAAATTTATGTTCCACATTAGTGAGATTTAGTTTTTATTCACATTCTTTTAATGATATATATATTTAAAGTTGTTACAGAACTACTCATCTCACTATATAGGTTTAATTTAAAACTATAATACTTAAAATATAGCTTACAAGTAATATCATTTATACTGTATTACATATCACTGATAATGAATTTATAGGTAATTGCTTCTTATAATAAATTATTCAACTGACAGTCTCTTTATACTTTAGTAACTGTGTAGGAGATAAGAGGTATGATAATAGTAGCAAGATAGTCCAGTGGTTAAGGCATTAGGTTAGAAAGCGAGTTCAAATGTTGCCTTAGCCATGAAAGCTACTTGGGTGATTTTGTGCCAGTCACTCTCTTTCAACCCAGCCCACCTCACAGGGAAAAATAAGAGGAAGAAGGGGCATTGAATATGTTCACCACCTTGACTTGTTTGTAAATGCAAATAAATAAATACATAATTGTAGGCAGGCATTACTAACTTATATTTGCTATGTTGAATACATAGGAAGAATTTATTACATGATATTTTATAAGAAAAACCTACATATTCAGTATTATAAACTTTTAAACTGTGTCAAGGAAAACAACTTTCTCTGAATAAAAACAATTACAACTGTTTTTTGAGTAGCATTAAAACAGTATGTTGATTTTTTTTTAAAAAATTATTAAATATTTAAGTGAACATTTAAAGACAAAGTGGCATATATTCATATAAATGCACAACATAAATATAATAGTAATTTTTATAATTACAAAGGCCTTGTTACATTTGGAAACATTTAATTCATTGCTTTCTGTGGGCTCATAATCACACTATACTATAATATTAGGATTTACTGCAGTATGTGAATCCACTAATTGTGGCTTAGCATTATAGAAAAAATTGGTCCAATATTTTATTCTGCCACTAGTGATAAAAAAAAAAAAGTTTGGTTTAGTTACTACAAGTTACGGTTTTTGAAAAAAAAGTATAAAACATGTTTCTTCTTAGCTGGATAGTCTACACTATTCTTAAATTCTACTATTTGCTGCACTAATTCTTGTACACCAATTTACAGTAATAAACCAGCATTAAAAAAAATAGGATAGACATTTATTATAAATAAGAAGAACCCTATTAGCCTTTTGTCATTTGAGGGTAAGATATTTATAAAAATGTAGTAATCCAAAAAAGGTTTAATAATGAAAACAACTACTCCAAGAACTGGATTGTTTCTGGCTTGGAACAGATGTGACCAAATATGTATATCACAATTGTTGGAGAACATATCAGGTGTGAAAAGAGGCTCATCACTGTTTCTTGACTTTGCCACAGCATTTGAAAGTGCATTTCAGCGGCACCAACTGCAGAAGATAAACTTGTTAAAATAGCCTCCAGAAGCAGCTGTACAAGGAATCATGAAATTCTGTTCATGGTGAAATGCCTGTATGTACTGAAGTGGAGTACTGTTACATCTTCCTTTCTGTTTAATGATCCACACACACATACTAAAAGTCTTTGCCATCCCCTTTGATGAAGCAAAGTTTGAACAGTTTTAATACTTTGATTCTCAAATTGGCTACGCTGCCTCAACCTATGAAGCATTGACATAGTTCCTCTGGCAAGAAAAAAAAGCAGCGGAAGCATTATTACCAATATGCTTATTGATCACTAATACTATTGATGCTCTTGCTGCATGGTGCAAATTTTTCCAAATGTTCTGCCTACAGAAAATATTAATATTTCAATCTATGATAAAATAGTAGATGAGACAGAATGGCGCAGCAGCCAACCTATGATGGTGGATGAAATTCAAAAACACAGAAATCTGCATAGTTCCATGCTCACTTCCACTGCTGTGAAAATCACCTCCTGTTGGTTATAAAATACAGCAATCTGTTCCAGGAAGATGATGTAACAAATCTTAGATTCAGCCTAAAAGAAAAAAAGCAACTGGCTCACAATAAAGTTGGAGAAATATATTGCATGATATTAGTGGATCCATAACACCTACAGTCACATACTAGTTATATCATGAGTCGTTATCAAATGTTAGCTAAGGTCTTCAAGCTCAACTCAGCTTTTAACAACACATTCAGATATTTTTGTGTTAAGATTTGTCATCAGAAAGTGAATTGAAATTTTAAAAATATAATTATGGAACTAATTTCAAATTTGTTCTTTTTTCTTGTGAACATAGTACTACTTAGAATTCAAATTATAAGTTATGACTGAACTATAAAACACATCATTTTTTGAAAATGCTTTCTTTGTTAATGAAAATAATTTAAATCTGCTTTTCTTATTTCTCCGCTCATGCATAGGCATATCAATTATTTTCTTCAAATGTTGTCTTATATGTTGCATTTTTCTTAATTTAACTTTTGAAACTATCAAAAGTTGTATGCATATTCTTTCACCATTCTTTTCCTGTTTCTCTAAATATAAAAAAATTGTAAAACTGTAAACTTTTTTCTTTTCCTAATATTTTCTTACCCTTCTGTTATATTCTACCGGTAATTCTTTTTCAGTCTATAATTTCTATTGTAACATGTTTTATTTTTCCATAAACATTTTTATTTGACCAATATTCCAATATGAATTTTGGAGGAAATTATGTACTGCTTGGTTGTTGTTTTTTCTTCTTCCACTAGAGACAAAATTGTGTGCCTGTATTCCCACAGATTATTTTACTAGAAGTGTCAAATAGTTAAAAAATAATTGTTGCTTCTATGGTTATAATTAATTCAACTAAATGAAAATTGATCTGCTACTTACTTAGGCATACCCTTCCCAGGAAATGAATACCAGAGGAGTAGTATGATAAGTAATTGAAAAGCTGGAAGTTATTTGCTAAGAAGAGGGGGAAAGCATTGATTGGTAAGCACTATTTATCTTACTACAAGAAAGAAACCCCAAAACCAATACCTTGCTGATCAGAGTCATTATATCAAAAATAATCCAATGAGCAACTTCCGCTGGTCCTGACTCCTGGAATTTCCTTTACTAGCCATCAACCAAATTATTTTCAGTGTAATGTCTTGCAGATCTCCGTACCTAAAGATTGCAATTGCAAGATTTTTCTATTAATGTCTCCAGAGAGAGCCCTCAAAATAGAGAAGTGCTATGTGATAATTTGCTCATATTCTATGCTGATACATTATATTAATTGATATATTTATCCCTTTCACCACTAGAACTTGTTTCTTTCTTTCTTTTTAAAGCATCATGATCCTCATAGGATTTGTTTGAACTATATTTCCATGCAAAATTAAAAAATACAGGGAAGGTTTATTTAAATCCTTCTAGTTTCAGCAGTTAATATCCTGTTTTGAGAATAAGGCAATAATGTCATCACAGAAAAAAAGAAGACTCACCCTGAAATGCTCAATGGCCAGCTTGGAGAGAGATCCAGTTGAGAAACAATGGTACTATTGGTTGCCTATTGGTCTCCGGGTCCAATTCAAGGTGTTGGTTATTACCTTTAAAAGCTCTATATGGCTCAGGGCCAGGTTATTTGCGAGACTGCCTACTACCTCATAGTTCCCTTCATCCGGTTAGATCCCACAGGCTGGGCCTCCTTCTGGTCCCGTCGGCCAAGCAGTGCCATTTGGTGGGGCCGCGGGGGAGGGCTTTCTCTGTGATGGCGCCCACATCTTGGAATCAGCTCCCCCTGGAGATTAGGACCGCTCCCACCCTGTTGGTTTTCCGCAAGCTGCTTAAGACCTGGCTTTTCCGGCAGGCCTGGGGTTTATAAAATCTGACCCCTGGATGAATGTTATTGTATTGTTTGTTTTGTTATGTTAATGTTGTGTTTTTATTGTTAACCGCCCAGAGTCCTGCGGGAGTAGGGCGGTCTATAAATTTTAATAAAAATAAATAAATAAATAAATAAATAAATACTACAGTGATGGGTATTGACATAGACAATATCTTTCACTTGATGGGTATAGATGAAAAAGCTTCCTGATAATACATCTCTTTAACAATATTATATTTCTATATAATGAAGTTCTCTCTTTTAAAAACGGTTAAATGCAGGAAAATTTGCATCACAGTCAGATAATTATTTAACAGTTTTTAAAAGAGAGAACTTCATTATATAGAAATATAATACTGTCAAAGAGATACATTATCAGGAAGCTTTGTTTTGTTTCCTACTTCTATATCTATTGAATGTTAATGGCAGAGCAAAAGAACCCTTGAAGATTCTTGCTTCCTTCCAATGCTCCTTTACTTTTGAGAACTTTGGAGGTTTTTGAAAATGTATAAAGCAAAGTGAAGAAAACTATTTTACCATCACCATTATTGGATACAAACTATAATACAAAATATAAAGCAATTTATATTACCTTACATAGAATATTTTCATGAGGCTACCTGCATATTTCCTTCAATTTTTTGAAAAACCACATATTTTGCCTATTCTTATTACAGTGTACATAATAATTTGAGGTATCATCAAAGATTCTGTGGACTGACTCATCCATATAAGTCACACAGATATAAACTGTGGTGATTGAAAAAAATGCTCTTATCATAACAAAAATGGCTACTTCTAGCCTGTATATGGCCATTTTCAAAACCACATGGGAAAAATATACAACTGGGCTAGATGTGTAAATCATTTTTTTTTTGTAAATTAAGGATGTGATGAATGTGAGAGAGAAGAATTAAGATAGTTATAGATGGGTGGTTACCTGTAAATGTGACAACAGATAAATACAAGCATTTTTGGCTGTGTGTGAGAAATATTATTAAGTTAATCTTTGTGCCTTGGTTTAGCCATTGAACAGTTTTCAGATAGAAAAAGTGTACACTAGTGTGTTAACAGGGATTTAAAAAGAATCATCTGATGCCATGACTGGACCAGTGTCCATATTCATTCAAGAGAGAATAATTTAAAAGAACATTTTTCAAATTCCAAGAAGTTTGGTTTTATTTTCTTCCAGATATTTTTGTGGTACATTTTCTATTTCTATTTATTTTGCATTTGAAAACACATGTGCAATTTGGATGAAAATTATGATTATCAGTATTTTATGATGGTAACAAGCATATGTAATGTTATAGGAAAGAATACATTTTTCAACTGTGTACAGATTTCAATATTTTTATAATTTTCTTTAAAAATACTAATATTCTTTATGGTTTCTTTTCAGCAAAAAAATTGATGTAAGATATGATTTGACTTCAAAGCAATTCTCAGTAACCATGATGGCAACGCAGACATTAAGTATAGACAACTATCAAGATGGGCAACAAGTAAGACATTTTTTCCAAAAGTTCATCTGATACGGATTATCTCTAGTATGCAGAAATCATGCTTCTGACTTATACATTATCCATTTTTTACAAAGTTCATGGATTTAAAATTGGATATTATCTCGTCATGAATCTAGGTTAAATAAGCTCAGTCTACTTCACTCTTCTTGCTGATAGGAATGGTTAAACAGATTAGCATGGAATGCCAACTGGTTTGTTTAGTATAATATGCGAATTGATTTTATAGTTTTCTTTGCCGAACAACTAAGGATCAAAAGCCAGTTAATATTTCTTCTCAACATTGGATTGTGAAGGGGTTAAAGATCCAGAATCCATTATATCTTGAAAAACTTTCTGCAGTTGTTTGAATCTTCTCACTGTCAGAAGCAAAAAGAGTCAATCAGATTCTAATAATATATTGTTGATTATAAAATAAAGTAAAATAAAACTAAGTAGGCATGAAGTGTGAATATAACCAAGGTGGAATCTGAATGGCAGAACTTCCTAATAATCATTTGAAGTATAGATGTTAGGAACCAGAGTGGAACTTGCCTCTGCTGACTTAAGTTCTTTTGCTTGCCTTAAATATTCAGGGAAAAAATGTGTTGAATAATACAAATGTATTCAGCTATTGATTGTGTGTTTTAATAATTGTTTTAGTATAGTTTTTAATTGTTTTAGTTATGTTTTATTAAGACTGTGAGTCATTACTTGTGCCTACATAAGTCTATGTGCCTGAATGAATGAACGAACAAACGAACAAACAACATTGATTTATTTTCATTATAACACTTTTATTTTCAACTGTTTTTTTTTTTTTTCACTGATCTGTTTTCTTCCATTGCCTAAAATGAACTATGGCCACTTTAGTAGAAATCTGCCATTTTGCTAGGGGCTGACCATTGCTTAGAAATGAAAACCACTCATCTTTTTTGCCCTGTAAAAAGATTGGATTTCTATTTCAAACAAATTAGTGGCTGTAATATCTTTGGATTTGTAATGTATTACAAACTAAGATAGATGCTTAATTAAGTCTCATTGGCACATCCCTTCTTACAAAAATAATAATAATAGGCTGCCATCCATTAGCCCAAACCTCCTAACACAATGGGGTCAAACTCAATTTCATTGAGGGTTGCACCAGCATTATGGTTGCCTTTAAAGGGCCAGCTGAGTATGGTTGGGTGGACGTGGTTGCATGATCAGAGTCGGGTCGCCACAACTAGGTGGGCATGGCTGGGGGGGCAGCAGGGCATTGGTGGTAAATGCTGCTGCTTATGGTGGGGATATGAATGGTGGTGGCACGTAGTGGGGGGCAGCCAAACTGCCATTTGGTTTTAGGCTGGAGTCCAGGTGCAGAGGAAATGGCAGTGGAGAGAGGCCAAAGTGGGAAGCCCCTGCCCACTCCTGGCGGCTTCCCATTTTCACGCCCCCCCCATGTTCTTGCATCTGCACGTGGACTCTAGCCTGACACCTAAGGTTGGTTCAGTTACTGCCTCCACTGCCTGCCCCCACCGTTCAACCCTCTACACACTGCCAGTAGCCGGCCCTGCCACCCCTGCACCGCCAGCACCAGCAGCACGCAAACAGTGTTTCCCTGCCACCCCACTGCCAGTAGGCCAAGGCAAGTGGAGGGGTGGGCATAGCCTGGCAAGGAAGGGGGTGGGGTAGCCTGGTTGCATGGCTCCAGGGTGCACGGGTGCAGTGTGCATGGGGTAGCTTCGGGGCTGGACTCGGGGAAGAGCGGGGAGGGGAGTTCCGGCTGCTTCTTGTGGATGAGGGCTCCCCATCCTTCCTGTTCTCCAGGGCTGTTGGGGGGGTTGGCAGCAGATGGGAGGCTTGTCCCATATGTGGGTTGGAGCTGGAGGATAAGGTTGGACAGCTGAGGCCAAGTGGGCAGGGGTGGCAGCATGGTGGTGACACAGCAACTGGCTGGGGTGCTTCTTTGCAACCCCACCGTCTGTCTTTGCTTGCCCACAGCCACTGCTGCAGGGATGGGGCGGTTGGGTGGGGGTGTGTGCCCAGCATGTCCAGAGGGCCAGATTGTGTGCCTTCCTTCTGTGTCTATGCCTCCGCCTGCTGCTTGGAGGGCCAGCCCAGTGGCAATGGCGCTCAGACTTACCTGCACTGTGTGGGCTATGGAGCCCAAGGTGCGGTTGCTGAGGGCTCAGCACCTCCCGTGTGCATGTCTGGTGGGGCACCCAGCTAAGGTGGGCCGGGGTGGCAAGAGCCAGTTCCTCACAATCTCTGGGGAAGCCCCACAGGCTGGATCTGGGCCCATTGCAGGTCAGATTTGGCCCACGGGTCTTGAGTTTGACATGTCTGTCCTAACACATTCAACTAAGGAGATCCTACATTTTTTACTAATGAATCCCTAGATAAGTAGAAAGAAATGTACTTAGAATTTTTCTGCCCAATTCCAAACCTTACGCCAATGTCGAAATACAAACATAGTTGTGTTATTATGCAAAGTTGTACATGGAGAAGATTTTAACAAAGAATTCCCATATTAAATAGCTTGAAGCTATAGATATAAAAAAGAATTTATAAGGGGAAAGAGCGATAAGGGGGGAAATTAAAAAAAGTCAATCATATATGCAAAATTCCAGATCATGTCAATTAGCTAGTGTAGTTAAACTGTTTATTTATTAACTGATTGAATCAGTTTCCAAAATTTTTCACATACTGTGTCCTAACAAAGGAATAGATTTGTGCCAATCTGAAACATTTATCTTAATTAAAGTTTTTTAATTGGAAGGATATTTAAACTTTTTATGTTTTTGACCTGTGTATACATGTACATATAATAGTAACATAAAAAATAACACTTGAGTTTGATTCCCGTTGATTGTATGGAGAAGTGCATGCAACTTTTTTAGGAATGATATACTTGTATGTCAACAGCAAGACACAGAAAGATTGTTAACAGATCTGCCTGGTTATATTATCATTGCTTAAATCTTCAGTTTATGATCAACCACAATTACTTACTGAGAAAAGATATAAGAAAAATCATATGTCTATATCCATCTTTTTATTTTTGTTAACTGCTTGTACTTTTTGTACAGTTGCCAAGTCATACCAACTTTCTGGCCATTTAGTAAGCTCTTTGCTCTCCCCTTTGCTTGGAAAACAAACCATTTTCAGTGCAGCTGGTAATATAAAGCATCTTTCTTTTCTAGCAAATGCAAGTAGTAACAGAATTAAAAACTGAGCAGGATCCAAACTGCTTAGAAACAAATGCAGGAGGATTGAGCCCTTCCCCAGTTGAATCTCAGACACCGATGGATGCAGACAAGCAGGCTATTTACAGGTAGTACTGTTGACCAATCTAAGTGGTAAAATATATTATTGTCTTTAATCTGTAGAGTGATTGTTTTCAAACTAAGGGTGAAGTTTCTGGGATGTAGTAGGAAATCACAGTTGAAAGAGACCATACAAAACTCAATAAGAGGATAGGATTCTGAAGCCTTCTTCCTTTCAGTATCCAAACTCTTCTGTGTTTCACCACTGTAGCCAAAGTTGAGAACTCCTGCAATTTTATTTTCTTGGGTGAGGTCAGGTATACCTTATACAATGCTAGTATAAAATTACGTGGTATAGAATAAGTATCGATCCAAGTGCACACACAATGTAGAATCAGTACTTAAATAGCTACTTGAACTCAAACATTTAATAGCAAGCGCACCAACAAACTTTATATATTTTGAGTTCTTGATTAAGTCGGATACATGTCTTCAGCCATTTTATTACATACTTAAGTTAGTGTTCTTCATGTTTACAAGAGAGTAAGTTCTATTAAAGTGAGGCTGGCAACTTACTGAACTAGCGTAGGATAGCAGTGCATATTCTGTTTATTTAAGTAAGATTTTGTAATCTTTATTTCAGATTAAGAGTTTCTGTTTTAATATAGATTTTAAAATGTTCATATTCATTATATTTGTATCTCACCACAATCATGAGCAAACTCTTGGTGCTTAGAACTTGAAAAAAAAATAGTAAATAACAATAAAAAATAAATTTACACTTGAGAATGCAATATAGTTTCTTCCCGACAATGCACAAGTAGATTTAAACAGTAAACAAATGATTAGTTTTCTATTCCAGGTTACTTTAGCCATGAATATGTAGATTTTAATTGTTAATGTAATTTATTTTATTATTATGCGATGTCTAAATTATACATATTTTGTCATATTGACTTAGAGAATTTCTTTAGTCTTATAGTTTGCTCATCTTTAATTCCTAGGCACCCACTGTTTCCCTTATTAGCACTGTTATTTGAAAAATGTGAACAATCTACACAGGGTTCAGAAGGCACAACATCTGCAAGTTTCGATGTAGATATTGAAAACTTTGTTAGGAAACAGGAGAAGGAAGGAAAACCCTTTTTTTGTGAAGACCCAGAAACGGATAATTTAGTAAGTAAAAACATTTTAGGAAAAAAAGTGACATATTAATTTATGTTTCTTTTGTTGTATTTATACAAATCTTGCTATTTTAAAATTATGTTTATTTTAACTCTATTTCTTTCCTTGAAACCTGCAATAAAGTATTCTTTGTTTCCAACATGGCCATCATAACAAATAAATATGGATCAAAGGAAGGAAGTATTTCTGCATACATTTCCAAATAATATTTGGCAAACTGACCTTTTTTCCATTACTTTTTGACTGTCCATTGCCAATGATTTTTAGTAGCTTAACATATAAAAACAGTAAAAATATGGCCATCTCCTCATATAAACAAGCTGTGCATCTCCACAAACTACCACAACCCCTAGTAAAAGAGATTGTTCCCCCAAGGAAGTTTCTTTTTCCCCCTCTCTTTGTTAGATAGTTTCATTTAGGGAATAAAATGAAGTTACAAAGTGCCTATCTATTTAAATGACTACAAATTCAGAAAGCACTGAAATAAAGTATTTTTTTAAAAGATCATTAAGCAAAATCTGTCAAAGTTTGTATTCCAATTAATGTTTAATGAACTGGTTGTTAAATAATATACAGGTGGTCCTTGACTTATGATAACAATTGAGCCCAACATTTCTATTGCTAAACAAATCAGTTATTAAGTGAGTTTTGCCTCATGACTTTTCTTGCTGCTGTTAAGTGAGTCGCTGCATTTCTTAACTAGTTTTTTAGTAACATGGTTGTTAAATGAATCTGGCTTCCCCATTGACTTAGCTTGTCAGAAGGTTGCAAAAGGTGATCACATGACCATGGGACACTGCCATTTTCATAAATACAGTACATGCCAGTTGCCAAGCATCTGAATTTTGACGATGTGACCAGGGGGATGCTGCAATGGTTATAAAGGTGAAAAATGTTCATAAGTCACTTTTTTTCTGTACTGTTGTAACTTCGAACAGTCACTAAACTAACGATTGTAAGTCGAGAACTACCTGTACTGCAAAGTAAAGCAGCATTAGCCAGTTTTTTTTTTATGAAAGTCAAACTCAAGGTTTATATGAATTCTGTTGTATAACTTGAGTAGCAGTATAGTGTGATTTTCAGAAACCTTCTCCAAGTGACTTTGGTATTTTAAGGTGAAACTTAACAGTAATCAAATGAAAGATCCTCTCCGTAGTCATTTTCATTAAAAGAAAGGAAACAGTGTTCTCTGCTAGACTTTTCCTCCCAAATCTTAGCATTTCAATTACATTCAACAGCCATGTAGGACATATTTTTGTTTCTTTCTTTTTAATAAAACATCATATTTTTATTTATAATTGTCTTGTGTTGCTTAAAAAGTAAAGATTAGTAGATACTGAAAGACAAGAATATAAATATAGTAAATCTGTTTGCCAGCAAGTTTTATTCTACTCATGTTTAACATTAGGCAAAGCCCTTTTTCTCTAAACATATTATTGTTACTACTATTATTGTTTTGTGACTTTATTCTGTGTATTTAATCACATCTTTCATTTTAATGATTGTAAATTATAGTCACTGAACTTTATTGCAAACTCTGTCACTGAGACTGGATATAAATACAGTATTGTCAATAAATGTAAATGACGCGCAGACGTTTTTGTATGTTGTTTTAAAATTCTGTTTGTTTATTCTCAGATGGTAAAAGCAATTCAGGTTTTACGAATTCATCTGCTTGAGCTAGAAAAAGTTAATGAGCTCTGTAAAGATTTTTGTAGTCGTTATATTGCATGTCTAAAGACTAAAATGAACAGTGAAACTCTGCTAAGTGGGGAATCTGGGAGTCCTTATTCACCAGTACAACCCCAGGTAACTTTCATGATAAATGAAGCTTATTTTCTTAATTGTTTTGTAATGTACCATATTCCAAAAAGATTCAAGATAGATAAATGTAGATTTTTAAAAATTTAAGTATAATATGCCATTTTAATAATTTGATTGAATGCATAACCATACAGTTTTAAAATAGATGATCTATGACTTGCCAATTAACAATGTTTAAGTCTTTGTGATGTTATTAAAAATACCAGGTCTCCCTTGTGCAGTTCTTAGTAATCCGGTACATGAAATTGTAATTCTTAAAGAATGACTATAATTTGTCAACTCTTTGTCTGCAGTCCAGCAACTTTAAACATGATAAAGATAGCTTGGATTTGCTGGAGCAGCTGTCTTCATGGAAAGAGTCACCAGAAAATGTGAGCAGTAGAGCAAAATTGACACAATTATCATTACACTTCTTTGGCACTGTTTCCTTGGCCTAAGTTTTGGGTTGGCTTTGTTCATCTCATTGCAAATAATGGCCCAGTCCATGATAGGGAAGTTCTCAGTGCAGGAAGAAAGCTTTTGATAGCTCTCCATCATATACACAAGACTTAAGAGCATAAAGTTCTTCTGATTCAATAGCTAAATCTAAGCATAAGAAACCATAGGCATAAGAGACCAGATGAAAAAATATTAATGAGCAGAAATCACTCATCTCATGAAATGCCTCTTGTCCTAATTGACTTATGTCGGGAGAGGAATTTAAGAAAATCTGCTTGCAAATATTAGACTAAGTCAATTTGGAAACAGACTGTTACCCCCTTTTTGCACATCCAAGTACCTCTTGACACAGTATTAATTGCACTGTTTTCTGCCCTGTTAAGATGAGAAACACGGAGAAACACTAATGTTTAAGCCTTATGGCTTCACATAATTAAACAACAACAAAAATCTTGAAGTTCCCCTATAAATCCAATAAAATAAAATTGAACCGTTTGTCTTAACCACCCAAAGTATATTAAGCAAGGCCACTGGCAATCCAAAGATCAACCACCATTGCATTAACTGAAGGCATGAAAAGCTAACCTGAAACAATACGGATTATAAATGTCCATCACTAACCTATGGGCCTTTATTTTGCTGCATAACATTTTTATTATTAAAATGTGTCCCAATTGGCAATTGAATTTTTATAATAGTAATGGAAGTTGGGTGATTTTTCCACCAGTTTAAATAGTTATTAATTTACTATTTCTGTTTAAATTTAAGTAGTATTTACATTTCAGAATGAGGTCTGCCAAATTAAATTCTTGATTTATTGGATCAGAGTTTATGGAAGATAAAATGCAATAGTAAATAAATCTCTGTGTGATAATTTATGAACAGATAAACAACACAAGCATAAAATCCAGTTTGGATTTAATGGACATTCTGTTCTAACCCTTCCTCACTATTATACCTCTACTAAAGGCACTATATTGCTTATGAATAGGCTGTCAGGGCCAATCCAAAATGCTGGTGTTAAAGGTAAAAAAATCCTCAACAGTGCAGTGCCTGGATATATTGGACAATAGCTTGCAAAATTGATTCTTCCCATTCAGTCTGGTCCTCAAGAGATAACCTGAAAGTTCTCATCATTCTTGTGGTTATTACAGGAATTCTCTGAGAGAGCCCCTACCTTTGGGGATACATTTCGCCCAGAGGTCCAAGCATCTCCCACTTTCCTGAAATTCCATAAGCAAATTCAAAATGTTTTATTTCCACATGTTTTTGACTTCAGCTGCATGACTGATGCCAACTATTTTGGTTTGACCTTTGCTTTTGATGGTTTGTTTTTGATATTGATTTGGATTTAGTTATTCATTATTATTATTTTATTTTATTTTGGGGGATGGAGGTAGGGATGTTGTGTGCTGCTCAGAGACGCTTGAGATTGGAATGGTATAAGTGCTATGAAAAAATAAATCCATTAAATAGTTTATTATATTTATCTTTATTACTATAAGAACCCTCCTAGAAACCCATTGGAAGCATATATTTATCATTACAGAAGAAAAAATAAGTTAATTATGAATAGTCTAAAATATGGATATATGTTTTTAGAAATTTGTTCATTGAATTTCATTGAACATTTCATGCCAACCTCATGTCAACTTATTAAACTGCATTCTTGCAATTCATATATTAGATTGTATTTTATTTGATGATTTACTAATCTGAGTAAATATTTTAAACTTTAGCAAAATATTTAAAAAATCATTTTTGCTGCTTAGGTTTAAAATGCTCAGGAGATCTTTAAGACTGAAAGCCTGTACAATTTATTTATTCTTTCTTTTTTTAAAAAATAAAATCTAGGTAAAATACCAATAGCCATTTCCAAATATTCCTCCCATTATGTCTAGCAATTTGATATACAAATTCAAGCTTTCATTATGTAATAGTATTGAGTGGTACAGGAACTAGTGTGTGGTTTAATTATAACTCCACATTATTATGACTGTTTAAACTATTCTATGAATATTTCAGTATTGGAAAGAGAGCTAACTTTTTAGAATCAACATACACAATTTATTGCTTGTTTATTCTTTTCATTGAATTTTTTTTCATAACAGGCTTTTTAAATCATACTTATCAATCAACATCGTATTTTTTCAATTCTCTGATTTGAAATTATTTAACTGAAATCATGGGAACATTCATAAATATAAGGCTATGTAATTCTTGTTGTTACTCTTTCTAGCCAATTCAAAGTGCCATCACAGGTACACTGAGTCCCCAGGGGATTGTGGTACCTGCATCAGCACTGCAGCAGGGAAATGTAACTATGGCAACAGTTGCAGGTAAGAAACACTAAACATTCAAATGTTGCATTTTATCTAAGTGTGTGAATATATGTGTTTATGTGCTTCTGGCTGTTTAATAGTGTCTAAAGAGAAAAATGTTATAAAAGTTATTCTTAATACATGCTACCTATTTATCTTGAGATGAATGGAGCACCATTTTAAACAATAGCTTTACTTTTCAAAGAGTAATTGTCTGGTCTTACTCTTCTTATGAGCTAATGAAAAAAAATGAAGGCAAAACATATATTTGAGTAATTAAAAATATTCACAGCATAATAACTAATTTACCTAATAATATTAAATATAGTTAAAACATTCTTAGTTATGTACGTGGCGGAGGTTAAAAAGTAAAAATGCTGGTTTTGGTAGCAATATCAAAACCCTGACTCTCTTGTTTATGCACTGGCATCATATATGTATGCAAAGGAGCAGGGCTTCAGTTGCACTATTGAGACTGCCATTTTGACTTTTGGGACCTTGGGGGGACTCTTACCTGAATTTCTGCTTCCATAAAAGTAAAACATTCTATGGGATCAGAAAAAATAATCAGTTTTGCATTTAAAAAATAATTTTATGTTTTAAACATACCTACATCCTGTATCTCTAATAATAACTATCAATTAATCTATTATCTCTTGTTTCGTTATTTACTTGATTGCTGCATTCTTTTAAGGTGGCACAGTATATCAGCCAGTAACAGTGGTCACACCTCAAGGACAAGTAGTAACACAAACACTGTCACCTGGAACCATCAGGATCCAGAATTCACAGGTTTGTTTCACTCACTTCATAGAGTGGTTTAAAATGGGAGGAGAAGTGAGGATTTTAATAAGCTGTGGAAAACATAGATTGAAAATACAGGTTGCCTGTATAATAGTTTAATTTTTTTTTTGATATGTGAAATGTGGGGGAAAAGTTAAAAAACATCTTCCTATACCCATCCATAAAATGAGTGGCAGGAACTGCGTTTAATTTTCAATATTCAGAATCAGAGAGATCTCGGAGGGCACAAAGAAAATTTGAGTACTCATACATCAGAAGGGCCACATCTTTGTCCCTGACAGAATATGTTGTTTTACACATTACAGTGTTCCTGATTTTCCCCCATAAATATAAAAAGGATAAATACTGCTTGTAGAGAATCCATATTCATCCATTTTAATATGCAGTTTGTGAATACTATGCTTGAATGTTCACATAAAATAAAATTCCACTAAAATTCCCTATACATAGAAAACATCTAAAGAGCACAGGGTTAAAACTCTTTCTCCTAATCTGATAGTTTTTCATATGTTCTGTTAAGAACCGAGCACTGACATATATAGCTTTTGCATACAATCTGAAACAGTACATGTGTAGCACTCCTCTTATTTTTAATGCAAAATATGTGCTTTTTAATTATTCTTATGAAATATTAAGGATTTTTGATTAAATCTATAATGTTTTAATAAAGTTGTGCTATTGCATAGCTCCAGTTACAATTAAACCAAGATTTAAGCATCTTGCATCAAGATGATGGATCATCAAAGAATAAAAGGGGCGTTCTTCCAAAACATGCTACAAACGTGATGAGATCTTGGCTTTTCCAGCATATAGGGGTAAGAATTGATCTCAGTGATTGGGAACACTTTTTAAAAAAAATCTTACTGATTATAATTTTACCTATTTTATTGATTATGTGCCATCAAGTTGGGTTGAGTCTTCATGACCAGGAACTGTCCCCAACTTGCTCCTTCTAATCTTCCAATGGTGCACACATTGCTGCTGTAATTGACTCCATCTGTCTTTTCTCTGGTCATACTCTAGGACTTCACACATGGTCAATAATTTAAGCTTGATCATTTGTACTTTGAGTGAGAACTCTGGATTGATTTATTCAATGATTCATTTGCTTGTTTGCTTGGCTATTTTCTCCTGTACCAGTTTCATTAAGGACAATACTTTATTCCGAAATGAAATGTTTACAGTCTATTTCTATAGCTCCTACTGAAAAACAAGTTAAATTGATTTGCTAACGATGAATCAGACCTTCAGTAACGCTCTTATGTAAACTTGTGATTTTCTGGTTTTATTTCATTTGTATGAGGATTTTTTTTTTAAATCATGTGCTCCTTCAATCAGTAGTCTTTTGAGAGCTATAATTAAATTTCTGTCAATCTAAGCATTTCCTCAGGGTTTGGAAGAAATTCATTATATAAAATGAAGTTTAGTTATATGCAGAAGCAGGATTCTTATGTGATTTGTTTTACTGAATGTACTCCATACTCAAAGGGCCCCATGTGTTGTTAGTTTAGGATCACACATTTATCTTGTGATTTATATAGTCATAATCAGCTTATTCATTAATTGAAAGATCATATAAATGTTGCCAGAAGTTTTTTTATTTTACATACATGCTCTGTCTATATAATAACATTTAATCCATGGGTACTACATAGTGCTGTTGGTTTTCATTAAAGGAGACAGCATTTTACAACTTTTATTATATCCATAATCAAACGATATCCATCATCAAATGTATTATAGAAATAGAATTCTACTGTCTCTCTAGTAAGTTGAGATGTTGATTTTTTTCATAATAGAAAATACAAATCAAAATAAAATTAATGGGGAAGGGAAAGGGGGGGGAGGAAAAATATGGGAAGGGGGGAAGAGGAAAAAAGGGTTAACTTCTAACTTTTTCAGAACAGTAGAATAAAAATAGTAATTTATATCTTCAACTTTTTACTTTCACTTACTTTCATACTAGCCATTTCTACAACAGTAGACTTGGAGATATCTGTTTGAACAAAATGGATTGGATATGCCTATTTTAAACAGTCTGAGCAACGTACTCATATGCAACGGTAACAAATAATCATGCTATTGCACTATCAAGGAACATTTCTTGACATACATCATCTTCCCTTCTGATGTACAATATATAAGATCAACTAATACTAAACAGAGAAAGAAAAGAATTGCATCTGCATTATTGTTCTTTGTTGGAGATTTGCTTTAAAAGTTCAGACTTCCAGCTTCCCAGTCTCCAATCAAGAAACAGGTAGCTGGATTGTTGAGTACTCCAACTCAACATGATGCTATTAAATGCCAAGTCTATCTGTAATAAAGCCTACTTTGTCCATTATGTAATTAAGGAGAGGCTAGACCTGGCCTATGTTCCTAAGACCAGGCTGGATAAAGAGAAGTCCCTCTCATAGAATTTTGTGCAGATGGGTTTTGAATTTTGCATCAGTCCCAACCTGAGATAGAGGAATACCAAAAGATTTTAGCTGTTATGAGGGCACTGTTCCAAAACGGGCAGGATGTGAGGCCTTGTTCATGATACTGGGACAAAAGGGGAAAGTGGGGTACTTCTATTCTCCTCCCAGTTATATAGCAGCATCCCCCATTCAGCTACTTGACTTCATTGCAGAGGAGGTTATGGATTCAGCTAGCCTGTTAGTATTAAGTGATTTCATTTCCCCTCCTTGGAATTGGGGGTGGCTCAGAAGTCCATGGCTACCACAGTAATCATTGGCTTATCCCAAGTCATCACTAGCCTAACTCATGTGACTGGCCATATCTTGTTGGTATGGAACATATGGGTCATGATCCAGTTCTGGCGGACTTTTCTGTCAGTCCATGTCATAAACAAATCACTTCCTCATGATAGTAGGATTAATTGGGGGGGGGCGCACAAACCTTTGCAAGGAGAAGGGATCTGCTAAGATGGTCAAGCACAGATGTTTGATGGAAGTAACAGATTTCCAGATGGCACTTGGGAGTTCCCCAGTGATCTGGAGGATGTTTATTCCACGCCAATGACATTTTCAACAATTCTATTCAGTTTACCAATCCTGTACTTCTCCTTGATTTACTGAGCAGCTCTGTGAAATGAAGCAGTGAAGAAATGCCTGTAGTGATGTAAAAAAAAAAAAAAAAAAAAAAAAAGCAAGGAGTGAATATGTCAGGTTCAAGCTTACTCTGCGACAATAAAAGCAGCATAGCATAATTACTCCCCTGCCCTTATTTTGTTCATGGAATGCTGGCACTATTTAAAGTGTTTTGAATGGCTGGAAAACCTAGTCAGTGTACATTAAGTTGCCATTGTCTGACCAAACATTTATAATAGATACAATTGCTTGTGTATACTCCAATTTGGAAGCTAGATGGACAGAATCTACTGAGATGACAAAGGTGATGCCTTGTAACATTATCTGGGAAGATTTTGAGCCCATGAAGCTTAAGGAAGTGAACAGAATCCTCTGCAATCTGAGTTCTGCCACTGTGGTTTGCACAGGGTTAATTAAAGTGGCAAAGGAGAGGACTGGAGCTGGGGCTATAGGCAACACATTTTTTTAGGAAAAGGGAGGTGCCAGAGAACCTTGCAGAGAGATTGGATTACTCGCTTATTAAAATCCAATGAAACAAAAGGGAACAATTACCATCCTAGGAAGTTTACTGAAAATGGGGAACTGCAGTGGCAAAGGGCTCTGGAAGATACAAATTATTTGGGTCCCTGGCAGTTTTGAGTTCAGACCTGAGCATGGGACAGAAATTTAATTAGTTGTGGATGACACTTGGTTGGTCCCGAATGGAGGTGGCACAACTATTACACAAAAAAGTTTCGCAAAAAGAAACTTTAGCCGAACATACCAAAAAAAAAAACTACTGCAAAAGACAAGCTCAAAACAAAAGTTAAAATAAGAAAATGGTAAGAGAACACCTATCCGACCTTCACGAGTATAAATCACCGGGACCTGACCAATTACAATTACAGAGTTCTGAAGGAGCTGGCAGAACCACTACACCACATCTTTCATAAATCCTGGAGCACCGGGAAAGTACCTGAGGATTGGAAAAGGGCTGATGGGGTTCCCATCTTCAAGAAGGGGGGGGGGAAACGGACCCAGGAAATTACAGACCAATCAGTTTAACATCAATACCTGGGAAGATCCTAGAAAAGATAATCAAAAAACAGATCTGCGAACAACTAGAAGCAAACAAAGTTATAACTAGTAGCCAGCATGGGTTTGTTAAAAACAGATCATGCCAAACCAATTTTATTTCATTCTTCGATAAAGTGACTAAACTAGTAGACCAACGAAATGCTGTGGACATAGTATATTTAGATTTCAGTAAGGCATTTGATAAAGTAGACCACTACCTACTCCTTGGTAATCTAGAAAAAGGTGGAATAGACTACATCACCACCAGATGGAGATGAAGCTGGCTGGCAAACTGTACTCAACGAGTAGTCCTCAATGGCACTACATCCACATGGAGAGAAGTAAGCAGCAGGGTGTCACAAGGTTCCGTCTTAGGCCCAGTACTCTTCAATATCTTCATAAATGACTTAGATGAGGGAATTGAAGGGGAACTCATCAAATTTGCAGATGACATCAAACTGACAGGAGTAGCCAACACCCCAGAAGACAAACTCAGGATCCAAAAAGGATGTTGACAAACTTGAACAATGGGCCCTATCCCACAAAATGAATTTCAATGTGGAGAAAAGCAAAGTTTTACATTTAGGCAGGAAAAATCAAAGGCACAAGTACAGACTGGGCGAGATCTGGCTCAAAAACAGTAACTGTGAGTTACTGGAGTCCTAGTGGACGATCACTTGACCAGCAGTGTGGAGCAGCAACCAAAAAAGCTAATACAATCCTGGTTTGTATAAACAGAGGCATAGAATCAAGATCACGTGAAGTATTAGTACCACTTTATAAAACCCTAGTAAGACCACACCTGGAATACTGCAGCCAATTTTGGTCACCATACCACAAAAAAGATGTGGAGAGGTTACAAAAAATTCAGAGAAGAGCAACTAAGATGATCAAAGGCCTGGAGACTAAAACATACGAAGAACGGCTGCAAGAATTGGGTTTGGCTAGTCTAAAGAAAAGAAGAAATAGGGGAGACATGATAGCATTCCAGTACTTGAGGGGCTGCTACAAAGAAGAGGGGGTCACGTTATTCACCAAAGCAAAATGGGAAGGACGAGAAACAATGGTTGGAAACTGATCAAAGAGAGAAGCAACCTGGAATTAAGGAGAAACTTCCTGACAGTGAGGACAATTAACCAGTGGAATAGCTTGCCTCCAGAAATCGTGTGCACTCCATCACTGGAGATTTTAAAGAAGAGGCTAGACAGTCACTTATTTGATACAGTATAGGTTCTCCTGCTTGAGCAGGGGCTGGACTAGAAGACCTCCAAAGTCCTTTCCAGCTCTATTCTATTCTATTCTATTCTATTCTATTCTATTCTATTCTATTCTATTCGTCCTCTTTCAGAAGCTTTTATACTGTGAAGCATGATTTTTTCTGGACTGCTTGCAAGGGTTTAAAACTGGATGCATGGTGTTAAGCTGTTTCTGTTCCTTCCTGAATGGGATGGGCCAGAGGGGAGTGTTGGACCCAAAGGCACTTCATTTTCTCCTACCTTCTTCAATATCTGTACAGAACTATCAATTTGGAGTGAAGTATCATCAATACGCTGATCGTGGGAGAATTCTAATAGAATAGTAGAAACATTTGCTCTTTCTTTTCTGATTATCTGCACATAAAGATAATTTGGAAACTAATATCAGGCATTTTAGGAAGAAGATTTCTTATGACCCTGTGGTTTTTATTTAAGAAAAGTTTGGCACTATCATGAATACTGTAAATTGGCTATTAATACCATCAGGATTTTAATTGCTGGGAAATGGAAATCTAGTACTATCCTCACATTATTATTACATTAATAAATCACAGCCTGTAATTAATGGCATTAAAAGAACTTAGCAGGTATAAATGAATTAAATGGCAATAGTTGAAGTCACTGCAGGATGCATTATAGAAAGATTAATTTAGCTGGTCATATTTTATTTTATTAGTAAACTGTCAAGTTCTACTAAATGCTTATGGAGTATTAAATATCTTTTTAATTTTAATTTTCCTTTATACAGTAAGGGAAATTTGAAACATTACCACTGATTGCCTTGTGGGAAATTTCCCTTAAAAAAGAAGAAAAGGAAAACAGATGACCCCCACCATAGAACCAGCTTTGCTGGACTTGCAGCAGCAACCCCTCTCTCTAGCTGAATCTCTAAGAATGATCATAGCATGTTTGCTTTAAATAACATGTATGGTATTCCTAGTTGTAGCTGTTACATTGTTTATAAACTTCTTTGGACAAATGATTATAAAAAGTGGGATATGAGTAGCTGTAATAAATACTAATGAATTGTTTTTAATTATTAATGCAATTTATTTTAAATATTCAATTCAAAAAGAAGAATGAAAATCTTTTCTTTTTGTAGCATCCATATCCAACAGAAGATGAGAAAAAACAGATAGCAGCACAAACAAATCTTACCTTACTTCAGGTTAACAACTGGTAGGTTGAACAGATTTATTTTATAGTTCTATCTCCTTCCTTCTGAGAAACTCAAAGTAATGTAATTGTACATCTCATATTTTACCCCCTGGAACTCTCTGAAATATGTTGACTTAACAAAATAACTGGCCCCAAATCACCTGTGATCAAATGGGAACTTAAATTTTAAACTGGGTCTCAGTTCACTGGCATAATTGCTGTAAAGGTAAAGGTTTCCCCCATTCAGTTAGATCTAATCAAGGGGGCAGTGCTCATTTCTGTTTCTTAGCCGAGGGAGCCAGTGTTATCCAAAGACATCTCCATGGTCATGTGGCCAGCATGACAGTATGCTGAGGCGCACAGAATGCTGTACCTTCCCACTGAAGTGGTATCTATTTATCTACTCACATTTGCATGCTTTTGGACTGCTAGGTAGGCAGGAGCTGAGGCAAGAATGGGAGCAAGGACTGTCACACGGTGATTGGGTCTTGAACCGCCAAACTTCTGTTGACAAGCCTAGCATCTTAACTGCAAGGCCAGCACGTCCCTTTATAATTTCTGTACTGCATGTTTATTTTCTGGAAATTCATAGTCTGTGAGAAAAAAGCAGTTGTATTTTGCAACAGAGAAATTTGGATAGTGTTGGCAACATGTAATTGACCTCATAAAGCCAAATGGGAAATATTAGGCTGGGAATTTGAAAAAGCATCTTGGGAGAAGGAATTGACAAATTACCTCAGTTCAGGCTCGAACCACCTAGCCTGGAGATCCTTTATAATACATACTTAGGGCTGGTTAGCTTCAATGTGCATTATGATACTGACAAGAATGCCTTAAGGAGTTCATTATGGCATTCCTCAGATTGTTGGATGCAACCCAGTTTGAAAGACCTTTGGTACATGGTGAGAGAATTCCCAGACAACTGGGAAGATTTTAACACATTGACCAATCTGGATGCCCTTCAGCCACTTTTGCAGGAGAAGGCTGCTCTAAGGATGGGGAGGAACCTGCAAAGCAGAACCACAGAAAGGAATATGATAGTTTGCTCATAGAGGAAGGAGAGTTGTTCCTTGTTGTTTTTCCAAGGAGCTCTGACTTAAAACTTTGCTCAAACCTTTATCAAAGCAAGTATCCCTGTCAAAATAATAAAATTGTAGGTTTGATTTAGCCCAAGATTTTGATTGATTGGTGGTAAATTGTGAAAGATTGATTTATTAGTAATTGTATGGAAATGTAAGAATGTGGCCATATTTTAAAAAGACTCAAAATTATTTGTGGTCTCTTTTGAGAAGAAAAAGTTTAAATATAGACCTGAAATTGTAAAGTGCATCAGTAAATAAGAAAATCCAGCTGAGAAGCACTTATACTATTTTTTGCTCAGTTGTTTAGTTTAAAAAGTCCTAATTAGAAAATACCAAATTTCTATAGTTAATTTGGAAGTTTATGTTTTGCCCTTGTGTAGGTTTATCAATGCTAGAAGGCGAATTCTCCAGCCAATGTTGGATTCCAGCTGTTCTGAAACACCAAAAACAAAGAAAAAAACAGCCCAAAACCGACCAGTTCAGAGGTTCTGGCCAGACTCCATTGCATCAGGAGTAGCTCAGCATCAAACTAATGAACTTACTATGTCAGACGGTAAGCAGATGCTTTACTTCATTAAATAGCTTTAAAAAACGGCTTTGTTTTTTACTTTGCTGATTGATGAGCCAATTAGTAAATATTTTATTCAATTTCTTTGTATGAAGCCTACTGAAAATAATGAATTAATATAGGTTTATTTTACTAAATACATTTTCATGGACTACATTTTCATAGAAAATAGAAATGATTAATATCTGCCAAAGAGGAACTTTCTTCCCTTTCATGATCAGACAAATATATTTATAGTGGTGCATTGAAGCTAAATATCCCTGTTCCGATATTTAATTCCGTATGTCACAGCTTTAATATATTAGCTTAACTACTGATGTCCAACTTAGTATGTAAATAATTGCTCCAGATGTTGCAAATCTTGTAATGCTAGTTTGAGGTAGTAATGCCTTAACACTTCCAAAATTCTGAATTCTTATTTAGTCCAAACTAGACTAAAACAAAATGAACACAATGTCATTAAAGTGACATACTGAGGAAAAGAATGGACTAGATGGTCCGTGTAATTGTAATTCATTTCCAATTGTTAAATTTACAGCATTCAATCTAAAACTTTATTTTGGTTTATTTAAGAAAATAAGATGAAATGAATATTTCAGAATGAGTTGTGGGTTTTTAAAAAAAATATCTAATTGTTTTTTCCAATTGGACCTCTACTTTTCTCCATTTTTAGGAGCTGTTGTAACAATTACAGCTCCCGTCAACATGAATGTGGACAGTCTCCAATCGCTTTCATCTGATGGTACTACTTTGGCTGTTCAGCAAGTCATGATGGCAGGGCAAAGTGAAGATGAATCTGTAGACAGCACTGAAGATGATGGAACAGACCTCTCAACTACAAATATCAGTGGGCTGGTCTTGGATAACAGTGATTCTCTGCAATAGGAAGCAAGAGAAGCTGACCTAAAATATTAGGAAAGACAATGAACTGACTGACTTTTTATAGTTTGCACAGCAAACATTTTACACAAGTTTTATTTCTAATAAGTTTTATATGTAGATATAGAAGAGTGCACTTTTTTGTATTTCATAGTAAGCTTAAAGAGTGTCTTTGCAGGTGCAGCAACTTCTTTCAAATGTGTTGTTTTTTGCTTTTAATTTTGAAAATCTAGTAAGTTAAAAAAATGATCATCCCATTTGTTTTCCTAACGTTATTATCTCATTCACACACAAAAAAACCTGAGTCAAGCTGAGTCAAAAAATGTGTATAATGGGGTTGCAGATATGGGGTAAAATGGTGGTTGCCTGGAATGTGAGTTAGTTTTACATTAGCATGGATTTAAACTTCACCAAACCAGACAATCACCGTGTTACTCATTTCTTTGCTGTTCTATAGCATCATAAGATCTGCAGTTTTCAAACATATAAAATTGCACTGCTATGAGAGAACTGAAAGTACTTTTATTTCATTGAAAGTAATCAGTTTCAGTTCTGTAATTTTAACAAAGGTGATTTATCAATGTAAATGTAAAGCATGTCAAATAATGTATGGGATTTGTTTATGAAGTTAGCCATGTAGATTTGAAAGATGCTTCTGCACCTTAAAAAAAAAAAAAAACTAAACGCCCTGTCTAAAGTGGGCAACATAATACAAAAAAGAAGAAGTGAAAATGTGTGATTCCTTAAGAATGCATGGCATTTACTATAAACTTAATTTCTTCAGGAGTTAGGTGGACAACTCTAGATCTCATTGTACCTTTAAAATTTGCTGTTGATTTGGCTATCACAGCTTCTTTCTCATCAAACTTTTCTGCTTTTTTCCATTTGCCCAGTGGTTTCTTTTCTTTTCTTTTTTCAGCAAATAAGGTGAGGTTAGAATGGCAATACAATAAATAGAAGAGCCAGAAGAAACCATGATTGTAGCTGTCTTCAGATGATTCATTCCAGTTTAGAATTCACCATGTAAGTAGCAGCAAACTGTCTTGGTAGTAGTGGTGACATCACTGAAGAACTGGTTTCCACAAGAGTATAGATATTATGATTGTCTACAATATGGAGTTTGACAATGCATGGTTCCAGTTTTCAAAAAAATCTTCACATATATGAGAAGGCTTCCAACTACTAAATCATGCTGTATTCAAAGATAACTATTAGTTGACATTACAGCATGACCTAAGGCAGTGTTTCTCAACCTTGACAATTTTAAGGCATGTGGACTTCAACTCCCAGAATTCCACAGCCAGCAATGCTGGCTGTGGAATTCTGGGAGTTGAAGTCCACATGCCTTAAAATTGTCAAGGTTGAGAAACACTGACCTAAGGAGTGGAAGGTTTATTAACCATTCTTCATATGTTGGTTCTAAGTGAGAATCTCCTGCCTGAACAGGTATTCTCTTATTTCAGTTCAAGAATACATTTAAAGGTACAAGAGATGCTATAAGGTGTACTCCTAGCTAGTGTGTCTGTCCATTGTTTGCTATAAAACACTTATTTTTACCTTTATCAGGATTCTTGGATGAAAAATATTTTTATAAATTCTCTAATTGGACGGATGACTGTATTAAGCATGAAGAAAAAATGTTTAGTACTACTATTTGAAAAGTTATGAAAACTGTCCAAATTGAATAAACATGCCTACGTGACGTCCTATGGTTCTCTGCTATCCCATAATGGTACAATTCATAGTAATATATTAAGGCTTATTCCTTAATGGGAAGCTGGATACTGGTCAGCACTTTATTATTTCACACAAACTACCATTCAAATTATATCTGGGGCTGCCACAAAGAAGAGAGAGTGAAGTTATTTTTAAAAGCGTCTGAAGGCAGGACAAGAAGCAACGGGTGGAAATTAATCAAAGAGAGAAGCAACCTAGAACTAAAGAGAAACTTCCTGACAGTTAGAACAATTAACCAATGGAACAACCTGCCTCCAGAAGCGGTGAATGCTCCAACACTGGAAGTTTTTAAGAAGAGACTGGACAGCCATTTGTCCTGAATGGTATAGGGTTTCCTGCCTGAGCAGGGGGTTGGACTAGATGACCTCCAAGGTCCCTTCCAATATTATTATTATTATATTTCATATTGAATGCTATCTCACAAGAGTAGCTTTTCTCAACTTGATGCTTTTTAGATGTTTCGGATCTTTTAGCCCCCAGAAATCCAAGACAACAGCATTTAAACTATGATGGATGGAAATTCTATGTTGCAATCCCAACAAAGAACACCAATTTGGGGAAGACTGTTGAACAGTGATATTCAGGTGAATAAAAATGCACAGTCTCTATTATAGTTTTAAAAACTCATAACAGTATACATACTTCACATCAATTGACAGTGTGCAGATATTTTCTTCTGGGTTACCTGTAATTTTTGCCCAGTTTACTGCATCTCAGATGTTATGTACTGTATTCTGCAGCTTTGATACAAATAAGGTAAGATAAAGTCTCCTTTTAATTGAGCTTGATTATGGTGATTTCACGAACATATCCATCAGCTTTCAACAATATCACAGTGGTTGAATTACCTTCTTCCAATATGCTTTTTCCCTTCCCTAGTAACCTATGACACTGGTATTTCCTGCCACTTTTTCATCCAAATACTTTTATAGGCTTTTTAATCTTTTAAATTAAGAAAAGCCCTCACTGCTAATTCCATCCAGGGCATGCATCCAACTTCTTTTGGTTGAAGTCCCTAGTTTTGTTGACAACATCTAGTGTAAACATGTACCATTAGAAATATTTGTACCAGTAGCATAATCAAATGCTGGGATACATTTTTGAGAGTTGGCATGACAGATATGAAGAATAGGGCATTGGATTTTCAAGTCCATTATCTGAAGTATTAAATAAATTGATTATAATTAATGCAAGATAACAATGAAGCATTTGCTTTAAAATATACAGTGTTGTCTTTTCCAGTTCTATTATTTGTAAAAGGTTGTATTTTCAGCAGGGGCATGAATATTTGATAGTTTTCGAAATCTAAATTTGAAAATTTGGTTTTTCTTTTGATATATTGGAAATGGGCTAGAGAATGATTCATCAATATTTTTACATGAAATCTCTGAATTCAAAACACCTATGTTCTCTACCTTGTGTTTAAAAACAAACTATCAAATTACCTTGATAAACATTCATTGTTTTGATCATATTTATTTTTTCTCTATTGTGGGTTCTGTATAATGCAACTATCAATATTGTTTTAGTTTTCAAAATTAATTGCAGTGAAACGAGATATTTTTAAACTATGGAGAATTTTTCAAATTGCAACTGTTCTGATTATTGACAATATTCAAGGCCAAAAAAATAAATTGTATTAATTTTTTATTGGCTAAGGAAATAAAACTACACATTAATTGAACACAAGTAGGTTGAAAGACAATTTTCAAAGTATTTTCTTAAATAAAAAAGACCATTAGAAGCATTTCACTATTCTGCACTTTTAGTTTCTATTTTAAACAACAATTATGATTTATAGGTTCCTTCCACAATTCCCATAAATTAATGAAAGCAATAGACCATCAGCCCGTCAGTTTTTATTAATGGAAACCAAGTTGCTGTTTTAGGCACCAGATACACAACACTTTCTGAAAGTCTTGTCAGTTTCAAAAGAAGTTTTCTATGAAACATGAGAAGCTACTATTCTGAGTTTTGTAGAAGAACTGCATAGTTGTTTCTGAAAGGCACAGATTGGCTTCCTGGAATCCAGCATTAAAGCAATTGGCCAAGAAAACTGCTCAGGAAACTTATAATTATAATTTATAAGAGTCACTTTAGTAAGTGACTAAAAATAAGGTGACCAACTTTTTTACAATGAGAAGGAGGACACAAATAAATTGAAGAAAATATCGTAAATAAAAAACATTTTATTCATTGCAACAATAATACAGAATACACTATAATATGATTAAATAGATAAAGAATTAATAAAAAGTTAATTGTGCTTATCTGTGTATGATTGAATATTCACTGAGAAAGAAGTGAGTCTAATGCGTGCGTGTGTGCCATGTCATGTTTTGGTAAGAAGTAAACAAAGGCACTTGCGCATGGCGCACTCTTGCATACGGCACACTCAAAACAATTCTGTGCGGAGCGCATGTGTCTCATAATCGCATCTCACCGCACTGTACTGAGCCTTGATGAATCGTCATGTCAAATACAAATACGTCACATCACACGCAAAGGATGGGATCGGCATCGATCGAATACAGAGATTTACAGATTAGTCTTCAAATATCGAAAAGAAGGATATGTAGGAGGACACTTTTCGAGAGAGGACAGAACTTACAAAAGAAGGACTGTCCTCCCTAAAGGAGGAGGATTGGTCACCTTACTAAAAATTCATCTGAATTTTGATCATGTGAGCATAGGAATGCTGCAACGGTTGTAAGTGTAAAAAACTATTCTAAGTCACTTTTTTTAGTGCCGTTATAATTTTGAATGATTAGTAAATTAATTGTATTACCTATATTCTATCCCTCTCTTGAACCTGAAGACATCTAGTAGCTGTTAATAGTAATAGACAACAGGACCATTTTTCAGAAAATGGGGGCCTTCATCATAAGAGATAATGCCTTGGAAATTCAAAAAATCCCACCCTTTTTGTTGAATATTAACAGTTATCTTCTAAATCATTTTATATTAATATAGAAAAGGGGTAAGATGATGTCGTTTATTACAGAGACAATTTTTATGCAGAAAACATGTTCAAATTGTAGTTAGGTTTTTATCCTGACAGTGTTTCAGGAAATAAAAACAGGGTTGTTCATCTTTATTTCAAAACCTTTTCCTTGTATTTAATAAGCACCATATGCCACCTCTCTCAAAGAAAAAAATATATGCAAAATAGCACACGCACACATTTTATAAACAAAAAATGCTATCAATTGGCTTTTTCAAAAGGATGAGAGAATTTGAGATCTCAAATCTCACTGGAATTTCAGTATTTTTTCAATGCAGTCCTAAATGGTGAATTAAGTAACTAGAAATGCATACCTGGAAACCCTTATTTTTTAGGTGAAGGTGCAGTTTCACTAGAACATACCCTTTAAACCCCAGTTTTATTATCTGTGACCATGATGAGTTATTTCATAACTGGACTGTTTTATGCAGACTAATGCTGCTTTCTGTACTGCGAACACCATCTGGATAATGTCTGGATCATGCATCACTGTGCAAGCTGGTCTTTCTATTATCAGAGTTGGGTTCACTTAAGAATGCTAATAAAGGCCTTGTAGTTTCTCCTATGTAGAAAAAATGCTGACTATAGTGAAGAGAAGTCTTTCTAGCATGTTACTCTCAAATAAGTTACTCTGATTGTGGCATGGAAGGATTATGGCAGTTGAAATCCAATATATTTGAAGGGTAACAAAGAGAAGACTTACACAAAATACAGCAGTTTTCAAGAGATCAAGTTTATTAGTTCAACACATGAATCTCCACATGCCTAAATATTCTGAGCTTGTATTTACTATGCTCATATGTTTACCTAACATTTGAAAGTATATTGCAACTTTCCACCTTCTGGTGGACACTTACAAATCTTACATTTTTCTGTAATAGTATTATCAGCAAGTATCCCATAGCAATTTCCTGTGGTTCAAGTGCAGAATGGACAACCATCCAAAGGTCTTTTTATATGCTTGCATTCTGGAGGAATTTTTAGGCAAATTGAATGGCATATGATGTTCTGGACTGATTTACAGGTGCACACCCTGGTTTTAAATATACACATATTGTTCCAAGAGAAGAATCTTATCTTTATAGCCTTGGCCAATGCACTCATCCACCAGAAAGGCAAGGCACAAACACTGAGGGATGCAAGGAGAACAGCATTCATGTTTGACAGTCACAGCTTTGTAATATTTAGGACAGGCTAGGCAGCTTACAGTAGAAGAGTCTGGTTCTATATGCGTACAGTTTATGTTTTGGAAAAAGCAGCAGCCTACCAGAAGGCAAAAGGTGAATTCAAGATTCATCATTCTATATCAGAACAAAAGGATTCAGTAAGATTTTAATACATACAGTATATTATTGATGAATCTACACTGAAAGAATTTCATTACTTTATATAGCATTTTTTCTCACTGATTTCAAGATCACTTACATAGCAAGCTGCATTTAAGTCTACTTAAATATATAGTCTTATTTTACTCAGAAGTAAAACCAAATTACCTAAATGGGATACATTCCCAAGTAAATGTATACAGCCAAGATATATGGAGAGAGGGCTAGCAAGCACAATTGGAATGTTGAACACATGTTTTTTTTAATCTCCCAAATAGGTTACTGATCACAACATGCCCATTCAACTTTTACTTCCTGCACAAGTTCCTTCCATTTATTTGAAACAGCTTAACAGTTCTAATGTGATTTACAATGCTGTTATACTGCAGAGTAAGGGAAGGTGGAACCATCAACATAGTTCTTTGCTCAACCTTTTTCTAGCTTGCAAATAGAAAGAAAAGAAAAAGTATTCATAATATTCATTGTTGGCATTTCCCATTTTTCTTTTAGAATGGTAATGGAAAGTTCATTCAGCCAAATCCTTAACTGTGCTATGAAAACTAACATTACCTTGGTAAGCTTCAGATAATTTGTGCAGGCGAGTTTGTTCCACAGCAGTTAGTCTTCCTGAGTAGCTGTGCAAATCCAGCTAGAAAGATCTCTATTTATATGGATGCCCAGAAAGTGAAGCTTCCAAAAAGAGCTGCTGGGAAGAACTAAAAAATCAGAATGAAGAAATTGATTTTGACTGTGCAGATTGCCTGCAGTTGCATAATAAAAGTAGATAGCAGTGGCTGACACAACAGTTTTGAAGTATCTAGAGCTGTTAAGATGCAGAAGTCCAGCCCTTAGATATGTCTGTTTTAAATACTAACAAATCTTAAACGATGGTTGGGGAAGGTGTGCAAGGAAAATGAACAGTGATATGCCCGGTCAGTCCCATTTAAATAATTAGTACCTTAAGACATCTTAGACTTGCAATCTAATCAGACTTTGTAGTTTTGGTTGTTTGGGGGAAGATAGTTATATGGGGAGCAATTACACTTGTTCTTAACAGTTTGTGAACCATGTTGAATTTTCACATCCATACAACACATTCATAACTGCAGCTTCTTCAATGAGATTCAAGTGCATACTGATCTACAAAAGTGATAGATATACTGTGGTTTATGGTTTATCAAATTGTGCAATTTCAGTTAATAGGGGCTTTTCCAATAAATCATGTTGTATATACAGACACAGATACCGACACGATACATACCCCCATACCCGTACCCATATATAGCCATACACTGTTTCATATATTCATTGCATGCTGACTTTAGGCAGAAATGTTAGACCAACTGGACCCTCCTTTTCACTCTTTTTGATAAGGAAGTCCGTAGTTCTTCAGTCTTCTGGCTTATTGGCAATTCTCCAGGATTTCTCACAAGTAATATGCAAAGAATTGACTTTCCCCTCTTTAAAGCTTTTCTGAATCCATATATTAGTCTTTAAACTCTCAAAGTGAATACATATGCAGTTTATTTTACCACATTCCTAACTGATTTCTGCTGTCATTTATACAGCTTGAGACTCTTAAGACTGTATTACTCTCACAGACTAATTTCAACCCTCTGCAAGAAATTCAGAACTCTGTGGCACTTCATCATGAAGGCTCTGCATCACCTCCAGACATGCCTGGTTTCCAAGTTGGTTGTGTTTGATAGCTGAGCCAATTTATTATGGTTCAGTAGTGTATTTGAGGTCACATCAAATAGACATTGTAATGCTGTAATTTTGTTCAGCCTGTGGACAAGATGTTTATTCATTAGTAGATGTTCTTCCTTCACTCACTTCCCAAGCACTATTTCATAAGAGCTTACTAATGTAGTAGAGAGGAATAGTAGCTTGGCAGTTCTGCAATTCCCACAGCAGTGTCTTGATGTCAATAGACATTCTGGTCACGTGATGCTTTAAACTCTTTTTAAAAGATAAGGAGTAGAAACAGTGATGATGTAGAATAGCCCATCTTTCTTGTTGCTTGAGAGAAATAAAAAGTATACTGGAAAAAGAAAGACATATGAGAAAAAATATATTGGGATGCTCACTAATTCATCATCCTTAAGGGAATATAGACCCCAAAGGAGAAAAAAATGTTGCCCATCCATAATCTAAAGTCCACTTTTTACGAAATACTACATTTGTATATATAGGTTTCTTAAGCCAGCTGCCAAGTAACAGAGATATGCAGCACTTTGGAACTGATTGGGTGGGAGCTTGGCTGTGTTCTGATTGGGTGGAGGTGTGATTTGAATGGTTAGGGGCTTGGCTGTGCTCTGATTGGCTGGGGGAGTGTTCTGTTTGGTTGTGCTCAGGTTAGTCTGAGTTGCAGAGGGGTTTAAGATTTTGGGCTGCCTTGCTATTTTCTGGCTTCGCGTTCGTGGTCGTGTCTCCTCTTCATGGAGGGTGTCAGTTTGCTTCATGTATGGATTGGAGGGGTTTAAAGTGGCTAATGATGCAGCTGTGGTCTGGCTTCTGGTTTGTGGTCGTGCCTCGTCATCGGTGTGGCTTTGGGTTTGTTTTTTGCGTGGATGTGTGGTGGTGACCTCCTGTGTGGTTTTTGTGAGTGTGGGTCTGGTATCATTTTTTGTGTTAGGGAGTCGTTTGTCAATAAGGGCGGGTTTCCAAATGGCTGGTAGGCGGGAGGTATCATCTTGCTTGTTCATGCTGTGTGGGCGTTTTTCTATCTCGATGGCTTCTCTGATTATTCTGTTATTAAAATGTTCACTTTTGGCAATGGTTCTGGTATTTTTAAAGTCAATTTCATGTCCTGTGGCTTTAAGGTGTTGGACCAGGGAAGATGTTGGTTCCTCATTTTTGACTGAGTTCTTATGTTCTTCAATGCGTGCACTTATTCTTCTGTTGGTTTGTCCCATGTATGTGGTGGGACAAGTGGTGCATGGGATTTCGTATACTCCTTGATTTTCTAATTCAATTTTATCTTTGGGGTTTCTAAGGAACGCCAGAAACACACCCCTCCTCCCTCACAGCCACACATGAAACAAACAGTGCATAACATCTCAGATAGGATCCTCACCAAAGCCGAAACCAATGTCCTTTCCAAAGGATTCAACTTTGCAGTCGCTCCCAAACACATCCCCACTGAAACCATTATATGTGGAGTTGAAACCAGCCTGACTAAAATCAACCCCGACGACGCCAACAGAATCAGACTCGAAATCACCAACATCCTCTGCACCAGCAAGCCACCCAAAAGCAACTTACCCAAAGAGGAACAGACAGCACTACGTAACCTTAAAGAAGACACCAGCATAATAATCCTACCAGCAGACAAGGGCAACGCCACGGTGGTTATGAACACATCTGACTACCAAACCAAATTAACCAACCTACTCCAAGACTCCACATACAAACCCCTAAATACAGATCCCACCACCTACCTGGAAAAAACCACCAGATCCAAAATAAAAGCCTCCCCCATTAGCGAAGAGATCCAGCAAAGAATCATTCCCAGAGAGAAATCATCCAGATGCCCCAAACTCTATGGTCTCCCCAAGATACACAAAGAAGGAACCCCACTCAGACCTATAGTCAGCTCCATAGGCTCACCTCTACAAAACCTAGCCAAATTTCTCGCCAAACAACTACAGCCCTATGCAGAATCCATCACCTCACACGTAAAAAACTCATTCCAGTTTATAGAGATCATAAAGAAACAAAACTTACAGCCCAGCGACCTACTAGTGAGCTTCGATGTCATATCCCTCTTCACCCAAGTGCCTATCAAAGAAGCCTTGACAGCTATTCAAAACAAATATAACCCCCCCAAACACATCTTAGATCTGACCAACCACTGCCTATCCAACACATACTTCATCTATAATGGACAAAAATACAAACAAACAGAAGGAGCACCCATGGGATCACCCCTCTCACCTGTCATTGCCAACCTCTACATGGAACACTTTGAAACCCAAGCTCTAGAAAAATCGGATCACAAACCCAAACTCTGGCTCAGATACGTAGACGATACCTTCATAATCTGGCCACATGGGAAAGAAAAACTGGACAACTTCCTCACACACCTCAACAGCCTACACCCCAAAATACAGTTCACCATGGAAACAGAAACTAACAACCAACTTCCCTTCCTGGATGTCTTAGTCTACAAGAAATCCAATGGCTCCCTAGGACACACCATCTACCAGAAGAAAACACACACAAACCGCTATCTGCACGCTCTCTCACACCACCACCCAGCACAGATCAACTCTGTAGCCAAGACACTCATCTCCAGAACAAAACGCTTAGCTGACGAACAACACCTAAAACCCGAACTACACACTCTCACCAATGTACTAACATCCAATGGATTCCATAGAAATAAGATTACAAACCTAATCCAAAAAGAAACCCCCACTAAAATCCAAGACAAAGAACAAGAAAACGGCAAAGCCCTCCTCCCATACATAAAAGGCACCACAGACAGAATCAGTAAGATCCTCCATAAACACAACATCAAAACAGCATTCTGCACAAACAGAAAAATATCCACCATCCTTAGAAACCCCAAAGATAAAATTGAATTAGAAAATCAAGGAGTATACGAAATCCCATGCACCACTTGTCCCACCACATACATCGGACAAACCAACAGAAGAATAAGTGCACGCATTGAAGAACATAAGAACTCAGTCAAAAAAGAGGAACCAACATCTTCCCTGGTCCAACACCTTAAAGCCACAGGACATGAAATTGACTTTAAAAATACCAGAACCATTGCCAAAAGTGAACATTTTAATAACAGAATAATCAGAGAAGCCATCTAGATAGAAAAACGCCCACACAGCATGAACAAGCGAGATGATACCTCCCGCCTACCAGCCATTTGGAAACCCGCCCTTATTGACAAACGACTACCTAACACAAAAAATGATACCAGACCCACACTCACAAAAACCACACAGGAGGTCACCACCACACATCCACGCAAAAAACAAACCCAAAGCCACACCGATGACGAGGCACGACCACAAACCAGAAGCCAGACCACAGCTGCATCATTAGCCACTTTAAACCCCTCCAATCCATACATGAAGCAAACTGACACCCTCCATGAAGAGGAGGCACGACCACGAACGCGAAGCCAAAAAATAGCAAGGCAGCCCAAAATCTTAAACCCCTCTGCAACTCAGACTAACCTGAGCACAACCAAACAGAACACTCCCCCAGCCAATCAGAGCACAGCCAAGCCCCTAACCATTCAGAACACACCTCCACCCAATCAGAACACAGCCAAGCTCCCACCCAATCAGTTCATACCCCCACTGGCAGTTAAAAGGAAGAAACAGCTAAGACCACACATTGCTGCTCAAAGCACGAAGCTGAAAACACCAGCCTGAAGATGACGAATGGGACTTCGTCGAAACGTCGCCAAGACACTTCCAATTTTACGCGGGAGAAAACCCGAACAACCAAAGACCTACATATATATATATATATATATATATATATATATATATATATATATATATATATATATATGAGTAATAGCATTAAAAATATGAACCCTGGGTGTATTCATATTTAAAATAAAATGAATACCAGGGTAGTTAAAACTATAAAAAGTTTAATTAAAAAACGCCAAGCTTTCGCTGTCACCTGCCGGCATCATCAGGGCTTAAAACGCTAGGAAGTGAGGAAGTCTCTTATAAGCAAGCCAAGGTCTGCACTCGGCTCCTCGATCTTGTTATCGGACCTAATTGGGTGGATTGCACTCCGGTGATCCGTTTCTTCCTGCACTACTTATCGAAGCCCAGAATCTCCACATTATGAACACTGGGGATATCCCAATTGGAATGCAGGAAAACATTGCAGACGGAGAGGCAAAGAGACAATTAAGATTGACACCCCACTTGCAGCTTGGGAGAAGGAAGGCGATCGATCCGAAGAGGACGAGACGGCTCCCCCGCCCAGCGACACCAACCGAATTAGGACAGTATGGAATGTGGGATGACGTTGAGAGTAACGACGTGTGGATGGATAGCCCGAAGAGAAGGGAGAAGAGCGAACCCCAATGGGAGGATGTGTGGGGGGGACTTGTGAAACCAGCCTGCTGCATCTCGCACCGGTAACATCCATTGACTTTAACGATCCGCACCATACTCATGCAAGAACAAGAAACGTTGGAGGGAGGAGGGGGGTGGAAGAGGAGCGCGATGACGTCCGAGAAGACCAAAACCCCACCTCCCCCGCACCGATGGTATTGATGGTAGCGTGTGGAGGAGGGATGCAGAAGACGGCAGTAGAAGGGGGGGGAGAGACATGATGACTGGGCATGGGCATACTTACAAGGTTTATCATATGGACAAACGGCTTACTGAATCACCCCAATTCACCACTGTAACCCAGATAGCTCAGAATGTCACACAAGACCACTCTAGTAACAACTGTGCACGAGGAGGAGGTATTGGAGAAAAAAGAAAAAACACTCATAGAGAGAACAGCTGCATGGATGTAGATTGGGGGGGAAAGAAAAAGGAGAAATGCAAATCATCACACAAGCCCAAGCAGGAAAGTAGAAGAGGGGGTGAGAACAACCAGGGAGATAGGGAGGGCGTTCCACCTATCCTGGAATCCAAGGAAACAAAGACAAGTGATGACATACACGTAGATAAGTGGTGCAGGAAGAAACGGATCACTGGAGCGCAATCCACCCAATTAGGTCCGATAACGAGATCAAGGAGCCGAGTGCAGACCTTGGCTTGCTTATAAGGGACTTCCTCACTTCCTAGCGTTTTAAGCCCTGATGATGCCGGCAGGTGACGGCGAAAGCTTGGCACGGGTGTTTGTATGTACCGTATATGCCGGCGTATAAGATGACTTCCGCAAGTGCTAAAATCTGCGCCAAAGACGGGGGTCGTCTTATACACCGAGTCGTCTTATACGCCGGAAATACTGGTAGTTTCTGGCATATAAGATGACGTTCTAGGAATGCAGCTCGGCGACAAAGACGGGGGTCATATCTTATACGCCGGGTCGCCTTGTACGCCAGCATATACGGTAGGTCTTTGGTTATTCGGGTTTTCTCCCACGTAAAATTGGAAATGTCTTGGCGACGTTTCGACGAAGATGAAGAATGAGACTTCGTCGAAACATCGCCAAGACACTTCCAATTTTATGTGGGAGAAAACCCAAATAACCAAAGACCTACATACATACATACATATATATATATATCATGCCTTGGGAACTCCTTAAGCCACATGTATCTTCTCCTAGGGCAAAAAAGATACAGGTGCACTAAATAGTTGCCAACAGAATTGCCAACAGTGAGCACTCCTCTTAAATCCAAAGCACCCAGAAATAATTATCATGCATTGTAACTTTAAATAAGCTCTGGAGCAATTCTGTAATAGTATAGTTTTTGGTTGTTCTGTCTTGTTATGACGACAACATGAACTAAGTGCCCATGCAAAATGGAGTCATAGCGCCTATATAAGAAATTGTAGCTATTTGTAGGGAAAAAAGACCTATGTGTCATTCCTGTGGCACAATTGCCATCTTTCCCAACTACTCTTTTAAAAAACAAGGATAAATTTTAATTGAACAAGAAAAGGTACACAGCAAACCTTTTGTCTGAGATAGATCTTAAGCAATCTTTAAAGCTAGATATCACACTGAGTGCATACTGGATAAAAGAATCAGAATGCAAGAATCACGATGGTTTAACTCTTATTTCTTCATTTAAGGACAAAAGAACTATGATGGATTAGGACAAAAGCCAATTTACTCAAGTGTTCTGCTGTAGAGATCAATCAGACATTTCTAGGAAGCTTACAAGCAGAATATGATTGCAATAGCATCTTCTTACTTTCACTAATATAAAGAAGCCTTGACTTACAACCTGTCTTTCAGTGACCATTTGAAGTAACAACAGCTTCCCAAAAAGCTACTTATGACCTGGTATCAGAATTCTGATGGCTGCACACATCCCCATGGCCATATGGCTATATTTCGGGGACTGGTTGCAATGACATGACTGTGATTTTTGACATTTTTTATGGTTTAAAGCTGTTTTGGCTGGTTTCAGCAAAAAATGTCCATAGGAATACCTTGATTCACTTAACAATCACAATATTAGGTTGATGATTGATGCAAAATGTCTTAAAATCAGGTCCAGTCATGTGGGTGCCTTGACTTACAACTGTTATGACTTTCAATGGAAATTCCAGGCTTCATTACAGTTGTAAGTGGAGGATCACCTGCATTATAACTATTATCCACTTATTTTCACACACATGGATTTGTTCTATTCCTTTTTTCAAGCTGTTCAACTTTACAATCACCATTACATCTTGCAGTAAGAAATTCCATTTTGACTATGCATTCTTTGAATATTTTGCTATGCTCAACTTTCTACCATTCAGCTTCACTGGATATAGTACTCTTTCTTCTGTTTTTTTACAGATTAAGTTTAATCTAAATGTCTAAGAACAGCACATCCTTCTTCCCTACATTTTCACTTTTAACAGACTATAATAATTCTCCAAACATGCTGAAATTACAACTCTCAGTTTCTGTCTTACCTCTACTGGCTGGGAATGTTTTCCCACTCTTGTGACAAATGACTATGTGGAGCAAAAGGTGGCTTATACTGTCTGACTATGCAGTCTAGTTAGGTGCAACATTGTTCAAGTGCAACAATCTGACTTTGTTAATAAATGGTGGTTAAGACCTCTGATGAGACAAGAAGAATTAACACTTTTCCCACTTTCCCCCCAGATTGCAGGAACATTATGGCCAAAAAGGCAGCTGGATGTGAGATCCAGATTGCCAGAATTCTCTCAGAAAAAAAAAGAGAGCTCTGAGATTGCCCTTATGTACAGCTGATTTTTGTGAATATACAATTAACATTTTTGTAGCTGTGATCAGCTGGAAGTCGTGAGCTATAAAAGCAAATTTTATGGACTCATGGTTCAACCAAATCTCATTATTTTAATCATTTTGGAGGTTTACTTTTTAGTGTTTCTTTAAGACTGAAAAACTTTCAGAAACACAAGTTTACAGTTGCTAGGCGAATATATCTTCTATCCATTTAAAAAGAAAGAAAATTTATGTCTTTAGTTTTTATTTATTTTATTTCATTTATCACATTTTAAATATACTTTGAAAATTATGTATTTCCAGCCTTGTAAGTACTTTATTTTATTTTATTTTATTGTAATTTTCTGCACTATACATCAAAGGGGTGATTTTAGAGTTGTTTTTGGAAAGTTTTTAAATGCTAAGGCTTGTGAAATTGCTTTAAAGAATGACTTTGAAATTAATTAGAAAGATCCTCTCATTTAAGAAAAATCTGTCTTGTTTACATTTCAAACTAGGAAAAAAGGCTTTGAGAATCAGTTAGTAGAGAATAAGATGTCTACTTTCCTTTAAAGATAACCAAAATAGACTTTAAGGTGGACTTAAAAATTATAACCTACAAGAAAGAGATGGAAGTCCTGGATTTACAAATGTAATTGGATGATTATTTAAAAATTAAAAAGGAGATACAAATAATGCATCTAAAGACTTATGTGGACTATGCTTTTAACTGAAATATAAGCCATCTCCTAGGGTTGTTTCCTAGAAATTACAAATGGATTTGGATAAAGATGATAAGAATTTCGAGAGAAGATGGAAAAATAGAACAAAAGAGGACATGAATTTTATCTCTGGGACTTAAGGGTAGTCAAGAGGAAGAAGGGAAAAAACAAATAATAATTTATTTCATTATTTAAATAATGAGTTGCTATCTTTGATGGTGCTTAGTGGTTATCTTGATTGAATAGTTTTTCTTTTGGAAGAGTTCAGTGGTGTAATGGATTAGTTTACATCATTTATGTTATTTTTGATATCTAAATAAAGGATTATTTATTTTAGTAATGTTTAATAGTTTTTAATTTTTTCTGCAATTTTTAATTGTTAAGAGAGGGATGAGGAGGAATTAAACAAAATGAAAAAGAGAATTATATATTTATGTTAGGTATTTCTATTAATTTTTACTGAACCTTAATAAGGAGACCTGAAGATTTACAGATGAGTTTAGAGAAAATGGGGTGAGGTGTAGAATGGAGATGTATTTTATTTTATTTTAAGAGATACTGCTAAATTATTAATGTTGAATGTGTTTGCTGTGGATGAAAACGGAAATTTCTTTTTCTTACTATTTCTTTTGAGGGGAGTTTTTCCTCACTTTTTATTTTTTTCATGTATTTTTGTATTAGGTTCTTCTATTAATTTTATCTGTTTACTGTAATTCTTAATAAAACTGTTGAAAACATAAATTTATCAGAATCAGAAAACACTAATTTTGAAGACTCTGTTGTTTATTATAGGATATAATTTATATTAAAATTTATATTTATATTTTAATATAATTATTTTTTGTATTAAACATTTATATTAAAAAACACTTTAGAAGGGCATGCAGTTAAATTTTGAACTAGGAACAACAATCCATATAGCGCACAATGAACAAGCTATATAACTTATTATGTTTGTTTGCATAAAAACAGCAGTCTGTAAAAAGTCTTTTTAAGTTAAACCTGTTATCATACTATCATTGCCATTGTATGGAGCAATCTGTAAATGATGTCACTGAGTTTTGTGTGCGCACATTGGAAAATAATTGAAATTACTGAAATTGCTTTCAGCAATTGTGCTGATAATTTCTTCCCTCTCTCCGTGCCAAATATTCTCAAATTTCATTAGCAAGCTTCAGTATTAACTTTGAATTAACAACAATCCTGATTGTTCTTAGGTATAGCAGAACATTTTGCTATGAGTAGTGGTATGCATACATATTTATTCACGTTTATTGGAGCTGGCCAAGGGGAAGTAGAGGTTTCTTGTTCTTGCAGTTTCTTCAAGAAACATTCAACAATGACTCCCATGTTACAGGCAATGTAAGATAAGAATGTAAATTTGCAAAAGAAATGTTTTAGAAACAGTACTTTGGATTGTTTTTGACACAACCTGCTTTGTTTTGAAACCAAGATGGAACCTTGCTCCAGTTTTCTGAAATTTCAAACAGCCCTCTATTGACTAAAATGGAAAGTCAACAAGTGTCTACGGTGTATTTTTTCCTCTTTTAGAATAGTAAAAAAATATAAACCTAATAATACCTTGCTCAGTTTCTATTTAGTATGATGTAGGGATTTCATGCAAGCAACCTTAAAATTTATTTTGGGCACCAGAAAATGAATTTTGCCGAGCCATTCTTTTCTCTCAGAAAAGATGGAAATGATTTGCCTAATATGGTTTGTCACATTTTTGTTCACCTATTGAGTCCTTCCCGAGGATCTGGGATAGGCAGATGTGCATTAGTATTATGCTTATTTGTTCAATTTATTTGCTGCCTATCTTGCAGTGGGGCTACTCTAGGCAGCTTACAGTATTAAAAATCAAGAAAAGAAAAGAAGTGTAATCAAAACAGAAGTAAAATAATAAAACAATGAAATAAATAATGAAAAAGAGAACAGGAATACATCAATGTGATAACAAAAGATGGAGAGCAGAGAGCAATGGAGTGGAGTCTTCCATAAATCCAACAGCCACCTCCAGCATGAAACTCCCCTTTGGGTCCCCAGGTCAACTGGCAGAGCCATGTCGTTAGGCTCTTATGGAAGGATAGGAGGATAGGGGAAGATCTTACCCTAGAAGGTAAGATATTTTAAAGGATGGGTACTCTGGTAGAGAAGATTCTTCTTCGGAGTTCTTTGATTGATGGGATCCAAAGTAGGCCCTCTCTGTTGGCACAAATAGGATGTGTTTGTCCCAAGGAGACGAGACGGTTCATCAGGTAGCCTGGACCCATGCCATTAATGGCTTCTAGGTCATAACCAACAACTTGAACTGCACTCAGAAGGGGACTGGTAGCTGGTGCAGTTTGTGTAATACAGGCCATCCTAAGGGCCCCAAAGATTGCTCTCACTGCTGCACTTTGCACCAGTTGAATCAAGACTGACACAGACAAACAATCAACAAAGAAGATCACATAAACAATTATACAAAAAGGGAGGCGCGAAAATGAAGCCTAGCTTGAAGCAATTATTCCTGCTAATAAGTAAGTGTACTGTCCAAAAATGTTTTGGAGATTAGCTCTGATTCATAGGACAATAGTAATTTTGCTTAGTGTGACTAGATATAAATCAATTCAGCTCTCAGAAATAGATGACAGGTTAGAATCATTTTGAAGTGAAACAAAACATTAGTGTGAAAGTTTCCTAAGATTTTCCAAGCAGTCCATTTATTATTCAGGCTTTGGCTGAAGCAGAAATAGGCACATAATATTACTTTAGGAGACTTTTTGTAATGTGCAGATAATTCTTAAGTGATTAAAATATAAATAATTCTGTGGAGTTCTCAATTCTTAAAGAACTTCTGTAGTATTAAAATGAGCCATTCATATTTTGTTCTGAAGGGGGAAAGTACTCATTATGAAATGAATATATTATATAATATGTTACGTTATAGGAAAGATTAATTAAATTTACTAAATAGGCTGAATTCAGATAGCTGTCAGGAAAAGATAGTTTAGCACCTTGAATTGTCTTTATTTCAGGTTAGAATTGTCAATTGTTCTGCTCTAACTCAACCCAGGTTGAAACGCAATCCATTTTCAAATTACATTTCTAGTCTGTAATAAGAAAGTACACTGAAAATGAACAGTAACTTTTCCTTTTTGTGAAAAATGAGTGGAGAGGGGTTCTTTATTTATTAATTGATTTAAATATAGTGGGATAAATACTCCTAGAAAAATAAAGAGCTTTGATGTAAATATTTAATCTGATATCATTTGGCTTTTATATAAATAGATTGATAATGCTTACTATGAGATTAGGGGAGAAATAAATATGATAAAAATGAATATAACTTAGAATGTCAATATTAATTTTGAGCAGATTTATCTATTTTATTGGGTACTCGTCCTCACCCCATTCTTCCCACCCCCTCACAGGTGGGAAGAATGATGAAAAACACATCACTACATTGCAGTGCAAATTCTATCCTTTTTAAATCTGCACTATGCGTATGTTGCAGTTTTTCTTTTGTCTGCTTCTTTGTTGGGCAGTTTAATGATTACACACAACAATAACAGCAAGCACTGTTCCCAAACCCCAGATCTTAGCTTTTTGTTATATCTCACCATAAAGAATATGCTTTCCCCTTGTTTTAATATGTTTCCTTTATTCAGTTGCAAATCCTCTCTGTCAATTTCTCTATGTTTAATAGCTTCTGCAGTATTACATTAAAATCCAGGGAATAAGAAACATGTTATTGAGAGCTAGCCTCGCACAGAATGCAACATTAAAAAAACTTGTGTCATGATCTTTCACAAACGGAGGGGGTCTGTGAAACGCCAGTTGAGAAAAACTGTTCTAAGACAATTAATATAATCAAGGAATCAAGTATATTATCTGGCCACAACTAGTGAAAATTAATCAAATTACTAGTCCTGTGAGGTAAATTTAAACAATTCCCCCAGAACTGGAGCCAATATGTCTTTAACAAGTTGCCTTTTTTGAAAAAATAAAATAAAATTATAGACATTTTTGCAATATTCACTGTATATCTAAATCTAGATCACCCCACCCTCACCCCCATCCCACTTTATACAGGAATGTAATTTTAACTAACCAGTCAACAGGAAAAATACAACTGTAAAAATAGAAATCAATTTGGAGACACTTCACTGAATGTACAATTGATTATCAAGTTATTTATGATTAATGCTAATATCTTTTCCACCTGTCTTCTATGTTATTTCAGGCAAGGCTCACTTTTTTACACCATTTGTCCTCTTTTCATAAAATTATGTAGGGTTAAATAGGAATGCATTGCAGCTAGTCCTAACAACCACTTGTTTAGTGACCGTTCGAAGACTGTTACAATAGCATTGAAAAATGTACCTTATAATACTAGAGAAAAATGTAAATAAAGAGGACACATATTTAACTATCCATGTGGTTACAGCGGCAAGGATATTATTTGCTCAAAAGTGGAAAGCAATGGAAGTATCAAGTGGGGAAGCACTAATAAAGAAAATTATGTATTGGCGCAGAACTAGATAGGATAACTAAAAGATTAAAAAATCAGGAAGAAACAGAATTTTATCGAATATGGAATAAATTTTATAGATGGAGGGAAAAAAAGTGGAGGTCACAGTAAAGAGATAAGTTGAGATAGAGACCAGAAATGTATAGTTGTATATAGATATATTATATGTAATTAATGTATAATATGGACTGAGATGTCAGTCAAAGACGATTTACCATGTTCAATGTTTTTAATCCTTTTTTTTCTTTGTACTCAATAAAAACTTTATTAAAAAAAAGAAAGAAAACTGTACCTTATGACCATTTTTCACACAACCATTGCAGCATTCCCCCCCCCATGTCATGTGATCAAAATTCAGATGCTTGGCACAGGAATGTATTTATGATGGTTGCAGGGTCCTGGGATCATATAATCAGCTATTGCGATCTTCTGACAAGCAAAGTCAATGGGGAAACCAGATTCACTTAGCAACCATGTTATTAATTTAAAATTGTAGTAATTCACCTAATAACAGTGGTAGGGAGGATAATAAAATGGGGAGAAAAAAATCACTTGACAACTGATTTGCTTAGCAACAGAAAATTTGGGCTCAATTGTGGTCATAAATCAAGGACTACCTGTATTCTGCATGCAATGATTTGTTTCCGTGATTAAAATGAGAATTTAAATAGAGAAGTTAATGCCAAAAGTGTTTATATTCTGATTCTGTAAAAAGGCTCTCAAATTTCCTCAAATCCGATCCTCAGTTGCATTGCTGCCAGTCTACTGAAATCAAGAGGAAATGTATATAATTTTCCCAATCTAGAAACCTTTCTTACTGAAAAATGTGGGAGATTAAATTTGCATTTATCAGTATTAACAGATACAACCTATAGTCACCCCACATGGGTAAGATTTTTTTTTTCCTCTGGAGCAAAAAAATCTGACACATCTTCACCTTACTGCCCATCAGAATCATTCACTTCAGGCCCCCTTCTTTGTCAATGTTCTGGATGTCATTCAGTTACTTTCACTTTATTCTTCTGCCAGCAGATTTTGAAATGCATTTATCAATCAAAGTTAACATACAAATGAAAATGTCAAAAGAAATCACAACAACAAGACCTCCTTGGGGGATTCATTTAGCAAACTGTTAGCTCCAAGAACCTTATTTTGAAATTGTCTGGGAATACCAGCTTGTTAAAAATTATTCTCAGATCATCTTAATCTCAGATTATTGCCAGAATTGTTATTCAGAATGACATCAAGTAAACCAAGAACTACTAGACACATTAATATAAAAAGCTTCCCAAATTGCAAGGGTTTCAGCAGGATACAGTAAAGAAATCAAGATGGCAATCATATTGGGGCGATTGAAACTCCTCTTGGAGTTTATGTGTGTCACCTTATCACAGCCTATCACAGCCATCATTTTTTCCACTGCAGATGGCCCTGCCATATTGTAAACCGTTAAGTTAAACATCTTCAGTTATTTTTTCCTGATTCAGGAAAAGTTCTTTCATAAACAGATGTGAATGATGCATTTAGATCTTGAGGTTTGTTCTTTGGTGTGATAAAGCTGAGCAGATCAACAGCTGTGGCCACACCAAATACCATCTGTTTCATCAAGGAGGACCCCTTTGCATTGTCTGGAAAAGAAAGAGGAATGTATTTCCAAATAAGAATGAAAGAAAGCACCCAATGGTATATTAACTTCTGACTTAAAACATGCAGATGAACATGTCTCATTGATACCACATAGTCTCTCAGACCTCACCCTTTCCTGCCAGATAGGGGCGGGGGAAGGGAGAACCCTAGAGCTTATCATACCTTTTTGTGCACCAAAAAACACAAAAGGTTTTGAATGGAAGGCTCAATTTCTTCCCTCATCTCCAAGTCACTGGCTATTAGGGACAGACTTTACTGTTAAGGTGACTATTACAGTGATTATTATAGGGCTATCTATCTGGGCTGTGGAAATTCAGATGACTCCCACTTCCCCCCCCCCCACAAAAAACATTAAACCTATGTTTAAACCTAAAGAGGTCCACAAGACAGGGACTTCAGAAAGCCCTGGTCAATAGGCAGAGGCTCTAAGGAAAGTCAGGAGTCTGGTTTCTTTCTTGCAATCCAAGCCAAAGTAACCGTGAAGGATAGTTCTAGAATCTGGGTACGGTAGCATAAAATGGCCAGTCAATACCAAGAAGATCCCGTACTTGACTATATTGTTCACCACACCAGCAGTGAAGCTTGCTACATCGTATCCTTAGCCCAAACTGTGCCAAGAGGAGAAAGAAAATGATAATTCAAACATGAAAGAGCTAAAGGCAGTCTTAAGGTGCTTTAGATATGGCCTGGAGATGAGACAAGATCAACACTGTAAAGACATACCATATAAAAATGGTTATTGGGGCATGTTCTTGCTGAAGTGATGGTGATGTGAGAATGAAAGCAGAATACTGACTGAAAATCTTCAATGCCATATAAACTCCCTTCCTTGGTACTTACATTGCTCCACTTCATGCACTATAACAGCAAATTGTTCATTTTCCAGGACATGTGAAAGCTTTCCCAGGGTGTCATCCAGATTAATCTGTGTATCCCAAATAATCAAGTGAATCAAATGGTTACTAGGAGCCCAAGATCAAGTTCATCATTTGAAATTCCTCCCACGTTTTGTCCTATAAACTAAATCCTACATGGGCAATTTGTGCTTATTCAGAGTCATTTTGCAGCAGCAGCAACGCCTATTGTTTCCCTACTTTCCTGAGAAAGGAGGAAAATGGTGCAAATAGCACAAAGAACCCAATTTATATAAAGTTCTAGTGATGAAATTCTCAAAATCAAGGAAAGATCCTGTCTTGAAATCTAATTCACATCCTACATGCTCATGTGTGTCCTCTGTATCCCTAAACACATGTACTTCAACTATATTTGCACATGCTTACTCAAGCTTATATTTTAGAGTTTTGTTTGTTTCTTCATACCTTATGTGTTTTTCTATTTGTTCTTTTTTGTATTCAGTTAATAAAAGCATTTTTAAAACTGTGTGTACGGTACTCTGTATTTATAATACTTCCATGTCACTATGAACCATCTTAAAAATCCATCAAGTAAAGGAATAAGATGTGTGAAAGTCTTTTTTCACGTCCAGAAAGTAATCTTCCCTTCCCCTTGGCCTTGTCTCCCTTGCAATTTACAGCAATGTTTTGTAATCCTTTGGTTCACTCTTAAGTTACATAATACTTGAACACCAAAACCTTTTTTTCTGTAAACTGACAGGATTTAACAGCTACAGGAACAAAAACCTGCATCATCGCCTATTTTAAAAATGGTGAGCTCAGGTAATCTGCTGCAGTATATAACCAGAGGTGTGACTTGAGCGTGTGAAAAGGTAGAACTCAACAAATCCTGAGGTTAACATATTTGGTAAGCAAGGCCCCATAAGCACAAGATGAAGGCCACAAACTGAATCCATTTTTTTTTACAACTTAGTGGTATATCATATTACTTATGGTAAAGCCCTTTCTCTCACGTAACCTCTTTGGCTCTCAAAATATATCCATAATTTCTGCCTCTTTTTTATTCTGTTCATTTTATGGATGATGCATTATGAATTTTTCAACAAAGTAAAGATAAATACCTTTGAAAATTGTTGATAAGTGACTTTTATGACTGGGTCTAAGAACTGTGCATCTCCTGCCAGGATCGAGGAGAGGATGTTGGTAATACTTACAATTCCCAAGATGACGCTTTCAAGAAAACAAACATTTTTTTTTCATTCAGACATGGAAAGAGACAAAATGGAATCCTACCAAATCCTCCATGTGCAGGGACTGAGTCCATATTGAGTCTAGCATCTGTTTAAGGTTCCTCTTAATTAAGGGAATAATGGACAATCCTTTACTGCTTTAGGTCATAAAATATTATGAAATATTATCTCAAAGGGAAGTAACTGCTGAAACAAAGCAGAAATGGATAACTCATAGCGCCCGTTGGTAGCCCACTGCCCCCAAACATTGTGCTATTAGCAGTTGGGGGTACTTTTTAAAAAACGTTTGCTTCCCCAGAAGTTGTTAAACGATTACATTGATCTTCTTCAAGATGTAATAGTTATTTTGCTCCATAAAGTTCTAAAATAAGTTTTAAAATGGATCCTTGGCAAAACAAAGGACCACCCCTCCCAACAGCAGTTGCACTCCAGGCCCGTGCTAAAAAGAAAGTTACCCTGATTCTGCCACGACCGGTGCTTGACTGCATGACTTTTCTTGTAGGATTTCGACTGCTTTTTGACAGCTCACATCGGAGAGAAGAATCAGAGGAGCAGAAAGATTCATCTTCTGGACTTTAATATTCCACCACCTATCAGACAAAAAAGAGTAGCATATATTGTTACTCCTCTGCAGTCAGAATCTGTTCTGATCTGCCCTGAATATCGTTCTATGTACACAGCTTAAAGAAAGAAGACTGAGATAGTTGTAAGGGATTTGTTTAATTAATTTAGAAATAAGATAAAATATTTGTTCTTAGCTAGCATACCATTTCCTGTAAAGATAACTCCTGTTTTTCTTTTCAAAGTGTGCCTCTTTATAAGAAGTAATATAAAACATTCATCATTGTAACTATAGTTAATTAAAACACACAAACACACCTATAAACCCACATAGTTTACTACAAGTATACAAGGCAAGTCACACACAAAAAACAGGAATCGCAATGCAAATAGGAAAAAATCACAACTATCAGTGTAGCCTGGATGCCACTCCTCCTAAATAATGGCAGCAGATTTCATAAAAATTGCCCAAACTAGAAGAGGTCCTCATAAATTAACTGTATTTAAATGATTTTCATTCTTAGAAGCAATACAGATACGAAAAGAAATTTCGTATCTGTATTGCTTCTAAGAATGGAAATCATTTAAATAGAAAAGAAATTTGGAAGGGGACATTTAAGCTATCAAATCTAATCTTCTGCTCTGTGCAAAAATATACATTAAAGTATATTTGACAGGCTGCTGTCTCTAGCTTCTCCTTAAACACATCCCAATGCTTAGCACCTCTCTGTGTAATTGGTTTCAATACAGAAGGGGATTTTTTAAAATATAACATTCAGTTGAAATCTCCTCTCTATTACTTAATCCATTATACTGCATTATAAAAGACAGTCAAATAATACATCTTTATGATTCACTATTTGATTTCTTCCTTTTCAGTTTATTTTTTTCTAAGGATTATATTTAATTAAGTCATTCTGTTGGTAGAGGCCATCTCCTCATTGGAACAGAATGAGCACTGAAGGACTGGGAAGGTCAATTGGATTTCCACTGTGCTGAGAATAAAAATCATTTGATATAGCCCTGTATTGGGTGATGGTGCTGGGAAAACAGGACAAGTGCATTGAACTTACCAAGGATAATGTTCCTGAACATCTTTTAGAAATCCATTCTGGGCCATCCATTTGTCATTCAAAAACTTAGACCTGGAAACAATAAAAAAAGAATGAAGGTGCTGTGTTAAGCCTAGAGGTGTCCTAATTCAGGGGATCAAAACAAGAACCTGGCATCACAATCTAAGCCCTGCTCCTTTTGTACACATGTATGATGTCAACACTGCTACAAAGGGAGCCCAGCTTACATTTAACATCATATTTGTCATCTTGGCTGTTTTGATGCTTCCTTGCTGATACTCTGCATCTATTACTGAACCAATTTATATAACTTCATTTAAAATCTTTAAACTACAATACTCTTTAAAATTAGGTTCCAACCAGTAAATTAGCTATTGTTGGGGTGGGAGGGAACAAGGTAGAATGCATTTTTGGAGGCAACTGTGGAATGATTTATTAAGAAGTTGGTGGTAAAGTTGAAAACATGTATAAAATAAAAGCTGGCCTTATTGTTAGGCAACTTTAACTTTGATATTATAAGCTGCCCAGGGTTAACCTGTGGTAAGATGGGCAGCCAATAAATTTTATAAATAAATACATTTACTAAATAAACAGTCAGCTAATTGGGGATGTGATGCAAAGGCAGGAGAGAGTTACTTGCTTTATGTATTATTTTATTTTTTCTCCTAGTAAGAGAGCACTTCTGGATTTAATGCATTTGACTTGAACAAACACTATTTTTCTGTTTTATTTATTTATTTAAAATACTTACATAGCTATCCATCTTCAAAATAACTCTGGGTGGCTTTAGCCAATAACACAGTGTTTTGGGGGTGAAGATTCGTTCTCCGAGCTTGTGGGTTGGTTTCCGAACATTTCATTACAGGCTAGGTAACATCGTCAGCAGAGTTTAGGGGATGTCAATGTCAGTGTTCTGTTTATAAGGCTTCAGGTGTGGGTGTGTCAAGTGAGGGTGTTGTGACGGCCCATGACTGCTGTGCCAAATCTGCTATGAATCATATTGTGAAGTATGCAGATGACACAGTAGTGGTGGGTCTTATCTGGGATGACAATGAAGATACTTATAGGGAAGAGGTGAAGGTGCAATAAAAGTAACCTGGTTCTGAATGTTGATAAAACAACATTGTAGATTTTAGAAAGAGCCGGCATAGTCATACTCCACTCAGTATCAAGGATGGAGCTGTAGAGGTAGTCAATAGTATCTGGGGGTGCAGATAACTAACAATCACTAACAATCTGAATTGGTCTCTCCACACATCATTCCTGGCCACTTTTTACAGAAGCACGATTGAGAGCATTTTAACAAACTGCATCACTGTCTGGTTTGGTGGCAGCAGTGCCTCAGATAGAAAGTCCATACAGAAGGTGGTAAGGACAGCTGGGAAAATCATAGGAAGCTCACTTCCTCGTATTCGGAATGCTGCTTATAAGTGCTATGTGCTTAGAGCTCAAAGCATTGTTAGAGACCCCACACATTCACTTTACGATCTGTTGCTCCCCTCTGGGAGGAAGTTTCAAAGTATTTCTAGCTTTGTTCCCAATGCCATCCGTCTAGTAAATTTGCAAGGTTCATTTTTCTTTCCATGCACATGTGTACATAATCTGAACTAGCCTGGGTTGTTTCTCTGTGTCATATAATATATGTGGGTATATGCATAGTTCTGTATTTATTTTTTATTTTTGTCATATTTATATAGTGTATATTGGAGGTGGTGACCCTTTGAGAACTGTATGAAACAAAATTTCATTTTAATGTATGCTGATTAGTGTACATTCAAAGTGACAATAAAGTTATTCTATTCTATTCTATTCTATTCTGTTCTGTTCATAAGGTGTGAGTCATCAGTGAGTGTTTTGGGTTGGTTTTGTTTAATATGACTCAGCTACAAACAGTATTTGTCAAGAAAAGAGGGAGAATGAAGTCAAATACCGCCTTTACTGAGACATCATTGTTACAGTTACAAACCAACCTCTGAAATACTATAAATCAGATATTTTAATGCAAAATTTTCGGTACATTTGCTATTAGTAATACTATTAGGAATTAGAAAACTTTACTGCAAATCCTAGAGATCTACCAACAAATCCAATCTATCCATAACCTCTTGATGACATAGAATCCTTGGTATCAGTGGCTTTTTTCATATTTTAGAATCAGAAATAACTGCTAATATCACACCTTTCTCTAAGGTCTCCTTGAAATTAAAAGGAATCCTCTCCTTAAGGCCAAGCAGAGGTCTATTCCTCCCCCAGAAAATCCACATCCTGCGTAGTGCAATTGGATCCCTTCATGCCTCTCTGTACAAAGAGAGAGGGGCAATCCCTTTCTCCATGCATAGAGAGTCATGGGGCAATTTGAAGAAAGGAAGGAAAGGATCCAATCTCTTTTCTCAGAGGTTTCAAAAAGAGGGCGGAATTCAGCAAGGGAAGGATCTTTAGGCATTCTTTTGGCAGGCAGTTTAGTTAATGTGGGCAATCCCTTTCACATAGAAATGAATGTGTTATAAAGCAATGAAAAGCCATTCTCTTACATGTAGTTCCTCACAGAGTCAGGTAAGAGGACAACACAACGCTGACCTTCTTTTAGTTGCTTGGCAGCTTTCACAGCTGCAGACATTGCACTGCCTGCACTGCCTCCTATTATAGAAGCCAGAGGATACACACATTACTCAACAAGGAAAAGAAAACAAGGAAAAGTAATAGCAAAACACTGAACATAAAGAGAATAAAGGAATGTGAACCTGGGCCTTTTAAAATTTCCATTTTTTAAAATATTGACACTTACTCATTGTTATACCTGCAGTATTTAGAACCTTGTCAAAGCAATCTTGATTTTACATCAGTAAACTGAATTCCACAAATGTAGCCTTGCCTGTTTAACCATGTTTTAACAGCAAACGAGCATGATGGGTGGTACTGCATTGAGTAAGGACTTTTTCTATTCTGACATGATATTGTTATATTGATCTAAGAATCCAGCAATGGAGATTTGTGGATGCTGAATCTCTTTCCTAGGCTAGAATAAGCAGAATTGTTTGAATCCTAATATTGTGGGACTCAGTTCTGGTTTGGATGTGAGTCCATTTAAAAACTTCCCTGATTAAGAAAATAATAAACAGTTTTCATATCTAGTACATATTTTAATCAAAAGTTTGTAAAAATGATGGGCATTACTATAAGCTAATAGCAATAGCATGTAGACTTACATACTACTTCATTGTGCTTTACAGTCCTCTCTAAGCAGTTTACAGATTCAGCATATTTCCCCAAACAATCTGGGTCTTCATTTTACCCACCTCGGAAGGATGGAAGACTGAGTCAACCTTGAGCTGCTCAGGATCAAACTGCTGGCAGTGAGCAGAGTTAGCCTGCAATACTGCATTCTAACCATTGTGTCACCACGGCTCAGTTAAGGAGTTAGCCTTGTCAGTATTCATTCCTTTTTAATGTAATGTCTAAATTATTTTTCTCTATGGTATACAGATAAAGGACAGACTCCTGAGATGCAAAACATTCAATATATAAGCCTACTCTATAAAGTGAAGTAACAATTCGAGGTTTTAAGAGGAACTTTGCACAACTGCATCTTGTATGGCATCCATTTCTAAAAAGTAGGCTTTGTCATGTCGCTCATGCCTTTGTCGCCTCATGGCTGGATTTTTGCAAATCATTCAACATGGGCTGACAGTAATTATTCAGAAATTTTCACTGGTACAACTTGCAGAAGTTATGGACACATTGATTTTGTTCACACACATCTTCATTATTATGGGGGTTGCATTGCCTGCCAGTTAGCTTCCAGATGAAGTCCAAAATTTGGGTTGTCACCTATAAAATCCTACATGGTCCTGGGCCTGGACATCTCCACAATTGTCTGCTATGAGTTGTGTCCCACTCTCCCCTGCCCCAGGGAATAAACAATTAATACCTACATAATTATTCCATCAATATAAGAACTATGTGGTCCTTATATTTTTAAAATTTGATTTACTTTTTAGCTTAGGAGCTAAATTATTTTTTTATATATTTATCACTATGCAATACTCACCACAAAGCAAGCCCTCCTCTCTAATTAATCTACGAGCCATAAGGAAGGATTCTTTATCATTGCTTTTGCACCATTGATCTATTACCTACCAAGAATACAAAAGGAAAAATTTTGGATTTCAGCAATTTTCAATAATGATGGGCAAATCTTTTCACCCACTTTTGCGACAAATGCATCATAGAGTGTTGCATAGTAAAAAAAAACAAGTGACAGAATATTTCAGAAGGTGAAAAATATTTTGGTTACAGCTGACATGAGGTTTTCATCTGGCTTAGGATCAAGACCATAATTCCTTGACTTGCCCTATATAGCTGGTGCTGGGAAATTCTTGGGATGATAGGCAGAAATCAAACACATGCTTTTTCTGCAAAAAGAAGGTCAGCCTTATATTTAATTTTCTTCATTTCCACATATTTCTAATTTTTTAAATTATCCATCTGAACAACTATATGGAATGCCTTTTATATAACTTTTTTTTCTTAATGTACATGTGTTTCAATTTTGTTCTAATAAAGGCAAGGAATATAATGTATTTTGTATCCTCCTCTTCCTCAACATCATCCACAAATTTTGAATTAGCAGCTTCCAAAACAATGAATAAATGAATGAATGAATGAATGAACACATATACACACCCATTTAGGGACTACCTCAATTAGTGACCATTTGTAAATATTGCAGTAATAAATGTTTTTGAAAAAAATCATTTTCCAACCAATGTGTGCTTTTATAACCGAATTCTGTGTGCCTAACAACAACACACACTGGAGTGAAAGTAATGTTGGTGTAGCTGTACGAGAACTTTATCCAAATGAAATGGAAGCAAACAGTGATCTTCACAGCATGTCAGTCACTTGTTCACTTAGCAATCATTTCATTTAATGACTTGGTCATTGGAACGGAACTTGACCTTTAAACAAGAAGGGTGTCATGGTTCCGAAAGAAGAAGCTCTTCAAAGAACTTTAGGCATTGTTTACCTTAAAGAATCTTTAATTTGCAACATAGCTTCGGCAGGTACATAGAGAAGCCAAAATCTGAATTCTCCTCCCCCAGACTCACAGTAACAAAGCATAACTCACTCCTTCATTTAACAGTCATTAATCACATTCTCCAATTAGTTTGAAGTGTGAATTTTCCCTCCTGTTATCTCCTCTTATTACAACTAACCTTGAAGAATACTCTACTGAGATATTGTTATGGCTAACCAGTCTCCAAGCACATTCTTCCCCCCTCCCTTCCAGTACCATCTAATTTTAACTCTAAAAGTAATACACAGGTTAAATAGAAAATGTCTGCATCTTCATATATTGCCAAGCAAGAACATCCAATGTTAGCAGCATTGACATCCGGCCCCTCTTACAAAAAGGACAGATCCTGTAATGTAAACAAAAGCATGCTTAGGATTGTTAAGGATTATTTTTCGGTTTGTTGGGGTGTTTCGCATGAAAACTTTTGATGAGTCTGTCAGCTTTCACCTGATGTTCTTGCTTGACAAAGGGAGTGAGTGTGAGTGTAAACATGTTTGAGGATATACAGTACATTCATATATAATATAGATCTGTAGATTGGTCCTGTGTAGATGTATAAATATATCAACATTAGCAAATGATTTTAAATGAATCTTATTTGGATCCTGAAGCTGCTTATTCTTAGCATCACACATTTCATTCCTATGTCTGGTGACATTTGTCACCTTGGGACTTACGGATCTATCAAGGACAGTTGGGATAAAGTCATGACCAATCCCTTCCACTTCCATTGTTGTATCCTTGGCTGAGACTACATTTAATGAGCTGGGCAAAGCAACAATGGAACCATCGGGATCTACTCCAACAATCTGTGAAGGAAGACAAACTGTTTAATACCTTTAATTTCTTCAGTCGATTGTTTTTTATAATAATGTAGAAGTGCTAGGAAGTTAGGGGAGTTTCTACAGGGATAACTTTCATTGGAGGTAAATCCCTGGAATCATATGGAACCTATACAAATAGTCCTCAACCTATGACCACAACTAAGCTGAAAAATTTCTGTTGCTAAACAAGATAGTTTGCCCCATTTTATGACTTTTCTTGCTACAGTTAAATGGATCAATGCAGTTGTTAACTTTGTAACATGCTTGTTAAGTGACTCTTGCTTCCCCATTGATTTGCTTTTCAGAAGATCACACTAGAACAGAACAGAATAGAATAACAGAGTTGGAAGGGACCTTGGAGGTCTTCTAGTCCAACCCCCTGCTTAGATAGGGAACCCTATACAATTTCAGACAAATGGTTGTCTAGTCTTTTCTTTAAAACTTCCAGTGTTGAAGCATTCACAACTTCTGGAGGCAGATTGTTCCACTGATTAATTGTTCTGTCAGGAAATTTCTCCTTATTTCTAGGCTGCTTCTCTCCTTGATTAGTTTCCATCCGTTGCTTCTTGTCTTGCCTTCAGGTGCTTTAGAGAATAACTTGACTCCCTCTTCTTCGTGGCAACCCCTGAGATATTGGAACACTGTTATCATGTCACCCATCATCCTTCTCTTCATTAAACTAGACCTTTGACATAGCCCACCTATGTTAGTGATGGCCCACCTGGCACATGACTATTGGGAAGCTAACCACTATTATCATTCCCAGCAATATCCCAGAAAATGCACCACAAGAACTTCAAAATGGAAGCAGCTCCCAAGGCCCAGTTGGGGACTGATTCTCAAGGAACCACATAACTGATCCTGATTGAAATAGCAAAGCCAGACCCACGTACTTTGCATGCAGGACATTTCTCCTTCAACTTTCTGGCAACACCAGTGATAGTACCACCTGTGCCAGCTCCAGCCACAAACATATCAATTTTTCCTGTATTTAAGAAAAAATAAAACAATCAAACAAAAAGCGTGCAACTATATTGAAAGAGTGACATTCATACTAATATATATAAGTTCAATCATTTAATCACTATTAGTTATAAGTGATTTACTCCAGTTTTCTGGGATTGCACTTAACATCTATTTTTAATGACATGCATCTATCTTTCATATCCAGCAGGTAGCAGCACAAGGCTGACTTTGGCTCATCTTGGAAGGTATGACAATATCTCTGCCACCTGGAGTAGTTTTTTTTTGTGAGATGGACAGCTATATAAATTTGTAAAAGAATATAAATAAATCCTGTTAATACTAAGATGAGAGGCCACTGGAATCCTGGATTAAAAGCCAGGCTGAGAAACAAATAAGAGCAACAAATTGTTGTAACATCACAGAAGAATACAACGGAAGGTCACTTTTGTATTATTGCCAAAGTTAATATAATACAGTGGTGCCTTGGTACTCAACTGCTTTGAAACTCATAGAATTTGGTACTCAATATAATTTGATGCAAACATTTTGTCCTGGCAGTCATTGTTTGTTTGGTAGTCAATGCATAAGCATAAGCTTTATGGGAAAAAATTGTTCGGTACTCATCATTTTTGGTACTCATTACGCTTGATGGGTATCGAGGTACCACTGTATATGGGAATGTCTGTGCAATCATGTCAAGATCAAGCTCAACCCTGAAGGAGTCTTTAAATTTAGTGGCCTTTCAGCTAAATCTTCACAGCAGCCAGAATATGTGACTGCTGTGTTTCTCATAGTGACAGTACAGTAATTCTTAATACATTTTGAGAAAAGCTTTTTACATTGCCTGTTACCAAGTAATAGAGGATGGCTAATATTTTAGTGTTTATTTACTCTAGAAATGATTACTTAATTGCTATTTGGAAAGTGTGGGCTTCAAATAAACAAGCAGAGTCAGAGGACTTGGAAGTACAGATACACATCCCTCATATATTTTATTGTAATAATCGTAAAACTGTAGATTGTATCTAATGGTTGGCACATTCACACCCAAGTGAAATCCTGATGTGGTAGAAGAAAATCAGCAGTGAGAAATGGCAACTCACAATCAACATTTCTAATAAATTGGGTAGACTATGTTTTCGTTTTATTCAAAAGAAGAGGAAATGTCCACATTAAAGGGTTATTAATCAAAGGGTTATTAATCATACCATCACACTGCTCCAAGATCTCTTCAGCTGTGGTATCATAGTGTGCCAATGGATTACTTGCATTTCGATACTATTATGGGAAAGAAAGAGAGACAAAAGAAAAACATCCAATGCTCAAATTAGTGGAATGATAGTGTATATGGGGTATCAAGCCATATATCTCTAAAACTATCATAATAGAGAAGTATTGCTATTACACACAGGGCTTTTTTTTGTCATAGAACGCCCAGAATGGAGTTCCGGCACCTTTTTGGGATGGCACCTTGTAGGGTAGGCAAGGTGTGTTGTATAACGTGTGAGTTCCGGCACTTTTTTTTTTTTTTTACAAAAAAGCACTGATTACACAAGTATACTTTCTTTATAAATAAATAAAACTTTATTTTTAAAGTTATGTTTTACCTGCTATTGAAGATATATTGAATGGTTATCCAGGCTCTAGTGAAATATGATACAAAAGACTATAATGTGTTACATGCAATGTTGCATTTGAAAATGGTGTGGAAAATGGTTCAGCTGGATCAACACAGTGAGACTCAAGAGGTTTTGACTAGGGTAATAATAGTATATTTTAATATTTGTTGCTGCTACATAAACGTAATAAAATACCTAAAAGAACTCTGGTTGCAGACCAAAAAGCAGCATTGTCCATGCTGTCAACTCAGCCAAGAAACCAGCATGCCACCTGGTTCCTCTTTTTCTGCAATGGTCACCTACCAGCAGATAATCAACTGTTGCTTTCTTTTCATTATCATAGAAAAGTTTCAGTTTAAATAATTGTTTTCTCTTTTTGTTTTTCTTTTGCCTCCCCAAACTCTTCTTCGTTTTATGTTAAACAACCATAATATAGAGATGTGTGTTTAATCAGTATATACAGTTAGTTAATTTTATAAGCTTTGGGGTGAATATGATGATACGCCTTGCTTCCTAGTAATCTGATGGAGAATATCTGAATGGTTTGCTCACACGGCATGAAAAATACAACCATCGCTCCCTTCAATTAATAGATATGCCTTTCTGTGTTGGCTGCACATGGTACAGGGTAAGTAAGTTGGCCATGCAGTAGACAGTTCTTGAAAGCAGGGGTCTCCAACCTTGGCGGATTTAAGACTTGTGGACTTCAACTCCCAGAATTGGCTGGCTGAGGAATGCTGGGAACTGAAGTCCACAAATCTTAAAGTTGCCAAGGTTGGAGTCCTGTGCTTTAAACCAGTGGTTCTTAACCTTTTTGAACAAATCGCCCCCTTGAGCCAATGAGGAAGTTGTCATCGCCCTCCTCCCCCAACATAACCTCTCAATCACAACATAGGAAATAATTTTTCAATTTATGCAAACCCTTTTTTTGTTTTCTTTAAAATTGTCATCAGGACATACCGATGCAAATAATTTATTTCCAGTCTTTTTCCCATATCTCCCATATTCTGGCCAATGGCGCGCCACTGTATGGGTAGAGGCTGCTGCGCAATGCGCATGAAGATAAGCAATATGTATTCACATATATATGACATTCTGTACTGAAGCTAGCTGGAGGAACATTTGAAAACACAATTCAATCCACTAATAGCGATCATCTGATGTTTTTGTATGACAGATATACAGCTATTCACTGTACGAAAAAATCTCAAAAGTGTCCCCAAAACTTCTCGCTCCATCGCCCCCATAATGCCCTCTTTTCGTTCCTTCACCCCCATGTCGCCCCTTTTCGTTCCATTGCCCCCCTGAAAAATGAAATCGCCCCCTAGAGGGCAATATCGCCCAGGTTAAGAACCACTGCTTTAAACCACTCAGATACCGAAGAGGAGACTGGAAGACTGTCACTTTCCTTGGTATATCCTGCCTTTATTTTTGCCTTCCAGATGAGAAAGGTAATTAGAAATCCATGTTCATGTAATTAGGGTAGGGGCCACGACAGGTTTGTTTGGTGCTGAAGGTTAGAAAGTTTGTAGTTCTGCCCTAATTTTAGGCTCAGAATCTTTTATGCCCCTTCTTGCCTCCTTTCATAAGATCTCTGGAGAAGGTTAGCTTTCTCCAAATTAATACTATACAGATAGTTTTGTATCCCAGGTTGAGTAAAGCAACTGGATGGAAAATAATTCAGAATACATCGATCCATTCTAAACCAGAAGTAGGAATCTATACCTGATCTAAAATATGTGAGTTTGGAATTTCATTTTTCAGTTTCCAAGCAACACGAACATTGGATTCTGGATCATCAAACTTGGCACAGGGAGTTCTTACTATTTCAGCCCCAAGTGCTCTCAGAACATCAACCTAGAACAATGATGTAGAAACCAGAAATTGCATTCATTTTCTGTCCTGTATTATTTCATCTAAATTGAGATAAATATATAAATGCTTTATATAAACAAACCAAGTAGCATATCTCACAAAATATTTATTTATTCAATTTTGATACAATCCAAATCCAACTGATTCTGGGTGGCTCAGGAAAAAAAAGTAAATTAAAAAGAAGTGGAACACACAGTATCGCTTAATAATAATACTTAATAATAGTACTGCAATACTGCATTAGCTGTGGCCATTAAAAGCCAGAAAATACAAATTTATGCCAGTTTATTGCCTATTTCATCTGAGCTAAGACTCACTACACTTGGTGGGATATTTCCCAGGGAAGAGTGTACAGGAAAACAGTTGCAGATCAGTCCACACAAAGGAATGTGTACATAGTATTGATTCTGTGACTGAAATAAAGAAAAAACTAACATGCATATTACACTGCTGATGGTACAAAATTGAGAGCTCTGAGGAGCACAAAACGTTGCCCAGTTCTGATATAGAGGTAGCCCTCAACTTACAAGTTTATTTAGTGACCGTTCAAAGTTACAACAGCACTGAAAAAAGTGACTTATGACCATTTTTCACACATATAAAATTTGCAGCATCCCCTTGGTTGCATGATCAAAATTTGGATGCTTGATGACTGGTTCATATTTATGACAGTTGCAGTGTCCTGGGGTCATGTGATCAGCTTTTGTGATCTTCTGACAAGCAAAGATTCACTTAACAACAATGTTATTAATTTAACAACTGCAATGATTCCCATAACAACTGTGGCAAGAAAGGTCGTAGAATGTGGCAAAATTCACTTCACAAATGTTTCATTTAGCAACATAATTTTGGGGCTCAGTTGTGATTGTTAGTTGAGGACTACCTGTATATGCCATGCATATGCACAACTAAGTGGACAATGCTTCTTTCACAAAAGTACATTACTAAAATTAAGGCCCTATAGTTTATTGTCACTGTTTCAAATCAGGTACCCTTTATATGTTTTAAGACAAACCCCATAATTCCTAGCAAGCTATTACTTACCTCTAGTCATTCATTGATGGATTCTTATCAGCTATTCAAATGATTCCCAACTAATAGGTATTTCCAAACCACATTATTTCCATTCCCCAATCTCTGACAAAGTAACCTGTGACCTTAACTTCTGCTGCCTCTGGAATTCTAAAAATATGCAGGCAACACCATAAGCCAATCAATGCTTATTTCCAGGGCAGAGTTCATCAACCAGAGATGGACTAACTTGTTTGAGTTACAACACATCCTGGAGCCCTCAAACCTTTTCACCTCTCCTCACCCCCCATGGGAATAAAGAAAATAAGTTGCTCTTATGTAATGGCTGTAGCTTCCCACAAGAAGAATGATGAAAATTCTAGTTCTATGAGGTTAACAGATTATCTCCACTTCATGAATTCAGTTGCCCAGGAGACAGGCTTTGTGCTAATGGGAGGAGAGTGAAGAAAAGAAAAACGATTAGACTATGGTTATGTTTCTGCTGAGCCACTTAGAGGGGCTCTCACCTTTTCCATACTCATTTTCTCTGGCATGACAATGACACAGCGATAACCCTTCATTGCAGCTACGAGAGCCAATCCAATTCCTGGCAGTGAAAAGAATAAGAAATAAGGCAAGTAGAAATTATAGCTACAAGTTAATTAAACCCCCAAATTCTCTCTCCTAAATGGAACAGCTCTCAAATTTTCACTTTCAAAAATGGGGGAGGATGAATGCTCCTGCATGTTCAGTTGAAGATAATGGAATAACAGAATGACAGAGTTGGAAGGGACCTTGGACCAACCCCTAGCTCAAGCAGGAAACCCTATACCTTTTCAGATGGTTGTCCAATCTCATCTTAAAAGCCTCCAGATCTCTTCTTAAAAATCTCCAGATCTTTTAATATTTTTAGATTAAAAATGAGTAACATCATATTATACATAAGCAAATTCATTTCTGCCAAGGGTAGCATTTATATGATTAGATTGGTACTCTTACATACACATGTAAATATTTAGGAAGAGCAATATCACTTAGACTTATATACTGAGTGGTTTACAAATATCAGCACATTGCCCATAACAATCTGAGTCCTCATTTTACCAACCTTGGAAGGATGGAAGGCTGAGGTTGCTTATGAGATATAATGCATAAATCAATTTATCTACTGATAAATATACAGGATTCTGAAACCAAGGAGACTGGAACAGCTTGCAATAGCTGCCATAATAATCTTTCTAAGTCCTAGCTTAAAATGATGGAAAGATCTGTCTCACTGAGTTTTCTAAAAGGATGTGGTATCTTTTCTTCAGCTCCCCCCCCCCCATATATGCTAAAATAAAGAGGATAAGGTAGATTGGTTCGGTTTCCTGCAGGATTGAAAACACACAGTACTGATTTGTGTTTTAGGTTAAAAATGTGCAAATTTTAAGCTCATTTTATGACTCCATGTAGCAGTATTTCAATACTGCAGGGAATAGGTGATAAGGAAGCAATATTTAAAAATTTAACAGTAGCTGTTCATGCAAGAGATGAAACAAACCTACAAAATTACTATGAGAAATAACTTTCCTGCAATTTGTAGTTTCTTCATCATGTTCTTCAAAGCATCTATAAAAATAGCTGCTATATTTGTAGGCTGAGTATGCTGTAAGTACTTCCTAGTTGGTAGGAAGTCAAAAGTATGTTGACATGTAAGACAATAATTAATTTAAAGAGTCTAGCTTGGATAAAATAGTATGATAATGCATTGAGTAAAACTGATCTTTGGTTGCCTTTATGACATTAAGCACTGGTATTGGAAGTCTTCTTAAACCAGGGGTCTTCAAACCTGGCCCTTTTATGACTTGTGGACGTCAGGCATGCTGGCTGAGGAATTCTGGGAGTTGAAGTCCACAAGTCATAAAAGGGCCACATTTGAAGACCCATATCTTAGACTCACAGCTCCTTCCCAAAGAATAGGTGGCAGCTGTGATTAAAGTGTCTTTTCACAGCTTCATCTGGTGTCTCAGTTGCATCAGTTCCTAGACTGGAAGGTCTTTCAAGTTGTGACTCATGCCCTAGTCATCTCATGATTGGATTATTGCAATGTTTTCTACATGGAGATGCCCTAGAAGACAGCGTAGAAGCTACAGCTGTTCCAGAATACGGCAGCATTGGACAGTACTAGGCATGCCTTCATGTATCCATATAATATCACTGCTCCACAAACAACGGTGTGACCTTCTGGGTACAAACCAAGGTGTTGCTTATCATCTATATAGCCCTTTATGTGATACGGCCAGGTTATTTGAGGAAGCATCTATTTCTCATGGTTTCTGCTCATCTAGTAAGATCTGTCAGAGATGGCAAGTTGCAGGTCTTGTCAATTAAACAATGCCACTAATCAGGATCCAGAAAGTATGCCTTCTATCCTGGCACCTGCCTTCAGGAATAATAGACCATCAGAAATAGATATGATTCCCACACTAATGATGTCCTATAGCCCTTGAAAATGGGGTTCTTAGTATCTTATATGTAGACAATGATTTGTTGTCAACTGGGAATCTGAAGGATTTGTAATAAATGTTAGATTATATAATGTGAAAAGAAGATGTATTTGATTAATGTATTGAAGATCAAGGTAGTTATTTTTTTATAGGGGAAAATGAGGACAATGGCTGCAAATTATGCAAATATCAAAAATGAAGTAGGTGAATGAAGTTGAATGCCTTGGAAGATTGTTTACTAAAGTTTTTAAAAATAATTGGAGAAAGGTTAAGACATTGAAATGCTGGGACAAAGGTAATGAATTTTGTGGTCCTGTTGCAAGAAATATTTATAAAAAATGCAAAAAAAAATGGTTGCATATAAAAGCAAGTTTTTATCCTCATTTTGTTATGTATGTTAGAAGCATAAAAGTTGTGCATGGTGAGAATGAGGTGACTTAAAAATGTATGACAAAGCAGGAAGAAATACTGAAGATTAAGAAGGAATGAGTGATGAAAAATGTGGACCAGATACAAGAGAAAGTAACCAGTACAAGAAAACCGTATTGAAGTAGCAGTTTATAGGGAAAAAAATGAAGATCAAATTATAAAATAAAATATATGAAGGAAGAGTAGTCAAATCAAGAATAAAAGAAAGACAGGGCAAGTCATGACTGAATGAAGCTGATGAGATTTTCAAAATGTTCAAAGAAAAAAATGAAGTGCATGAATTGGTGTTTAGATCAGTGGTTCTCAACCTGTGGGTCGGGACCCCATTTGGGGTCGAACGACCATTTCACGGGGGTCGCCAAACAAGGCTGTCTGCCATTTTCCCCCCTTTTCTTTGGCCACGCCCCTGGCACCCGGTGATGTATAAGTGGTTGGGGATCACCACAACATGGGGAACTGTATTATGGGGTCGCGGCATTAGAAAGGTTGAGAACCACTGGTTTAGATGGTTTGCAAGGATAGAAATTTATGGAAATTTATAGTGAAGAGTGTTACTTTTTTCTGCACTTTCCATCATGCCAACTTCCCCTAAAAGGGAACTGTGCAATAAGTATATATGTACATATGTATGCTGCTGCATTTGATCTAAATCAGCTCTTTCAGCCTTGGGCTCTTTAGATATGTTAAGCACTGTAACTCTCAAAACTGCCAAGCAATATTATGAATCCTAAATATCTGAAAAATGCCAAGCTGTGAAATGGATAGCAACCTTTTTTTTTTTTTTTGACACTGAGGCTAGTTTAAAAAAAACCTACTCTACCTTACTCATATTTTATACCTGTATTTCCTGATGTAGGTTCAATGAGTGTATCTCCTGGTTTTATGATACCAGCTTTTTCTGCATCCTCTATCATCCTTAAAGTGATTCGATCTTTTACACTCCCTCCAGCATTGAAGTATTCACACTTGGCCACTGGAATTTCAAAACAAGAACAAATTTGAATTTGGAAACAAAAATCTCTGTTATCCTTGCCAAAATTCCCCAAAAACAATTATAATATTGGTGAAATGATTTTAAAGATAGAAACAGGAATCACTTTTAACCAAACTTACTACTGAAATTATATTCCAGCATTTTGTATATTAGACATTTAGCACATTGGTCTTGGCTTAAGTGGGTGGGTTCATCAGGTTATGCAGTTTTTGTATTGGGCTGGTGTTTACTGGGAAGTAGTTTTCTTTATCCTGCAATACTAATTTCACAACACATGGACAGACTCAACATAATTTGAACTGGGAAAGTATGAACATCCCAGACCAAGTTAAATACAAAAAAGCTAGGGAATTCCTGGAATCTTGGCATTCAGACAAATCAGCCATCAATAGATACATAGAGATAAATCACAATTACACACCCTTCAAAAGAGAGAATAAAAAATGCCAAGGAGGAAAAAAAAGAGAGAATAAAAAAAGCTGAGGAGGATCAGAAAACATCCTTTCCAGCAGCCAAAATCAGATAAGCATGGATTAATATCAGACAAACAATCAAACAGAAAATAATACCCAACCCACAAGCTCAGAGGATGAACCTCCACCTCACAAGTACCTTAATCAGCAAGCTGCCAAGGAAAAAACCCCACACCCCCTGGGCAACTGTATGTAAAAGGGAGTAAACACATTGCTCACCAGCACTGATGATACTACCTAATCATATAATGTCTGCAAGCAAACAAGCAAACTCAGAGAACACCAAAAACTCTACAGATCTAATCTACCTGATTAGCAGATCCCAAGATGGATGGCTTTGCTAATAATTGAGGCGACTCTGTTGCAGGCTACCAAACACAAGATAACCAATCTCCCACAGAGAAAATAAATATCAGAGCCCACAAATGAGCCTTAAATAACACTCAGAAAATAAAGAATAATATTTATGCAATGCTTGTGTTTTTTCCTGAAAGTCAAGCTTTGATTTGGGACTATAAATGAATAGCTGTTCCCACTCTTCTTTCTTATTTGCCTTCTCCTTAAGATCTTGCTTGAATTTTAAAAAGACCAATGGTTTTTAGGGAAAAAGAATTAGCCATCTCCTTTGGCTACTCTTCATATATCTCTCCTCTGGGAGACGCTGTGCTTGAAAGACAGAAGTGTATTCAGTTATCTGAGCGATCTATCTTCAGACAGGGCTTCACTAGAGGGGGCAATCAGACCAGGAAGAGATGTTTCTCAATATGTTAAAATTCTACTTGCAGAGAAAATTCCAAAATTACAGTGGCAACAGTCAAATTTTTAACCAAAGCAATAAAAAAACAGGTTTGTGACTAACACATCAATATCTTTTAATTTTAAATGTTATATTTATCTATTTATTTTATCTGTTAAACTGTTTTATCTAATGCCAAATTTTAGATTATATCTGCACCTTATTATTATTATTTGGGTCTTTTGGCCAGAAACAAAAATACATACACAGAGGGCAACCTTTGATATTTTTGTTGTTATTCCTTAATAATAATATACCAATATTATTAACCAATATTGAAAGAGATGCTGTTTCCGATCACCCTCAGTATTAAAAAGAAATGTCCAATGCAAATAAAGCCTTCCATTTTTCACTGTCAGACCATTTGCAGGCTTTATTGTAACTTTAATGTGCATGTGTGGTTGTCTGATAAACTTGGATGTTGATTTCTTTCTGTGAAAAATATGATTTTGTTTTCCCTATAAGACAAATAGCATTGAAGTAGGAGAGAAATAATAGAAGGAAAGTATTAAATTCTTGTCCCTTTTAGCGCCCCTCTGAGTAAAAATCAGTTTATCAGGTAATTGAATTGGGGCTGACCTACATAATGTATAGTTTAGTTCAAAATGATATAGATTTACTAGGTAAATTACAGGAAGGGGATGTTTCTAATCAACGAGTTATCAGACAAAATGAATGCTTCTTAGAAATTGGGCAATAGAATTACTAGCCCACAACCAATGATGCATTAGCAATATATCACTCTGGTGGGTGTCAGCTGTAAAATCCATTGTACAGCCCAATCTATACACTGGAATGAAAACTTTTCCTTTTGAGTCCTATCCTAAATTCAACACCATTTCAGATGACTTTGGCAAAGAAATACTCACAAAGTTCACACTTGAGACCATAAGCTTTTGAAATCTTGTTGACACGGATCAGAGGAGTGCGTCCAATTTTCTCTAAGACATTTGACAAAATCTTTGGTTCTTTTTGCCTGCACAAGGAAAAAGAATAAAACCAAAATAATCCTGAAATGCATTATGACTCCAATAATGATCGATGTACAAAAGGAAAGCCTGGCTTTGATTTATTTTTAACAGTGAACACGAGGAATGATAGTGAGAAAAATCAAAATCTTTTGTGTACTAGTTCATCAGACTGTTTTTATATTATATTCCATGTGTCCCCCAATAACATAATAAAGTTTAATTCTTCAGAAGGGCATCCCTTGGAAAGACCACCTAGTATTCCCAAATAGGGCATTTCTGAAGGCAGATTTTTTTAAAAAAAGAAAACAAAACAGCAGTGTGTCTATTTGACGGGAAGAAAAGTTAAGGTGGCCACTACTATGTGACTGAAATATTTTTATGTGGTTCTTGACAGATTTAAGGAAGAGTGGGTTTGATCATATGGTTGTGGGCGCTATCCTGACTTTTTTTGATCCCCCTCCCTACAGAACCCATGAATCTGCTGATCAAAAATTCACTTTTTTTTAAAGAGTAGAAAAACTTCCCTCTGATTAGTTATTATACTAATAAAAATGGCCAGCATGTTTTCTTCCAGCTTGCAGGCTCTATAAAGACTTGGGAAAGGGGGAAAACTTTGTACAAAGCTTTGTGTACGAGGCATTCTCCATTCTTCGATTACATAGCAACCCTGGGCTCAGATTATAGCCTGTCATGATTCAGATCAATGCTAATATGGCAGGTGTTGTTAATATTAGCAATACAGAAGACCCATAAAGGTTATCTTCCATTAAAATATTATTTTCTTAACTACACTAGTAAGTTGTGAACCACTTTAAGCACCGAAAGTTCATGTGAGGGGCTGAGGTCCAACTAGCTTCACATTTAAATGGATATGACCCCTGCTCTCCTCTATGCAAGGGGCATTTGATTCCATCACCCAGTTCTGCAGGAATCTTATGCAGAGGATTTGTAAATGCAAGATCATTTCCAGCACTGCACAAGTCAGAGTGAGCAGAACATAAAGGTATTCACTAATCTGAACCTTTACTGACAGATCTGTTTTGGAACAGAATTGGTAACCTATTTCTGACATATGCCTCTATCAAAGGCTTGTACTCATCATTCATTCCATTTCAACATCGGTGCATGCTCTTTCAAATATGCAGTTAAATACTCCTCAATTAGTACTTTAAATTAAACATGCATTTAAAGTTTCGTTTTGATTGTTTCTAAGCTGTTGCCAAAAAAGTTCAAAATCCAATGCCATTAATTTAACAAGGGTTGATCACTCTATTCAACATATGAAAATAACAAAAAGTTGCAGAAATTTCCTGGAATATGCTGAAGCTAATGCTGAAAACTGGAACAGGTCATAGCTGTCTATGGTCCTCATTTCAGAATTTGTGTTAGAAGATAGGGAAATTTAGGGTATTGCACTCTCTTCTATCAGAAGCAAATTCTTAATAGATCATATTGCTGATGAGCCAAAGGAATCGTTGTTTCCTGTTTGAGATACAGTTTTAAAGCAGGGATTACTCTAAGTTGCTACTTACTGAGGCATATAGCTATGAGGTGACTCTGAGATGGATTTTCCTGGTTTCCAAGTGCATCTGCTAGGCAGATTGGGACTAATCCATGTGTTATTAGTTCTGGCTTCTGGGTTTTGAACATCTCCATTGAGGAAAGGACAAACTCTGATTGTTTTATTTGAAGTATAAACAGAAGCCATCATAAGCTAAAAAGGGAATATAGAAAAACAAGCATTTCAACAAAAGCTTGAATTCCAGTAAAACAGAGCATACCTAGTGGAAAGAATCTTCCATGTTTAAATATATATGTTTTATGTATTATAGAAGGTATTACTACATTTTGCAACAGATAGCATTTTATAGCTGATTTTCTATTTTATTTTTGGCAGTCAAAGATTAAAGAAAGGCATGTCAGTTATATGATGGCATCAGTGCAGGAAAAGGCAGAATATTCATCTCAAATTTTTCCTATTTGGAAAGGGGCATTACATGGCATTACATATATTCTTAAAGTTAAAATAACATGATGGAAAATCAGATTCTAATTTCCTTTGCTGTGAAATTTTAACAGCAAGATCTTTGGAACAAATGAACACAGTTTAAAATTTGTTTGGCGATTATCTATAGCAGTGATGGCGAACCTTTTAGAGACCGAGTGCCCAAACTGCAACCCAAAACCCACTTATGCATCATCGGGGGCCGGGTGGGTGTGGCCAATTAGGTGGGTGTGGCCCATTGGGTGGGCATGGCTGCAGTGGTAACGGCAGACTGGATGGGACTAAAAAGTTCAATCAATCAATTCCAACTTTGCAAGATCTTTTTTTTCCCTGTGAGAAGTTGAAATTGACTGATTGATTCAACCTTTTTTTTTTTTTGCACACGGCGGAAGCCTAAAGTGAAAAGGTTTTATAAAACCTAGCTGAAGGCCTAGGACTGGGGCGATGGCATGCATGCCCACAGAGAGGGCTCTGAGTGCTGCCTCTGGCACCCGTGCCATAAGTTCGTCACCACTGATCTATAGGCTATGGATTTGTTCCTTTCTTCCTTTCTGGAAACTAACATCTTTTGAGAGTTTCATAGGTATTTGACAATCATCTCTACAATGTTACTATCAACCATATTCTTTGCTGTTGTGTGAGACAATAACTAGAGAGCTATAATTTTCTTTTATTAAAAATAATTTTATTAAATATTATAATTAGAATAATACAAGATAATACAAACCAAAAGATGTGAAAGTAGAAAGAAAGAAGAGAAGAGAAAAGAGAAAAATCAGAAAAGAAATAAAGACTAGAAAAAAGAAAAAGAGATAAAAGTAAAAACATAGTGAAGTAAAATAAAAGTAATATATAAAGAGACTCCCAAGTATCAGTAAAAGACCATTAAGGATTACCAGAAATATCAATTTTATATTCCTTCATTTTACTTCTATCAATCTTAATCTTTAGTCCATTCAAATAATGATCTAGAACTAAATTTCATTTCTTTGTCCCTTCTCCCAAGATTCTTCAAAATTTTTAAAGTCTCTTTTGTAAGAAAGATTGTCCAAGTCCTTCTCTTGGTTTATTGTTTGTATGAACTTTTAATTATTAAAATACCAGCCAATTTCTTTTATACAGTAAGTCCAGTGTAACATCTTTTTTTCATGTCAACTTTGTAACTTATAATCTGTAAAATAAGTCCACTTTCAACTCAGTCTTTGTCTTGTTAGTAACATATGTCCTTCTTCCATAATGCCTTTTATATAAAATCTAGCCATAGAGGGAAATATTGCTATTGACAGTATCTATTAATTTCTGACTCTGGTTTTCAAAGTATTCTTCAATAGTTGCAGCATTAGAATATTTTGTGCCATTCCATAACCAATCATCACATGTATGTGTTCTTCTTCTTTACTTGAAACTTTAGTGTACAATTTTTAAAACTTTGTTTTTTAAAAAAAAGAATCAAAACAAAAGCATTTTTCCATAGCAAGGATTTTTATAATTAATTCCAACATTTTATTTCAAATTTATCTGGATCTTTAATCCACTTGTAGTGTTCTAAAACCAACATTTTAATCAACCTTTTGTTGTTTATTTTTTTAAATTCAGCTCCTAAGACTGTAGTCATATGTTTCTTTCATTAAGAATTGAAGGCAGACTCACCTTGTATTTTCTGATTTGTAAATCCAAAGTTTCTAATAGCTGAAAAGTAGCTAATAAGCAATTTCCAAAAGTGATTAGAAAAGGAACTATATGAACTTGGTATCTTACTGCAGTTTAAGCAAGATGACTATTCCCTCATCTCTCAGTGCTGAAAACCCACCAGTTTTGCAGCCTCCTTAGGAGTAGCAATTGTCTGAAGCACCCATGGGTGATCTCCCATCCTCTCTTTCTCTGGAGAGGTTCAAGGAGGCAATCGATTTCACTGACTCTTCATTTTTCGCCATGATCATTGGCTCCGCTTTTCATGGAGTTACCTTCAATCCACCATTTCTTCCTCCGGAAGTCTTCAAGAGCTACAATTTTCAGACTCAGTACTCATTCTAGTATGCTTCCGCAATCCAGCACCATGGCAATTCTTGTTGAAGATGAAGGAATATTTTTCACAATCATAGTAATACATTTTAGCAATAGTAAAACATTATATTATTCAGAGCTGTCTTCAAAGTTATTGTCCTGCATTTTCCATTATTCATTTCATTCTGAGTTCAAAGTTTATTTAAGAAATATTTCCAACCTCAATTACAATTCAAAGTACTTCCTGAACAACGTGTTCAAGGTGCAAGCAAACAATTGTATAGTATTATCACTAACATCCTGCAAGGAATCTCTCACTCAGCAAAGTCAAAACACCTCCCAGTTAACGTATTATTTTGAAGATACAAACCTATTTTGAAGTTTAAAACTGTTTTCAGCTGCATTTATGCAAGAAAATAGCAACTATTTATATAAAAGAAAACATTTTATTTGAATATTTTTCTAATCACTAATAACCTATTATTACTAATGTTTAACATTTGAGGAAACATTTATTTTTTTCATTTATTATACTGAAATAGGTTTTTCTCTTCTTCTGATTTTTGAGAAATGCCAAAGTGTCAAGAACAAAACTCTAGAAAAATTATGGGCCAAAGTAGATATAAAATTAGCCAGATGACTACCTATAATGGGGAAAGTGTGGACAGGGATATTATACTTTCCTCTTTTTTAAGAAGCTTAAGAAACCCATTCTCTGAAGAGGGTCCCCCCCCAATATCAGTGATTTTTGAGAAAGAGCAGCTATGAAATGTAATATCTATAACTACTTCCACTGTGGGGTTGGCTTTGAACTGCAGCTTTCATGGCTTACAAAGTTGACAAGATTTTTGGATTTTCCTTTCCTTCTCCTTCCCCTCCCTTCTCCTCTTTCCTCTTTTTTTAAAAACTGAGTACTTCTAATTATACTTCTGCATTCTGTTGGTTACTCAGCTACTAATTTTGGAGTGGTATAATCTCAAGAACTATTATTTTTGCCCAGTTTAAAAAAAGTAAAGTAATATTTTTAAAGTATATGACATTAATCTGTTTTATTACGTGAGGGCCAGTTTGGTGTAGGGCAGGGGTGTCAAACTCAATTTCATTGAGGGCTGTATCAGCATTGCGGTTGCCCTTGGGGGGCCGGGTGGGTGTGGCCAGGGTGGGTGCAGCCTACTGGGTGGGCATAGATGGAGTGGGTGTGGCTTACTGGGTAGGCGTGGCCAGTTCTACATCATTCACGTCAAGGGTGCCTGTGGGGGCCAGGGCAGGAATGGGACAGATCTGAGGGTCTCTGGCAGAAGGGGGTGGGACCAGGGCAAGTGCCAAGCCATGGTCCACTGGAGGAGCCTCACTGTTCCTCTCAGGCCATGCGGGGGGGAGGCTGGATGGTGGTGCGGGCTGCTGGGAGCCCTAGACAGCAGAGTTCAAATGCCCAGCCTAGCCCTTGAGCACCTGTGGCACCAAGCCCAACCCACTTCCCCAAGAGGGCACCCAGCTGCACTTACCTCCTCCTCAAGGTTGCTGCTGCTGTGCTTGCTCTCCTTAGCCAGGTTGCTCATGATGGGTACGAGGGCAAAATCAGAGGGAGGCCCATTCCCTCTCTATGGGAGGAGATCCAGCTTTGTAACCAAAGCTTTCTTAGCAATAGAATGGGACACCCCCAGGATAGCCAGGAGGAGGGGGCAAGGGGAAAGGGCAGCAGGGCAGGACTAAGGCAGGACTTCCCTCAGATCCTCCCACTCCTTCTTTCCTTCTTTCCTTCCTAAGTACAGAGTGGTGGGAAAATATTTGAGATGAGGGAGGGAGAAAAACAGGCAAGAAACACAGCTGGGGAGGTGTCACCCTTCATGAGGAATGAAGAAATAAACCATTGCCTGGAAATGGCCAGCACATGGCCCTCACCTACTTCACATATCTGGCTTGGTGGGCTCTGTAGGAGGGGATGCCATGAGCAGTGTGAGAGTCAATATTACCTGTGCAATGCCGCCCAGTCCCCAGTCTGCCCGGTTTTGGCAGGCAGCGGGGCACTTTCCTCACAGTGTCAACAGGCTGAACCAGGCTGTGCAAATCCAAAAAGAAGCATGATGCTGCCCAGACCCCAGCCTGCCTGGTTTCGGCAGGCAGTGGGGTGCTCTCCTAACAGCACCAAGAGATTGAGCCGGGAGGTGCGAAGCTCACCAACTTTGCACCTTGCTGCCTGCTGAAACTGGACAGGCTGGGGCTATGCAGCACTGCACTTCTCATCAGATTTGTGCCACCTGGCTCAGCTCTTGCCACTGGAGGAGCGCCCCACTGCCTGCTGAAATCAGGCAGGGTGGGAGCTGGGCAGCCTCACATTTCTTTTTGGATTTGCACCACCCGGCTCAGCAGTGCTGTAAGAAGAGCACCTCACTGCCTGCCGAAACCCCTCCCCCAGAGCCCATCAAGCCGGATATGTGAAGTAGGTGAGGGGCATTTGCTGGCCACTTCCAAGCAATGGTGCATTTCTTCATTCCTCACAAAGGGTAACACCTCCCCAGCATGCACCCAGGGGGTGGGGCCGACGCCGCAGGGGCTGGTTCCTCGCTGTTTCCAGATGGCCTTGTGGAACTAAGACTGAATGCATTTCAGCATAGATGGCCACCACAAAATTGTACATTGGCTCCCGGCTGCCTGGGCCAGGGTCAAGGCAGCAAGAGCCGTTCCCTCACTGTTTCCAGGATGGCTTTGCGGGCCACATGAAACCACTTTGCGGGCCGCATCTGGCCCCGGGCCTTGTGTTTGACATGTCTGGTGTAGGGGTTAAAAGCAGAGAGCTAGAAACTGGGGGATGGAGAGTTCTGCTTCAGGCACAAAGCCAGATGGGTAACCTTGGGCCAGTCACTCTCTCTCAACCCTAGGAAGGGCAAACCACTTCTGAAATCTTGCCAAGAAAACATCAGGGACTAGTCCAAGCAGTCTCCAGGAGTTAAGACTAACTCAGGAACATAATAACATAACAGGGGAAAAAAATTATACTTTCCCCACATTTCCCATTTTTTTCATTCCCCATATATTTAACCAGCATGAATTACCTACTCGCCAAAAGATTTGCTATATCTGAAGTTTTCAAGGTAACGCTGTCTCAGCTAAAGGCACAGAGTCCAGGAAGAAACCAGAATTTTCTAGAGGAGTAATGATAGCTAATGTATCCCTTAGATTTGCATTAGTGCAAATATGGCGTGGGTGAATTAGTGGCAAGAATGCTGGCATGTAGAATAAGATAAATCTTTCTTTCAGGACAAAACTGTCCATGTTTTCTTGTAAATAAATGTTAATGGAAATGGTTATAACTGTAACTTAGGGCTGCTTGAAGAACGTTTACAGTTTAGGCAAACAGTGGATCAGGAAATAATTGAAGTAACATGTCATGTTTGTACAATCTTTGAAAACCCATTTCAGTGCAGAGCTATTTGAATTGCTTCTTTAAGACAGCCTGTTGCTCTATAAACCAAAGTACAGAGCTACACACATAATTCTCTTCTCCATCACCTGAAACTTTTATGAATATATTTTGCAGTTTCCTAGCAGACAACCTGTTCATGTTCTATTGCCCAATTACTTCACATTGCAGACTCTCCTGCAGAGTTGGTGAGACAATAATTAATTAAGTTGGCAGTGACTTTGATGGTCATCCAGTCCAACCCTCTGCTCTATGTGGGATCACCTGAGCATCTTTGATACCTAGTCTCAGTTTGAAGATCTCCAGCAAAGAAGAATTCATCACTTCACTAGTGAGTTGATAGCTTATAGTCAAGAAGTCTATACAACGCCTATGGAGATCCAGGTCATGGTTGTCCCAAAGGTGCTTTTCAAAAGGCAACTGGACTTTGTTTGTTTTTTCCTTGAAGAAAGCTTGCAGATTACAGGAACCATTTGCATTTCAATTTGAGATGCAGACAACACAGACTCATCCCCAATAGCCTGTACCTATGTTCAACAGTGAAAGGACACAGGGCAAAAAGCCCAGCTCCAGTTTCTCAATGAAAGAATAAAACAAATCAATTTTACAATTGAAGTTTTGAAAAAGAGAGTGGAATGCAAACTCCAAGAGCTGAAATCACTTCTACCAACAGAAGTATTGGAGGAGGTCACAGAATTTACAAAGAAGGCACAACTAGGACAACACAACAAGAGAAAAGTTTTCTTAAAGTATTTTCCCATGTGAAGGCAATTGCTATCTTGGAGAGGATAAATAAATAATATACTGTTGATATCTAATGGGAGATAAATATAATCAAGTTGGCATTCTTTTGTGCTACAATCTATTGGCCTGCATTTACAGTAACTGTAATAATATTTTTTCTTGATATGTTTTATTAGGACTTCCAGATTTGGAGTAAAAATAATTGGACTGTACTAGATGGTGAAAAAGAAATATGGGATCAAATGTCTGCTAGTTTTCAGTGGTCATCTGGAAGTTTATACTTCAGATCCGATAGCCCCAATTTTATTATTTAGCTCATGCATTGTATGCATCTTTTATGGGACCACAATGCTGCTAGCAATTAAATGACTCCTTCCTCAGCTAATTGATTAAATACATGATTTTTCTTTTAAGCAAATATATATAAAAAGCACACTACATAAAGCACTTTTTCAAAAATAATCAGTTAATAGAAAAACAAAGAGATTGAGTTGCACAGTCAATCAGCAGAAAGCTTAAAATTATTTTACAGATGGGTTCTGTTAATATTTAGATAATTTAAGAAACTGATTTTTTCAAGTCTAATAATCAGTCATTGCTGTAACTCCTGCACTATGTTAAATACTTTTCTTAAAATCTTCTTTTCAAATGCCAGATCATCAGTAAACAGTAGTCAGATCTAAATGCCAAGTCAGCACAAATGTTATCAAATCTGCTAAAGAGTAAAGAAATGTAATGAGCCATTAACTGCAGAAATGCTCACCTTCTCACCGGCTTGTTTGTTCTGATTGCCTGCAATGCCTTTTCTGCTCACTTATATCCAAGTTATTTGATTCCAAAAAACCAATAAACTACCTTGGAGCAAGGCACGTGGGATGGCAGTTGATTCTCTCGACCCTCCAGCTTCTTCTAGGTTGTTTTTTTTTTTCAGACTTGAAGTACAACACTTTCAAAAAGGCAAAGTCCTGCTGTAAGGGGGGGGGGGGTATGGATTTATCTGTTTAATTGTGGCATTTTGTTAAAAAGAAATTAAAATTGGGTTCAAATAAAAAGGCAGAGTTCAAGGGAATGGATTTTTGTAGACGGTTCTGAGATTTAGTGAGGAACAACTCATGTTATGCATATTCACACATGAATGGTACTCTTATTCTGCAAAATCTGGAGGGTTTTTTGCAGCTGGATTTTAAAAACTATCATTTTGCTAATACTCCAATAATAACATATTAATATATCTATAAATGATGACTTAATTTCTCACAGATTCATAAAGCGGTCCTTTAGATCACAGTTTCAGAGGTGAGGAAACACCTTTTTCTATCTGATAATAGAAATATACTCTATCAAATAATCTCACTTCCATATCTACAAATGGTTAAAGAAAAGTATACATTCAGTTTTCAAATGTTGACCTTTTTTAATGTTCTTTCTCAGATGTAGTCAGAAACCACTTGGCAAATATGTGGGTCTGAAGAAAGTAATCCATTTTGGAACGGGGTTCAGCATTATTGTGTCTTACCCATCTACAATGGGACTTGTTGAGTGGAAAATAACATGTCACTATACATATGAGAGAAATAAGCACAGAGAAGATAATTATTACAAGCTGAGGGCAGATGACACCAAGCTGGCAAGGAATAACCAACACTCCAGAAGATAGACTTAAAATGCAGAAAGATCTTGACAGTCTTGAACGCTGGGCCCTATCTAACAAAATGAAATTTGATGGTAAGAAAGGTGAAGTTTTACAATTAGGCAAGAAAAACCAAATGCACAGGTATACAGTAGAATAGATGGTATCTGGCTCAATAGTAGTAACTGTGAGAAGGATCTTGGATCCTATCAGACAATCACTTAAATATGAGCTAGCAGTGCGCTGCAGCAGCCAAAAAAGCCAACACAGCCCTGGGTTTCATTAACAGAGGAATAGAATCAAGATCATGTGAAGTGTTAGTACCATTTTATAATGCCTTGGTAAGAGCAGATTTGGAATATTACATCTAGTTTTGGTCGCCACAATATAAAAAAGATATTGAGACTATTGAAAGAGTACAGAGAGAGCAACAAAAATAGGAGTATGGAGGCTAACACATATGAAGAACAGTTGCAGAAATTAAAAGAAGAACTAGAAGGTGACATGATAGCAATGTTCCAATTTCTAAGGGACTGCCACAAAGAAGAGGGGGTGAGCCCAGTGGTAGGATTCGGCCACTTCACACCACTTCAGCAGAACTGATAGCTAATTTTGTGTTGCCCGAGCCCAGAATTGACTTCCGGAAGCGGCATCCACACAGAAAACTGGTTGTTCACATATTTGAATCCCACCACTGGGTGAGCCTATTTTCCAAAGCACTTGAAGACAGAACAAGAAGTAATGGGTGAAAACTAATCAAGGAGAGAAGCAACCTAGAACTAAGGAGAAATTTCCTGACAATTAGAACAATTAATCAGTAGAATGATTTGCCTCCAGAAGATATGAGTGCTCCAACACTGGAGGATTTTAAGATTAGACAACCAACTATCTGAAATATTTTTTCCTGCTTGAGCAAGGGATTGGGCTAGAAAACCTCCAAAGTCCTTCCAATTTTGTTATTCTGTTATTCTGTTTGTCTCAGTGAAGCTTTCCACTCCTTCAAATTGAACTAACTGCATATAAATTTTCTTGGCAACAATATCAAAGGGATTTCCTTTATCTCCTCCCAAGGTACTTTTTTCCTAACTTTCTAGGATAGGGTAGGGCAGTGGTGGCGAACCTATGGCACGGATGCCAGAGGCGGCACTCAGAGCCCTCTCTGTGGGCACGTGGGCCGTCGCCCCAGTCCTAGGCCTTCAGCTGGGTTTTATAAAACCTTTTCGCTTTAGGCCTCCGCTGCCATGTACAAAAAAAAAAAAAAAACCAGGTTCAATCAATCAGTCAATTTCAACTTCTCGCAGGGAAAAAAAAAGATCTTGAAAAGTTGGAATTGATTGACTGAACTTTTTAGTCCCACCCAGTCTGCTGTTACCACCACAGCCATGCCCACCCAATGGGCCACACTCACCCAATGGACCACACCCACCCAATGGGCCACAGCCACCCGGCATCCGATGATGCATAAGTTTTGGGTTGCAGTTTGGGCACTTGGTCTCTAAAAGTTTCGCCATCACTGGGGTAGGGTAAGGTAGGCTAGGCTAGGCTAGGCTAGGCTAGGCTAGAATAGGCTAGAATAGAATAGAATAGAATAGAATAGAATAGAATAGAATAGAATAGAATAGAATTTTTTTATTGGGCAAGTGTGATTACATCCACAAGGAATTTGTCTCTAGTGCATAAGCTCATAGTGTAGATATAAACAGCAATAGGTCATAGATCATAATCATAGTTACAATTATTAATCATAAGTTACAAACAACAACTGATAAATCATAAGAAACCAATAGGAGAAGATAGTAGGAAAGATGAGAAGATGAGAAAAGATGAAAGACAGTGTTGTGGGAATTAAATGTTTAGTAGAATGATGGCACAGGGGGGAAAACTATCATTATGTCTGGTTGTTTTGGCATGCAATTCTCTACAGCCACATCCTAAGGGAAGAAGTTAAAACAGATTATTTCCAGGATGTGATGGGTCTAGTCTAATCTACTAAATTAGTGTTTTCTGGTGATCTTCTATGGCAGAGGGTGTGGTTACATGATTGACTGCCTGAGTAAGAGGTGTCGACTCCTAGTTCGTCAGCCTTGCAAGATAGTTCAGACAGGAAGCACAACCAGATGAACTAATTCTATTTACTGTAAAATTATAAGTCTAAAAGTACATTTATAGCTCACCCTTATAGAAAACGAGGGAAGGTCCCTTCTGAGATGTTTGGTATGCCCACTTTCTTTGTTACTTATCTGCCTCTTATCTAACCATGCACTGGATCTTTCTCTAGTCTCCCAAGGTCATTCCCATATAGCATTACATAGTCGGACTATGTTTCCATCAATGATCTATTTTAAAAACTGTGGTTTTTAGGTTTTTATTTCCAACTTTTACTTCATGAGCCCCTTGTGTGGTTTTACCATGTGTCTAAACTGAAGTACTTTGTAGCTGACTACAACATGTTAATCTGTGCAACTACTCTTGGCTAGGGTTACCAAACATCAGGCAAAAGAAGGACATGCCCTACTTTTTGTCCTCCCATCTTCCACCCAACAGGCATAGCTTAAGAATTAAATATTGTTTGGCCTTTGAGTGTCTTGGTTTTGGGGGAGAACTATTTTCACAAATTTTCATTCAAATTTTCATGTATTGTAAATTGTGGGCTTTTTTCTTTACCCTGTCAACAATCTAGATTTAATATTATTTTTTTTATAAAAAACAATAATTTAAAAACTAATGCAAAATAAGAGAAAGAGAAGACAAAGAAAGAAATTAAAGTGAAGGTTAAAGGTGCAGGGAAGAAAAAAAGAAAAATAGAAAAAAGAAAGCTTCTGATCTTTTTATAGCAGTTGTAAGTGCAGTTATAATGTTACCTTTTACTCCAGTTACATGACTCTCTTCTTTCTTTATCTTATCTAATTATCAAAACCATAATTCCTAAGATCATTTTTCTTCTGTTTTAAAAAGACCATGTCAGCAATAAACATTTAATTCACCTGATTCCAGCAATTGATTTCAATCCAGTCTTCAAACTACGATCACTTTAGTCTATAGATCACATTACTATGGATGAAATTTGAAAAGCTTGCATTTGCTGATTCTATATCTGCTGATTCTATACACCAACGCATAGAGCATGAGCAATAAACAGGGTGAATTAGAAATTCAGGTAAATGAGGGCAGATATAATATTGTTGCCATTACGGAAACTTGGTGGGATAAAACCCACAAATGGAACCCACAGCTTTAAATTTAAATTATTTAAAAGAAACAGACCAAATAAAAGAGGAGGTGGAGGTGCTCTCTGTATAAGAAATAACTACATCTCTACAGAAATAGAGCAGAACAATGATGAAAACTGTCTTGAATGCATTTGGGTCAATATAAAAGGGGGAAAAATGACATTGCCATAGGTGTATACTATAGGCCACCCAACCAAACAGAGGTAATAGATGAACTTTTTGCTAGTCAGTTAACTAAGGTATGTAGGAAGCACATGACAATAGTAATGGGGGATTTTAATTACCCTGACATCAACTGGGAGACAAACTTTGCACCAAGTGGAAGATCAAACAGGTTTCTGACAAACCTAGCAGACAACTTTGTCTCCCAAAAAGTAGAGAAGGAAACTAGGGGATCAGCCATAGTGAATTTAATTTTCACTAACAGAGATGAAATGATAGAAGGTGTTGAAACCTTGGGGGGGGGAGTGATCATGCAATATCGGAATTCAACATTATGCAAGCACAAGCAATAGAACACAGTCAAACTAGAGTCTTGGACTTTAAGAGAGCTGATTTCAACAAACTTAGAGAGAGTTTGGGAAGGATTCCATGGATGAGAATCCTCAAGAAGCTTGAGAAATTTTGAAAAATGAGATTATAAAAGCCCAGTCTAGCATAATATGAACAAAGAAGAAAAATAACAACTCTCAAAAGAAACCAGCATGGACTTCCGGTGGATCTGCGCGCGCGAATGGCGGCTACTTTGTAGCTGTCCTCCTGGGTAAGTGTAAGAATCGCTATGAACAGCGAACATCAGCTGTTCAGCAGTTCAAAACCCCCTCCCGGGCAAAGGGGGGGGTAGAGAGTTGTCTGAATGTGGTAGAGCCTCTTATGCACCCCCCAAGTTTTTTTGGGGGGGATGAAAAGAGTGCTCCCACGGAGTTCAGACTGTCTCCGCTTCCCAGCTGTTTTTGTCCTTAGGGACAAAACGAGCCGCTGCAACCACCTCCGTGATTAAAGTGAACTGGTGAGTTTTTTTTATAAACGGACAGAGCTGAGTAGAGGATTTAGTTTTTGCTTTCTTTGATTTATTTGGATTCTAAGTTTCAAGGCTTGTTTTTGCTTTTATACTCCCTCTTTCTTTTTTTTTGTTGTTGTTGAAAGGGAAAGTAAAATGGCGATCGGCAAGCCTCTCGGTGTTTTTTTTTTTTTGGAAGTTATAATGGTGATCGGCAGGCTTTTTGGTGTTTCTTTTTTTCCCTTTCCTTTTTTCTTTTTTGTTTTTTTATGATTGGAATGGAGTCTCAGTATTATTATTTTTGTTTAATCTTTGTGTTTTGTTTTTGGTATCTTTTGGCACTTTTAAAAAGGAACGGATTTTTTTTATTTAATTATTATTATTTTTTTCTTTCTTCTCTTTTTTCTCTTTTTGAACTCCTTTTTTTATTGTAATGATCCCCTCTTGAAGGATTTTTTTCTTTCTTTTTTTGAATTTATGGAGTTAATTTCTTTTTTTTGCTTAATTCTTGCAATTTTTAAGAAGGAGTAAAGTTTTTTTAAGATGGCTCCAAAGCGTTCAGCAATCTCTACAGCTTCCAAGGTGGCTTCTTCTTCGGTGTTACCATCAGGGCAACAACTCAAATTAATAGTTTCACCTTCTTCCTTGTCACAGTCAACAATGGTGAAGGACTTGCAAGATATGATGAGAGATGTTATATTCCAAATTAGGGGAGAAATGAAAGAGCTTTTAGAGGAAAATAATAAGACTTTGAGGCAAGAGATAGTTTTGACTTTAAAAGGAGTTGCCTCTGTTCTTGAAAAGTTGAATTCTCATGTAGAAAAGGCAGTAGAAAAAGTGGAATTGATGGAGGGAAAGTTTGAAAGTATGGAAAAAGAGATGAAAAATTTTCAAGATGAGATTCTTATGCTTCAATATAAACAAATGGAATATGCTTTAAGAATCAGAGGTTTACATGAGTCTGTGCAAGGAGATTTGAGAGAGATGGTGGCAAAGGACTTTGCTGTGATTTTGAATAGAGAAGAAGAGGAAATACTTAGTGGAATTGATCAGACATTTAGAGTTAACTCTGTGGTTGCAGAGCAAAAAAATTTGCCAAGAGATGTGGTAATTTACTTTGGGAAAAGATCCCTGTGCAATGAAATTATACAAGCTTTTTATAAGAAGAGGTTTCAAATTGCTTCACAAGATGTTATAATTTTAAAGGAAATTCCACCAAAAATTTTAAGAAGAAGAAAGGAGTTTGCTTTTTTAGCAGACGAACTTAAAAAGAGACAAATTTTGTTTAGATGGGATGTTCCGACTGGAATGGTGGTGAGCTACCTGGGGATACGTTATAGTCTTAATACTGTTTCTAAAGCAAAAGATTTTTATACTTCGGTCCTGGGGGTATGCTCATCATCACCTACTATGTTTAAAGCTTTGGAAGGAAAAAAGGCAGAACTGCAGTCTGAAGTGCTTAGAATTATGAAAATTGGGAAACTTCAGTTTGAGGGGCCTCAACAAGTAGAGATGGAGGAGCAGAAGACAACCTGTGCTAAAGAAAAGGATCAGCAGAAGAAGTTTAAGGAAGTTCCACAAGTATTACTTCCTGAATCTGTGGAAGAGCTTACACTAATTAAAAATGTGAGGCCTCAACAAGTAGAGATGGAGGAGCAGAAGATAACCTGTGCAACATATAATTGTAAAGAAAAGGATCAACAGAAGAAGCTCAAGGAAGTTCCACAAGTATTGGTTTCTGAGTGTGCGGGAGAAGTGGGATCTACAAATTCTTTGGAGCAACCTTTAAAGGCAGAATTGCAGTCTGAAGAGCTTATATTAATTTAAAATGGGAAATTTCAGTTTGAGGGGTTTCAACAAGTTGAAATGAAAGACCAGAGGACAACTTGTGCAACATATGAACGTAAAGAAAAAGTAATATATAAACATAAAGAGAAAGACCAACAGAAGAAGGAGGTTGAGGAAATTTCACAGGTATTGGTCCCTGAGTTTGTGGGAGAACCAGGACTCACAAATTTCTTGGAGCGAACTTCAAGGGCAGATTTTAATGCATTTTTTTCGATGTTTATGGACAAGAGAGATTGATAAGGATTGTGTTTATAGTGGATGCAACTGGCTATCGGACAGAAGATTATGGAGATTGAATGAAAATTTTAGATAAGAAGTTTAAGTTTAAGTATTTTGTTTAGGTATTCAGAAGACTACTGAGATTGTGGGAGAAGTAATTTGTTATTGGTAAAGATTTAAACAGGCGTAAGGGAATTTCAACGTCTTAAGTAATGTTTAAATAAGTATTATAAAATGATGGATAATAATATAAATGATATGAAGAGGTTTTAGAGTATATTATAGTTTGTTTAAAGATTGGTTTTTTTATTATTATTATTACTATTTTTAAGAGAAGTTAATTTGTTTAATTAAATTTTAGATAAGAAGTTTAAATATAAGTATTTAGTTTAACTAATTAAATGAGTATCCAGTCTTATGTTTATATGCTCATTTTTGTGTTTTAGAGCAAAGAAAGAGGGAGATTTGATTAGATTTTATATTGTAGGTATAGATATTTAAAGAAAGTAATCTTCAAATTTGTGTTTTGGTGATTTTTTATAGAATGATGGATAATAATATAACTACAATATTAGAAAAGGTTTAGAGTATATTATAATATGTGTTTAATGTTTGTAATTATTATTTTTTATAGAAGATAATTTGCTTAATTTAAGATTTAGACTTGTTTAGGATTTATATATGTTTTAAGTTTTTTTATTTTTTATCTTTTTTGATAAATTTTAATTAAGCCTGTACTCAGTTCTGGGAAGGCCGAGGGAGGGTATGGGAGGTTTGGGGAGAGGGGGGAGGGTATGGGAGGGTGGGGGGTTTGGGAAAGGGATTTGTTTTGTAAAATTCAAAAACTTTCAATAAAAAAAAAGAAACCAGCATGGCTGCATAAAGAACTCTCTGATAAATTGAAAGACAAAAGACAAAAAAGGGCAAGTATAAAAAGTGGAAAGAGGGACACATAGCTAAGGTAGAATATCAGCAAATATGAAGTGAGGAAAGCTAAGGCTTAAAATGAACTAAGGCTTGCAACAAAAGTAAAAATAACAAAAAAAGTTTCTTTCAATATGTAAAAAACAAGAAAAAAGTTAAGGAAATGATTGGTCCATTAGTGGGAGAAAGTGGCAAGAAGGTGACAAGCAACAGGGAAAAAGCAGAACTACTTAGCTCATTTTTTGCATCCGTATTTACACAAAGGGAAAAAACAGTCCAACCTATCAAAAACAGTACCGTAAAAAAAAAGATTAGAAACACAAGTTAAGATAGGCAAGAAAATGGTAAGTGAGCACCTGTCCACCCTAGATGAGTTCAAATCTCTAGGACCAGCTGGACTATACCCCAAGCTTCTGAAGGAACTGGCAGATGTGATCTCAGAACCATTCAACTATATCTTTCAAAGATCCTGGAGCACTGGGGAACTACCAGAGGACAGGAAAAGAGCTGAAGTAGTTGCCATCTTCAAAAAAGGAAAAAAATGGATCCAGGAAAGTACAGACCTATCAGCCTGACCTCAATACCTGGGAAGATCTTGGAAAAGATAATCAAGCAACGAATCAGCAAAGACCTAGAGGCAAACAAAGTCATTACCAAAAGCCAACATGGGTTTGTCAAAAACAGATCAGTGAAATTTTCTGCCAATTAGAAACTTCCTTTAATGTAAGAATAAATAACAGGGGAGACAGTGGACATCCCTGTCTAGTGCCTTTTTAATTTCAAATCCATCTGTATAATCTCCATTTAAAAGTATTCTTGCTGTTTGTTTCTTATAAATTGCTTGAATTGCTTTGTTAAAATGTTCACCAAAGTCCATTTCTTGAAGTTGTTGAAACCTAAATTGCCAATGTAAGTTATCAAAGGCTTTTTGTGCATCAAGAAATATAAGTGCCATGTGGTTCCCTGGATGAATTTCATAGTATTCCAAAACATTTAAAATAATCCTCAAGTTGTTCTTTATCTGTCTTTTTGATAGGAAACCATTTTGGTCTGGGTGCATAAATTCAGTCAAAAAGTTTTTCATTCTTTCTGGCATTATTGCAGCAAAGATTTTATAATCCACATTTAGTAGCAATATTGGTCTATAATTTTTAATTAGTGAATGATCAGAATCTTCTTTGGGTATCAAAGTGATATTAGCTTCAGTCCATGAGTCCAGTATTTTTGTCTGTATGAAAACTTCATTACATAAGTCTTTCAAAGTTGGAGTTATAATATCTTGTAACGCTACGTAAAATTCGGCAGGAAGTCCATCAGGTCCTGGTGTTTTATCTTTCTTTTGCTTTTTTATTGCCTCTGTAATCTCCATCACTGAAATATTCTCATTTAACTTCTGGCGCATATTCTCAGGAACCTTTGGGAGGTTTGTTTCTTTTAAATAAGCCTGGATTGCCTCTTTAGAAACCGTCTCCACCTTATAAAGTGTCTCATAATAAACCTTCGTAATGTTATTTATTCTTACATTAGAGGTACCGGCAAGAAATATTAGACAAGATACAGAAATTAAAGGTTTGGAGATTAAAGACCAGAAATATAAACTACAGGACTTTGTGGATGACTTGGTTTTTATTTTAGAGGAACCATTGGAAATAGCTGATAAACTCTTGCAGAAAATTGAGAAATTTGGAGAAGTGGCTGGTCTGAAAATAAATAGGGAAAAGACTAAAGTATTAACAAAAAACCTAACAGATAAACAGAAAATTCGACTTGCTAAAATGACAAACCTTCAAATAGTTAAAAAAGTCAAATATTTGGGCATTTATTTAACTGCAAAATATACCACATTAAAAGAAGATAATTATGAGAGATTAATGAAACAAATAAAAATAGACCTAGAAAGATGGGGAAATCTTCAATTATCACTCCTAGGAAGAATAGCGACAATTAAGATGAACATTTTACCAAAGCTAATTTTTTTTTATTCCGAACAGTTCCTATTAAACTTACTAAGAATTTTTTTGATGATCTAAATGCAATGATTTTAAGATTTATATGGCTAAGAAAGAAAGCTAGAATCAAATGTAAATTGTTACAAGAATCTAAGGATAGAGGGGGCTTTGGACTTCCAGATTGGAGACTTTATTATCAAGCAGTTATTCTGCTTTGGTTTAAAGAATGGATTGTATTGAGAAATAAAAGATTGCTTTATTTAGAGGGACATGATCTTCAGTTAGGTTGGCATGCTTTTATATGGTATGAGAAAACTAAAGCACATAAATACTTTCAAAACCATGTGATAAGAAACCTACTACTTTCAGAATAGAAGAAAATCAAACATAATATATATATGAAAATACTTGAGTGGCTTTCAACAATGGAAGCATTTGCTTATCCAAATCTGATTAACTATGATAAACTGGTTAGTTATAAAGATATTTTGGACAAAGAGGGAAAACTTAAGGACAGGCAAACTCTTCAACAACAAGATATTGACCTGATATGGTGGTCCTATTTGCAAATTCAAACAAGATACAAAAAAGATATAAAATCAACAGGATTTTATAAAGAACAGACTCCACTAGATAAAATTTTGTTAAAAACAGATGAGAATTTAATTAAGAAACTCTATAAATTTCTTTTAAACTGGAAAATGGAAGAAGAACAAGTGAAAGAAACAATGATAGTATGGGCAAAGAACTTTGGATATTCTATAGATTTGGAAGACTGACAAAAACTTTGGGATAAAAATATTAAGCTTACAAAAGCGGTAGCATATAAAGAAAACTTATACAAGATGTTTTACAGATGGCATATGACACCAGTTCGCTTAACGAAAATGTTTAAAAATGTTTCGTATACTTGCTGGAAATGTAAACAACAGCCAGGCACTTATTACCATGCCTGGTGGTTATGCTCCAATGCTAAGAAATACTGATCTAAAATTCATAGATGGTTGGAAAAGATGATGAAAATACAGATAGAATTTAAACTGGAATTGTTTTTGTTAGGAATATTAAGACCTAATTATGGTAAAGAGAATGACTATTTGATACTGCATGTCTTAACAGCCGCGAGGATAGTATTTGCCCAGTTTTGGAAAAATGAGAACCTACCATCTGACCAGACTATAATTACTAAAATCTTAGAGTGTGCAGAAATTGATAGATTAACATTGGAAATGAAAAAAAAAAGATGACCCAGTTTATTTTATAACTTGGGAAAAATTTATCAATGGTTAGAGACACGTTAGAACCTGAAAAGGACTTAATATTTCAGAATAGATGATTGATTTTTAACCGAGTTCTAATTAATAGGTTGATGACATTGTTCTTTTTAGTGATTTAGTGATTTTTATCTGTTAATGTTGATAGTCAGGATTTTTTGAGATTTTATTATTTGTGTTTATTTAATAGATGAACTTATTTGTTTATTAATTGTTTGTAATTAAAATGTTAAGCTTATTTTAAAAATGGTTGAGTATGATATTTACTCATTATTATGATCCGGACAGTAGATTGTTTGTTAAAATATGACATTGTACCTATCCTTATTTTATCCTAAATCCCCTATTCCCTTCCCCCGTCCCCTTTCCCTACCATACCCGTATTGTTCCTATTTTTTCCTTATGTATATAAACTCAATAAAATATTGTTAAAAAAAAAAGAAACTTCCTGACAGTGAGAACAATTAATCAGTGGAACAACCTGCCTCCAGAAGTGGTGAATGCTCCAACACTGGAAGTTTTTAAGAAGAGACTGGACAGCCATTTGTCTGAAATGGTATAGGGTTTCCTGCCTGAGCAGGGGGTTGGACTAGATGACCTCCAAGGTCCCTTCTAACTTATTATTATTATTATTGTTGTTGTTGTTGTTGTAGCATATGTTCTTGAAAATAAAGATTTGTTGGAAAAATATTAAGATTGAAAAACTAGTAATTTCAGACACATGGAGTAGATTTTAATTATTTTTCAGTTTTTATACTGTAATTTTTTTTGCTGATGCCATAAAAGTTAAACAGTTAATGTGTTCTCCGTTTCTACAATTTGTCCCCCTTTCCAATTTTTCATATCCTCTTTTGCCTTTTCAAATATTTGGTGAACATACTGTTTGGGGCACTCTGCACTTATAGGAAGTGGTGAACGGAATTATTATATTTTTTAAAGGGAAACAATTGAAAGAAAATTTTCTTAAAACGTATACACTGTTTTGCAGATTTGTATAAAAAAAGATCAAGGTAAAGCAGGGCAATTTATAGCACTTGTATAAATTAAAAGGAATTATATCCACAGAGAAATCCTGTGGATATAATTTACTTGGACTTCAGTAAGGCATTTGATAAAGTAGATCACAACCTACTACTTGATAAGATAGAAAAATGTGGGTTAGACAGCATCACCACCAGATGGATCCTTAGCTGGCTGACCGGCTGTACTCAGCGTGTGGTCCTCAATGGAACCGCATCTACATGGAGGGAAGTATGTAGTGGGGTGCCCCAGGGCTCTGTTCTGGGCCCAGTGCTCTTCAACATCTTCATCAACGATCTGGACGAGGGGATAGATGGGGAACTCATCAAATTTGCAGACGACACTAAGCTGGCAGGAATAACCAACACTCCAGAAGACAGGCTTAGGATACAGGAGGATCTGAACAGACTTGAACACTGGGCGCTATCTAACAAAATGAAATTCAATAGTGAAAAAAGTAAGGTTCTACATTTAGGCAAGAAAAACTAAATGCTCAGGTATAGTATAGTTGCTCAATACTAGTAACTGTGAGAGGGATCTTGGAGTCCTAGTGGACAATCACTTAAATATGAGCCAGCAGTGTGCTGCAGCTGCCAAAAAGGCCAACACAGTGCTGGGCTGCATTAACAGAGGGATAGAATCAAGATCACATGAAGTATTAATACCACTTTACAACCCCTTTGTAAGGCCATACTTGGAATACTGCATCCAGTTTTGGTCACCACGATGTAAAAAAGATGTTGAGACTCTAAAGAGAGTACAGAGAAAAACAGCAAAGACTAGAAGCTAAAACATAAAGAACGGTTGCTGAAATTGGGCATGTCTAGTTTAATGAAAAGAAGGATTAGGGATGACATGATAGCAATGTTCCAATATCTCAGGGTCTGCCACAAAGAAGAAGGAGTCAAGCTATTTTCCAAAGCACCTGAAGGCAGGACAAGAAGCAATGGATGGAAACTAATCAAGGAGAAAAGCAACCTAGAACTAAGGAGAAACTTCCTGACAGTGAGAACAATTAACCAGTGGAACAACCTGCCTCCAGAAGCGGTGAATGCTTCAACACTGGAAGTTTTTAAGAAGAGACTGGACAGCCATTTGTCTGAAATGGTATAGGATTTCCTGCCTGAGCAGGGGGTTGGACTAGATGATCTCCAAGGTCCCTTCCAACTTTATTATTATTATTAATAATAATAATAATAATAATAATAATAATAATAATAATAATAATAAATAAATAAAACTGACTTCATCTTGATGATAAAAGAACAAGACTTCCCAAAGGGAGAAGCTCAGATGAATATTCAAAAGTGTTTTATTTTTATTCTGCCTGTTCCTGTTGAATCAATATAACTAAACATACTCCAGAGGCTAATGAGCACCACTAATACTCATGGATTTCATAACAGTGATTCTTAATGATACCATATATAGTCTTTGCTGCACTCTTTGTAGTGTCACAAAGTTTGCATAAGTATCAACCAAATGTCATGCTAATAGCGAAGACTATACCTCTTCTCACTTCAGATGGTGGGGAGCTGCAAGAAACAACGGGTAGAAACTAAGCAAGGAGAGTAGCAATCTAGAACTAAGGAGAAACTTCCTGACAGTTAGAACAATTAACCAGTGGAACAACCTGCCTCCAGAAGTGGTGAATGCTCCAACACTGGAAGTTTTTAAGAAGAGACTGGACAGCCATTTGTCCGAGATGGTATAGGGTTTCCTGCCTGAGCAGGGGGTTGGACTAGATGACCTCCAAGATCCCTTCCAACTTTATTATTATTATATTGATCATCGCACAGTCAGCCAGATGTTCACACTGGATTTGGCATTTTGTCTACCTATCGAGTCCTTACCCAGGACTTGGGATAGGCAGATGTGGATGTTTGATGGTATTACAGATATCGTCGCAGGATGGAAGCAGTTCCTAATAAGGCTGCCTTTTGCAATTGACTAATAGCGAATTTGTCAATGCCAATGGTGTTCAAGTGGTGCTCCAGTTGTTTTGGGATTGCACCCAAGGAGCCTATGACTATTGGTACTACCCTTGCTTGCTTTTGCCACAGTCTTTCTATTTCTATTTGTAGGTCTTTGTATTTTGTTATCTTTTCCAGTTCTTTCTCTTCTATTCTGCTGTATCTCCAGGCACTGCCACGTCCACTATCCAGACTTTTTTGTCTTTCTTATCGACAATTGTTAAGTCTGGGGTGTTATGTTGCAGGTGCTTGTCTGTTTGAATTCTGAAGTCCCAGAGCAGTTTAATTTTATCATTTTCTATGACTTTCTCTATTTTATGATCCCACCAGTTTTTGCTTACAGGCAAATGATATTTTTTGCAGATCTTCCAATGCACCATTGTTGCTACTTTGTCATGCCGCTGCTTGTAATCAGTTGTGCAATCTTCTTGCAACAGCTTACCAAGTGGTCTACTGTTTCTTCAGCTTCTTTGCATAGGCGGCACTTACTGTCTGTTGCTGTCTTCTCAATTTTGACTTTGTATGCATTTGTCCTTAAGGCTTGGTCTTGTGCAGCCAGAATTAGTCCCTCGGTCTCTTTCTTCAATTTTCCTGCTCTTAGCCATTGCCAGGTCTTGTTATTATCTGCTTTCCCAGCTATTTTTTTCATGTATTGGCCATGTAGTGCTTTGTCTTCCCATGCCTCTATTCTGTTCTTCATTTGGTCTTTCTTGTAGGCCAGTTTGGTCTCTCCAGTAGTCAGTAAGCCTTCCTGATATACTAATTTCAGTGCATCTTCATCATTGTTCTTCAGATATTCTTCCAAAGCCATTTTTTCTTCTTCAACCATCTGATGTACTTGTAGCATTCCACGCCCACCTATTTGCCTTGGTAGATAAAGTCTATCAATGTCACTGCGTGGATGAAGGGCATGATTCATTGTCATTATTTTTCTGGTCTGCCTATCCATTGCTTTTAGTTCTGCTTGAGTCCAGTCCACTATTCCAGCTGTGTACCTAATACTGGGATTGCCCAGGTGTTGATTGCCTTTATGGTATTTCCTCCATTGAGTTTGGACTTTAAGATCTTCTTCACTCTCTTGATGTATTCACCTCTAATCTTTTTCTTGACTTCAGTGTGCTTGATGTTGTCAGCTTGAAGGATACCCAAGTATTTGTAGTACTCTTCCTCATCCAGACTCTTAATGTTATTTTCGTGGGGCATCTTGATTCCTTCAGTTTTCACTATTTTTCCTTGTTTGATAGTAAGTGTGGCACATTTGTCCAAGCCAAACTCCATTACAATATCTTGGCTATATATACGGACAGTGTTGAGCAGCGATTCTATTTCAGATGATGTTTTTCCATACAGCTTCAGATCATCCATATAAAGGAGGTGGGATAGTCTGGCAGATGTTTTTGATGTTTGATAGCCATGTCCTGAGTTATTCAGTATTGTTGACAGAGGAAACAGTGCAATAACAAATAGTAATGGTGATAATGAATCTCCTTGAAATATTCCTCTCTTGATATTAACCTCTCCCAGCCTCTCACCATTGATCTGCAACTGTGTCTTCCATTGTGCCATCGATCTTTGCACAAATTTTCTGATGTTTCTACTGACTCCTGTTATTTCTAGGCACTTTATTATCCAATCATGTGGCAGAGAGTCAAATGCCTTTTTGTAGTCAATCCATGCCACATTCAGGTTGGTCTTCCTTCTCTTGCAGTTTTCCAAGATCATTTTGTCTATTAGGAGTTGATCTTTTGTTCCTCTGCTATTGGGGCGGTTTCCTTTCTGCTCAGGTGGAAAGAGATTGTTTTCAACTAGATGCTGTTGTACTGCATCAGCTACCACACCAGTTAGTAATTTGAAAGTTGTTGGTAAGCAGGTAATTGGCCTGTAGTTACCTGGTGTTGCCTCTTTTGCTGGATTTTTCATTATTAGGTAGGTTTTTTATTATTATTATTATTATTATTATTATTATTATTATTATTATTATTATTATTATTATTATTATTATTATTACCTCCAGTTTGATTTAAACATCAAGCTAGAAAGCTGGAGCTGAGTTCTAGTTCCACCTTAACCATGAAAGCCAGCTGGGTGACCTTGGGTCCATCATTCTTTCTCAGCCCAACTCACCTCATAGGATTGTTGCTGTGGGGAAAATAGGAAGAGGAAGATTTATTGGATAGGTTCGCTGCCTTGAGTTGTTTATAAAAATAATAATGGTGGGATATAAACAAACTTATCAAACCTGGGACATGTAAATAACCCTACAAGGGAGAACATCTGTAGGAAAAGTTTCATCTCAATATCTTCTCTGGTCTGTGATGTTTTTGTGACTGCAAATAATATACAAATGTATTCAAAGCATGTCATCATCATGTCTTTTCCTGGCAAAAAGGCATGTCTGCTTTCAAAATCAGAGTTGACCAAAGCAGCTAAATGCCTGAGGGCGGTCTGTAACAAAAGAGCAGGTAAGCAATGCATCATTACACTGAGCTTACTTCAGATATTGGCAATAGGAAAATATGTTTACATCTTCATGACTTCATTTCTATCTAACAACCAATACAGTATTCTTATTAATTCCAGATCCTGCAGCCGGTGGAACTGCAGCGTAGTGGGGCACAATTTCATACTACAAAGACTTTGTTCCTAAGTCTTGGGACATAAGACTTACAGAAAGTAAGGGAAATTATGACAATCCCAATTATAACTCAGTATAAGACCTTTAACCCCTTTCCACCATCTTTCCTTTCTCCCATATATTGCAAAACTGAAAACAACTGTACCAGGTTCATACTCATAAAATTCAATGAAACCATAATGAACATAAAAATTATAAAGACCTTCCATAAAACCCAGACAGGCGACAGTTATATTAAAACTAGCTTTGCTTCATTCTGTCAGTTTGGTTCTTTCATTGGCTGCCAAGAAAAGCAAATAGATATAAAAGGGCATTTTTAGTTTAATTTTTAGTTTAAAACATCTAACCCAGCCTCATAAGCAATTCATGCCAAGTCAAGGATTTTACAGTTGTGTAAATACTGCTATTATATTATAGAACTATTGTCTTTTGGGTAGGTATCCAATTTTATGATATGCAATGAAACAGCACTGATCTGGTGGCAAGGGAGGAAGAGAGATTAAAAAAAAAAAAAACATGGCACACATTCTGCCATTGCCCCCAGGATACTGGCCTGAATTTTAGCCATTCCTTGAGATGTCTTGAGTGGTTACTCATTTAGAGACATAATCCTAATTTCAGGGCCTTGAGCTAGTCACAAGACTCAGTTTGATGTAGTGGTTCAGGCATCCGGCTTGAAAGCAGGATACCACTTGTTCTAGACTCTGAGCCAGTCACTTCTTCTCGGCCTTAGGAAGGAGGCAATGGCAAACCCCTTCTGAAAAAATCTCACCAAGAAAATTGCAGGGAGTAATCTAGATAGCAGGATTACAGGGAACCATCTCAAAGGTGAAATACTTATTCTATGTGGTCAGGCACAGAGAGGTTTTACCGACTGCATTTTTAGTTGGTTCCATCCAGTTGTTCAAGGCATCAAGGCACATTCTAAATTTCAAACCTTCTATAAGGTGCATATTTCCAAGTGACCCAGAAGGCAAAAGTTAGCTTTCCAGATAAATGATAACCTACAGTATATTAAACTATTTTTGTGCAAGATAATTTTTTAAGTTTTCCTGAATAGAAACTGTGTCTATAATGGCAATTACATGATGTTCCAGCTGGATAATTCCTCATGAGTTCTTTGTAGTTTCTGTTCCCAAGCGGTTTAAGAATAATGGTCTGCAGGGCTAATTCAAGATATTTTGCTACCTGGGCAAAGGCCAAGATGGCATTGACTGCATCTGAAACTTACTTCAATATTGATGATGTTGAATAACCTTAATTATTTCAAATGAAGGGAGACTCGCCAAGGAATGAAAGCTGGATTGTGATACAGAGAGTTCTGTTCAATCTCTCACCAAAGATCTGCAAACAGCTCTAGCCACAGTGCAAGTGTCATTCTGACTTTTGTTTCCCCAAATTGGCACAATGATTTTCTTCACAAATTTCCAATGTGGAATAGTAATATAGGATTCTGTGTGTTTTAATGCTGGCTGCACAACTGCTCAGTTTTAAGGCTAGTTATAGGTTTTCTGATGGTGTGACAAAAAGTTGCAATGTTTTTCCGTTCTGATTTTCTAGCTAACCCAGTTACTGAAAAGTCAGAACTACTTATTCTCTTTATTGTAATGTTATGCTGTGCTACATTTTTATGATTTTGAGGGGTATTTATTACTTATTATGAAAGTAATGCACTGGATTGAAGTCCTTTATTTATCTATCATTCAAGTTCTGAACGGAACACGCTGAGCTCATCTTAGCTCCAGTATTTTGTATACTTGCACTAGGCTACAAAGTCACCTACTGGCACCTTCAAGATCTTCCAGAGCTATCAGATGCAGGAGGAAGGGAATTCAAGGAAGAACTGCCATTTCTTCCATTATCAGAAGTGATAGACCATAATTCTTCCCTTCCCTTCCCTGCAATTTGTTTCTGTCATACCAATCCTACTGGGAAACTAAGCCTTGCCAGCCAATGAACTGATATAAGTCCTAGCATTCTGAATCACAGTATTTATATTCATAATTTTTAAAGTATTCAAAGTACCTAATTACCATAGCACTTATCTTATGTAAGGATATTTATGCATGTAATATGGCTGTATTACTATTATCATTCTCATCTTTTCTATTACCTTCTCTTATTGGTATCATGTTACTTCGTTTTCGTATTTACACTGAGAGTTTATGCACTGGAGACAAATTCTTATTCCCTTTTCCATTCCATGAATAAGAGGGCTTTGAATTTGGCAGCCTCTCTAGACATGACTCCTTTTTGCCCTTTCTGAAGTCAAATTCTCCCCTCAAAAGATGGGCCTGTCTGCTCCCAGAAAAAGAAATCTATCAGATACTATCTGGTCCTTAAGGAAACTCCTATGATTTATGTAATTTCAGCAATTTTGTGCCTTAGAACAGAATAAACATGTGCTTTTGAACACATTGGAATTAAAACAGGCAAACTAACTGGACCTTTAGGGAAATATTTTCTCTAAAGAGTGCAGACAATTGGATTTTACAAAATGAAAAATAAAAGATAACATGAGGCAGAATCTGATGTTGACTGTAATTAGAGATACTACCAGTAACTATGACACTGACTGTAGGCATAGAGTGCCATTTGGGATGAATTATTAAGGGCACAGGAAGACAAAAGAGAAAAAAAGAGGGAAGCAAATGTTTAAGCAACTGGGCAGCAAGATAGCTGAATCACTTTGTGCTAGATTGTCTGCTTTTGCAAAAACAATGGATAAAAGACTTGTAAAGTTGAAAGAGATAGAAGATGGAAAGTCCTGTAAAACAAGGAGATATAAAACTAATGACAATGTAGAAATTTTGGAGAGTAAAACAGAAGTCTCCCCCACACATTGCTTCTCTAGCTGCACATGCCATTATAACTTTTGGATTGTGTTGGGGAGAATACAGAGAGGAAAAACTGATAAATTATACTAAATAAATAAAAGATTTGCCAGAATATTAAACGTTCCAAGAGATGCCTTGGTGTACTTTGTCAGGAAGACAAGGGATAAAGTTTTGCAGCAGCATTTTAATACAAGATTGAAGATTGATAATATAGATGTAATTGTTCTTAGAGAAATTTCTATTGGAATCTTGCAAAATCTTGAAAGATTAAAGCAGATAAAGATCCCATTTCAAACTGGAAGGTGTGATGTTATAATTTCAAAGATTTTTTTAATAAAATGATTTACTATTGCTATATATCACCAAAAACTGGTCCAGAATGTATAAAGGTATTTCAAATTTATGCTGGAAATGGGGGGGGGAACATGTAAAGAAGCTAAAAATTTGGATTCAATTACACACAGATTCAGATGATTAATAGACAATTAAGGTCAAAGGTTTATCTTTAGGACTGATGGGACAAATAGCTGGAAAAAGTCATAGGACTTTGTTTTTGTATATGATAATTGCAGTGAAATAATTTATACATAAAAATGGAAAGTTTTGACACTATCCACAATGGAGGAATAATTGGTGGCGATGATGAAAGTTGCTGACTAAATTGGCTTCTTTTATCAGAGAAAAAACAATATCTACAATATCTATGTTTATTACTGAATGGAAATCCCTCATGAATTTTGTTAGAACAATGAACTTATTTATAGTTTTGATGATTAGGCAGGATAGATTATAGAAAGAATAGTTATGTCCTAAACAGAATCAAGCTGCTGTAAAGAAGATTGTTTCCTTTTCCTTTTTTTTTTTGCACTTTTAGCTTTGCTTTTATTTTGTCTTATTTTATATTACTATCTTTCTTTAAAATTATTTAATAGCTAATAATACATAATTTTAAACAAACATACATACATATATAAACAAACATGTCCCCCATCCCCAACACATCAGAATTATTTCTAAGACAAACTAGTTAGACTCCAGCTTTATTAGCTTATCAAGACATTTATTTAATTCTTTGTAGTAAATTTGGAATAAACATGACATAGAATCCAAACTTTAAAAACAGACAGAAGACTCTTTCATGGTCCTAAAGAACCAGAAATGCTTACTGGAACATTGAATGTGGAGTAATATTTTTGAGGCCAAATAGTAATTCCTCATTTATTATATTACAGAGCCTTTTAGTGGTTTTATATCATAATCTGAATTCCATACACATGCAAGAAGCTTTTGTATAATAACTTGGTCCTTGATTGTGTCAAGATTTTTTCTGGCATGAAACAAGTACTGTTGTGACTGGAAAAAGTACAGTATAAATAGCACACTTCTTTAAAACTTCCAGTAGAAGTTAAAGTAAACCACAAAAGAAAAGAAAATCCTACATCAAAGGAGAATACCAAAAGAATCAGAAAACAGCTAAGTTTGTTTGCAGTTATTCCCCATTAAGACTATTATGACCAGCTAAACAAGTATCATTTTAAATAACATATCATACCCATGAACAAAACAGAGATAACAATTACTTGGCCAACGTGATGCTGGACAGTTAAAACAATGTGCAGATAGAATCATATTTTGATTTAATATTAAATATTTTGATTTGGTCTTTGTAGAACAAATATGTTAGCAGTCAGGCTAGCCAACAATATATAAATAGAACATTAGATGCTAGAATACTTAACAGTAGAGAAAATACAGTGTTTTCTGATGCTGCCAGAGGTGCTATGAGCTAATAGTGTTTCAAGTACACAAAATTCTCTTTGATTACACAAAATGTACACAAACGAATGGAAACTGCATGAACTAGTTAAAAGAGTTTTTTCCCTCGTTTTTTACTTACTGGCAAAGCAATTTCTTACTTTCCCTTGCACCCATAATTTGACCAGAATAAGGAACTGATATTAAGTGAAATCTGCAAGTAGGAGGGATAATGGATGTTTTGTCATGTTTTGTGTTGAGGGTTGGGAAAATGGGTGAAATATGGAATTCAGCAGAGACATCTGGATAAACAAACCAGCATCTGTAAAAGGAGCTTAAAACAGTAGAGAAGAGCAGAGAAGATGTTTTCAGACCACTTTCCCTATTGCTCATGTAATTATATATTCAAACCCCTGGATATATATGAAGACAAATCCTTTATGAAGATTGGGTTAAGAAATAGTTGTGTTTTCTTCTGTGCACTAGAAGACAGCCAGTAGGTTTGACACTGGTCATCTTTAATAGGATTAAAGATTAAGATATCTAATACCATTCTGGGTTACAAAACAGCATAATGTAAGAAATGGAAGAGTTTTTAGACCACCCCATAATGTGGAAGCAGGACCAGCAATGGGTTTTGGGAAGCTGTCACATAGCCTTCCTGTTGTGGTGGCTTGATCATTCAGGACTTAGTCCTCCAGCTCAGCAGTGCCTTCACAATATGTGCAAACAAAGCAATTCTTTACTGAAATTATTAATCTTAAAACTTCCCAGTGTCCTTATATTTCAATGTGTTCACTACATTCTAGAAATTACAACATTTTAAAATCTAACAGTTGTTTATAATGACTCTGATGGTATTCATTTTGACCAAAAGGGTTTTTTTCTAGATTGTTCTAACAAAAGAAGCAAAAAAGAAGAAGAGAGAGACTTTTTTTTAATGTGAAAACCCAATGAAACGAGCCCCGTTGACATGTTTCTTGAACTTAGGTTGCGTTTCTCTTCTGTTCCTGAGCAGTCACAAAATTCAGCAAGTCAATTGCCGTAACAACACCAAATACCATTTGCCTTTTACTAGATTCACCATCACCGTGATCTAGAAGACACAAGAGAATACAATAAGTCTGATTTGTGAAATGAGATGGAAACTGTTTTCAAATGAGCATTTTAAAATATAAAGTTACTATCCTGCACTTACACACAGATAAATTATATGCAGTTATCTAACAGTAGATTTCCCCAACCAGATACTTTCCTAATGTCTTAGATGAGTATCTCCCAGAGTTCCTTATCAGAATGTCCAGTGTACAGAAACAAGGAAAGAACTCCAAGATTATAGCAATTTAGGAACTGCCTTGTTTCCTTGCTCTGCTTTTGGAAATTGCGCCTGTTTATGCCACTGATAGGTGTCTGCTAGCATTCAGTGGAAATCTATGTGATGCCAATGGCTCAACCTATAAGCATTTTTTCTAAACAGAATGGCCTTATATTAATTTCAAATGCATATTCCATACAAACTGCAACAAGGGACTTTCTGAGAATTTCAGGGATAAACAGGGCAAGGCTCCGCAGAACCTGCGACCCAGCAGGAGCATTCTTTTAGGTGTAGAACTGCCAGCCTTGGCTTATTCTGTGGCAGCGATAAGACTTAATTTGAAAGGTAAAAGCCACTTTAAAATAACAAAGGGCATATCATTAACAGTGGGTGAGAAAACTCTAAACTTAGGATATAAAGTGGGGCATCTTCTCTAGTGAATTGTTTATTCCAATGTTTCTCATACCTGGCAACTTTAAGTTTTGTGGACTTCAACTCCCAGAATTCCCCAGCTAGCATGATGGGGAATTCTGAGAGCTGAAGTCCATGAAATACTGGTCTATTCTGTGAATTTTATATTTGTGATTCATTTGTCACTGTAAAATCAAGCTCCACAAATTATGACTGAAGGCTATGATTTTCTGCATACCCTCCCAACTAGACCACCCTCCACCCCAGGTTCTTGTTTCCTGCTATTCTGAGGAGGAAGACGCAGAAATATTTTAGAGCAGACTTAAGAACAATAGCAAGAGACAAGACTTAACACAAAACGAACACTGGGAAAGGGAATGCAGAAAACCCTGGCTCTGCCCATGTGCAAGGCAGGACATCGGTCCAATTTTCACATCGTTCCATTTACTGTAGACCTCAGCCCTTCTCCCTCAAAAAATAAACAATAAGTGCAACCCTGTTAACAAAGTTTCGCCTTCTGAACGAACATTTGAGGCACCCTTCAAATTAGAAAGTTTTAAAATTCAACAGTTGGATTCGAAAGGTTTCTTTTATCTAATGAAAAGATTCTTGTGTCCTTCCATTGGACGGCAAAAACCTTTAGGAAGAGTAGGTTAAATAAACAAGGACAACGGTCCCTCACCCAGGCATAAAGATACACAGCTAACATGTATTTTAAAGGTAGGCTTTCTACCTAACTCTGCCAAAAGGATAGTAAATAAATATAGATAGATGGAGAGTTTCTGTATCTCAAGTGATAACTGCGTGGAAAGCATTTTTATTTTATATAAATAAATAAATAATAAAAATAAAGTAAACTAACAAATAAATCCAGGATCAATAAAAGTACAGAAGTGTCATAATAGAGAATTTTCTGAGATCTTAAGGACTAACCAGTTTATTATTATACAAGCTTTTTTTATATAAAGTTTAAGTGATAACAAATTAGTTATTCTTAAGAATTCTGTTATTTTCACTGCAACATTTCTAGGAAATTTCAGCAAACCATAAATAGCAAAGAAATTGTTTATGCAGTTCCAGTATATGCTATTATATTGGAAAGATGTCAACTAAATGTAAAATGCAGTTGTGAGCCCTTAGGAAAAATGTATTGAATAGATAGAGTTATACATTAACAATGACCTTGAAGACAAAGTCACTTAGTAACTATATATGAGTTACTTTGAAGAAAGGGCAGACCACTTCTAATGCTGTTGTTTCTTTATATATACATCAGTCAGATATCCTAATCTTCCTTGTCTTGAGTTGCTCACCCATTAACTTCTGATGTTATACGTTTATGGAAAGCAGCTGGGAGAAATTCAGATTCATGCCAGGATTTAAACTGGAAGCTTAGAGGTTTTTGATACTCCAGTACATAAATACAGTATAATAGAGAATTCTAGAAATTATGATAACTGTTATGGAAGACTGAGGTAGAAATTAGTGCAGAATCCATTTCCTCTAAAAAAATAAATTACAGTCTGACGTAATTTGCATTGTAATGAGGGCAGGACCAGAATCAGTACCACTGCTAAGATTAAAAAACGCCCTTCAGTTAAAGTTTTGGTTGTACCACTATTAATATACATATTACAGTTTATACACTACTCTTTTCAGTCCAACCCAAGATTCAGAAAAGCTCAATCTACTCAATTAGAGTAGCATTATTTCATGGCTATGGGTTTCTTTGAATTTATTCAATAGACAACGTTAAATCATTATAATTTACTAGAAAATCAGAAATTTATAGACCTAAACATGCTAGTTAAAAAGGCAGAAACTGACTCGGAACAGCATACAAATAATCTTGTACTCACATTGAATCTGTTCATGTACCACCAGAGCAAAATGATCTATTTCCAAAATATGAGAGAGCTTTCCTAAGTTGTCCTGCAAATGAATCTGTAAGAGAAAGTTGCATGATTTTAAAAGACATTGCTATTATTTCTTACACACCATTCACATTTAGATAACAACTCTGATCCTCATTCCACTTAGTAGTTTTCCAACAACACCTTTTAAAAAAAGAGTATGGGGTTCATGAGCTATGCTTAAAAAATTCCATGTACTATATGTTTATGGGGAGTGTTTTTCTGTGCAAATCAGGAAAAAATAAAAAAAAATCAGGATGTACACTAATAAATATTCTCAACCCTATGCAGATAACATTTAAGCATTTTGTCCACTTGAGACACAGCACAGATCTCCAAAATAACCATTTATAGCATCAACCAGCTATCATTCCTACAATAAAATACATTAGTGTTATAGCTTTATAGTGAAGGCAGGATGAGACTATACATGGAAGTTCTCAACAATGCACGTTAAAAAGTACAGAGAGACATGTTTTTACAAGGAGGATTTTGGTTTTATTTCACGTGATTTCAATTTATTGCATACAACAAAAACTTCATGATTGCTACTACCCTGTTTCTACCCCTTAAATTTACATGCATTTTGCTTCTATATGTTCTCCACAGTATTGTGGTTAATCATTTTAAAAGCTCAATCTAAAGGTATTTTTGGTGTACAGAAAGGGTATTCCAGTCACTGAAACATTGCTTTCATCATGCTTTAGAAGCTGAATACTTAACTGTGTTTACTGGTACCACTACAGTACCAGTAAACAGAGTGTTTTTAATCCCGAATACTTGAAGGATGTAAACCTCCTGTTTGAATTTTCCTGTGACTGATCAATATGTGAGATTTTCAGAAACTCTTTCTACATAGTGTGAAGGTGGGGGAGGGAATAGAAACAAAGATATATACAGAAGGCACGATACCGTTTTGAACTGCTTGTAGATTACTTTGCTGACTTTATCCAATGGCTGTACTTTACCAGCAAGCACCGAAGAGAGCATATTGCCAAGAGTAACCATCCCCAGAATCAGTCTAAAAAAGGATACCCCAAGCAAAGCAGTGAATGAATTGTATCAACATTTTTTTTTCATTTAAAAGCTTTACATCAGCATTTCCACAAATTCAGGTGACAAGTACACTGATCTCACACTGTTATTTTCTTTTACCAACCCAACCCCATTTTTCAGAGGGGAGGAGGGAATTCTGAAATTCCCAATTAGTTAGAGGTTGACCCTTCCCCACCTTGACCTGTTCCACTTAAGTTGCTGCCCTCTACAAATGTGTATTTTCAATCTTTTCAGGATAAAACTGTAGCAAACAAACTTTGCCGAGGAATTCTGGGAGTTAAAGTCCAAAGTCTAAAAGTTGCCAAGGTTGAGCACCCCTGTTTTAAACAAAAGTTTATCACTAACTAGTGTCTACATAGTTCCTGAAACTTTGGAAAAGTTAGCTTTTGATAATAGAAAAAACCTGCCAGACTAGGTGAGAGTACAATGATATTTCTTTCTTTGTTACATCTTACTCACTGTTTACCATGTGTTACATTTTATACTGTCTGGGTCAGACAATACAGGACCTTTTACATCTGAGCTACTAGTAGCACAGATTATATGAGAGACTTACTAAACAAATCTTGTTTATTAAACTGAGGTAAACTTTGGGAACGACTTCCCTGCTCAGATCACAATTTGTCCTGGTAAGCTTGGCCATCCCACTGGCTTTTTATTTAGCTGGCTATACAATCAGAACTCGGTTAATTACTTTATGGGCCATTTTTAGGTGATGACAATTCTCTCAAAACATAATAAACCATGTCGTAACTTTAAAAGCAGATTTTAAAAGCAGCAACCTTAGTTCCACTTTCCCCCCCTAAACTTAAGGAAGTGCCATTCTATCATGCAGTCCTTGTGACTTGACACAAACAGGGTCGGAGGATCTGTTGCTTCAGCTGATTTAGTCCATTTCATGTGTGCCAAGTGCACTGCATCGGGCTCTATACCCTTCACCCATGTTGGATTCTTACGTTCTGCTAACTGAATGCAAGTTCAATCAGCAGAGAGCCGAAGGAGCAACATCTACATTTATTTTGAATACTTTTGCCATTCAACCATATCGCAGCAATTTGTACAACCAACCCCACATGACTGACATGATTTTGCTCGAGAAAACCAAATAAGACAAATAATTTCCCAACATTACACTCTTCAGAAAGTGGATTTATTTGGAACAAAGGAAGAAAACATCGAAGACTATACATACCCAGATTCATCCACTACTGGTACTTGGTCAAATCCCTTCTCTCTGAGTATTTCAATAGTCTTTTCACAGGTAACACTTGGCAGTACAGTTAGAGGGGCAGACAGGCATAATTCCTGAACTTTCACGTGCCACCACCTAGAAAATGAACAAATATCCTAGTGGTTCAGGCACTGAAGAACAAACTGTATTGCATTTTTGCATACTTAAGCTTTTCTGAAAAGATTATTACAGCAGAATAGTGTATTCAAGAGTAAATACAGCAGCTAATCCCTGCCTGACTTGCAGGAAAGGTAATTTAGACCGAATGTATGCTTCAGGCATCCCTTCTATTTGCATTTTGTGTACACCATCACCAAAACACTGAGAGCAATTAACACTGAGAGGAACGCTACTGTGAGCCAAACAGGAAATTGCAGAGTTTGTATAGAGAGCTTATTGTTGCTGACATTAAAGAAAGAAATACAGAGAAATAAAAACGATATTTTTAAAAGTTTTCTACATTCTCAAATGTGCCCTTACCTATAGAGCAGGGGTCCTCAACCTCGGCAACTTTAAGACTTGTGGACTTCAACTCCCAGAATTCCCCAGCCAGCTTCTGGGAGTTGAAGTCCACAAGTAATAATAATAATAATAATGATAAAGTTGAAAGGGATCTTGGAGGTCATCTAGTCCAACCCCCTGCTTAGGCAGAAACCCTATACCATTTTGGACAAATGGCTGTCCAGTTTCTTCTTAAAAACTTCCAGTGTTGGAGCATTCACCGCTTCTGGAGGCAGGTTGTTCCACTGGTTAATTGTTCTAACGGTCAGGAAGTTTCTCCTTAGTTCTAGGTTGCTTCTCTCTTTGGTTAGTTTCCACCCGTTGCTTCTTGTCCTGCCCTCAGGTGCTTTGGAGAATAGCTTGACTCCCTCTTCTTTGTATTGGAACACAGCTATCATGTCTCCCCTCGTCCTTCTCTTCGTTAAACTAGACATAACAATTCCAGCAACCGTTCCTTATATGTTTTAGCCTCCAGTCCCCTAATCATCTTTGTTGCTCTTCTCTGTACTCTTTCTAGAGTCTCAGCATCTTTTTTACATTCCAAGTGTGGCCTTACCAAGGCATTGTAAAGTGGTATTAATACTTCACGTGATCTTGATTCTATCCCTCTGTTAATGCAGCCCAGCACTGTATTGGCCTTTTTGGCAGCTGCAGCACATTGTTGCCTCATATTTAAATGATTGTCCACTAGGACTCCGAGATCCCGCTCACAGTTACTACTATTGAGCAAGGTACCCCCATACTATACCTGTGCATTTGGTTTTTCTTGCCTAAAAGTAAAACCTTGCTTTTTTCACTATTGAATTTCATTTTGTTAGATAGCGCCCAGTGTTCAAGTCTGTTCAGATCCTCCTGTATCCTAAGCCTGTCTTCTGGAGTGTTGACTATTCCTGCCAGCTTAGTGTCGTCTGCAAATTTGATGAGTTCCCCATCTATCCCCTCGTCCAGATCGTTGATGAAGATGTTGAAGAGCACTGGGCCCAGAACAGAGCCCTGGGGCACCCCACGACACACTTCTTAAAGTCTTAAAGTTGCCAAGGTTGAGGACCCCTGCTATTAGAGGCTTGTATTGCACAATGCTTACATTTAGCAAAGCCCATCTCCTTCTCTAAATAAGGAATAAATATAAATGCTGATAAAGTTCATTTTATTTATGCATTTATTTATCAAATTTATATAGCTGCCACCTCACCAAAAGTGACTAGGGGTGGTGCACAACAATAAAATAAAATGACAACACAAAAAGCTGCAGCTATAAAGTGTAAAAATTACATATTAACAAATATAAAAATCAAAGATACAAACTGAAGGTAACGAGAGGAATAAAAATGGCCATCTCCCCAACAGAAGCCATCTCGTCAAATCTCCAGCATCCCGTGAGCTCCAGACCTGATAACATAACCAGGACTTGAAGGCCTTTCAGAATATCAAAAGGAATGGAGCTAATCTAATTTTGGAGGGAAGGATGTACCACAAGGAGGGCACCATGGCAAAGAAAGCATGTTTCCTGGCATCCATCAAATGTAAGTTGAATCCTGGTTCAGACCAAAGACCCATCTGGTTCCCACAGTTGCCATTTAGATGCTCAGGGGAAGTTTACAATCAAGAACTTTCACGACAGCATTTTCTTGCTCATGCCCTCTAACAACTGGAATGGAGACACGTATACCTCTGAACCAGTCATTAAGAATCCACGAATGAATGACTGTTTTTGAATTTACATCTTGTTTGAAAGGATTAACTATCAATATTTTTAAAAGGCGCCTTCTGGCTTAAAAATTAACACTTTGTTAGAATCTACTTTCTCAGACCCAACTGGTATGCACATATCCAGGCTGAGAGAAGAGAAAAATTATACCAATGTACTCAGAGAAAGCAAGAAAAAAAAAGCCAACAGGATGGTTCAATTAGGTTTAAAACTTATGGAAACGTGACACATTTTATTAAACTATGACAGATCTTATCATCTCACCAAGGCTTCTTAATATCATTATCCTCTTCTTTCATGAATCCTCTTTGGATCATCCATTTGTCACTTAAAAACTTAGACCTAAAAACCACCAAGAAAGTAAGTCACAAACATTAGTTTAGGTGATTTAAATGTAAACAAGCAATAAGGATAATGTGAGATACAATGTCATAGAAAATGATTAACGTATCTTTATTTCAAACATGTAGCTAGCAGAAAAGCTTTATTGGTTGGTTCTCTCATAGGTCAAAGTATCTTTTTACAGGACTGTTTCCTTTACCGCTATTTTTCTGCTGTAGTCAAAAGTATCTAGGCTGAGATGTTGAAAAGCTAGATTTTAGACTGCAGAGTGGAATGAAGCAATAGCAACCTCTAAATGAAGAAGAAGCAACAGCCACATTAGAAGGCACAGGAAGCTGTCTCACCTGTCCTGCCAAACCCACAGCTCTCACAGGGGGGGGATCAAAAAAGTCAAGATAATATCTGCGACTGTGCAATCAAAACCTAGTCATTTTTAATGTGTGATGCATAGAAAAAAAGGAACAGGACTTTGATCAGTCAGTCACAATTGCCATCTTAAAAGTTTGATTCCCCCTCATGGATGGCCTTGCCTCAAGGGCTTGCCCTAACTATAAATTTAGGTAGCCCTTCAATTTCCTCTTTGACTTTGGATTGCTGGACAGCCGTATCGTAATCAGTGTAGGGAAGGAAGAGGCATACAAAGCAGGGTACCTACATGTAGTTCCTGACAGAGTCGGGAAGGATGACAACACAACGCTGGCCTTCTTTTAGCTCTTGGGCTGCCTTGACGGCAACAGACATGGCACTACCTGAGCTGCCACCTGTCAAAAGACACAGGAGATTATCAGAATTCAAGTATATTGGAATGCACAGCATGAAAAGGAAGGAAAAAAGAAAGAGTGTGAGGCCAAAGCCTCTTAATTAGTTAATTTAAGCATACTTTGAAAATTTGTTTAAAGCACTGTAACAGTTTCTTAGAAAAGTTCTGTCGTAATCAAAAATTGTTCTTTCAACAGCAGGTACTATTCAATAACATAGGAATGTAATGTCCAGGCCATCTTAGTCCAGCATTTTCTTTCTCACACACTGGCCATGGAGATGCCTCTGAAGTGTTCACAAGTAAGAAGCAGAGCTATATTCTTCTCCTGAAAAAATTGGACAGGACTTAGGAAATCTGTGCATTGACAACACTGGTCAATTGAAAAGGCCACACATCTTGGTTCCAGACATATTCTATGCCAATATATTATGACATCCTAGGTTCTTGAAAAGAACTTGATGTGACTGAAGGCCAATACTAGCTAAAGAACTGGCAGCTCTGGTTTCACGTTGTTGTGTTATAATAATATGCAAGAGACAACAAATGCCATCCTGCAAACAAGATGAAGAAATAGTGGACCATCTAGTTAGCTGCTACAAGAAAGTCACACAGACTCTAAACCAGAGGTCCCCAACCTTTTGGGCACCAGGGATCGGTTCCGTGGAGAAAGGTTTTTCCATGGACCGGAGAGTGCATGATTTTGTGTGCTGCCTGCATCCCACGGATGGGGCTTTGCTTGTTTGTGTGGACTGGTTGCTGCCATGCCGCGGCCCGGTACCGGTCCATGGACCGGGGTTGGAGATCTCTGCTCTAAACAATGGCATGATAAATTAGTAACAATGGTGCATTGGGATGTGGCAGTACCTGGAGACAGCAGAGAACTTGAGAAAATCACAAAATACAAAGACCTACAAATAGAGTTAGAATGACTGGGGCAAAAGAAAGCAAAGACAGTAGCACTAATAATACGCGCCTTGAGTGCAATCCCAAAACATCTAGAGCACCACTTGAACACCAACAACAGTGACAAAATCACCGCCAGTCAATTGCAAAAGGCAGTTTCACTTGGAAGAGCTTATATCCTGAAATGATATCTTTCAAACCATCAAACAATGTCTGCCTAGCCCAGTTCCTTGGGAAGGACTCGCTAGATAGATAAAAATGCCAAATCCAGTCTAAACAGCTGAGTGACTGTGTGACCAACCATCATAATAATAAAGAATTCCACAGTTTAAATAGGCCTTATATAAAAAAGTGATTTCTTTTGTCCATTCAAAATCATCCCATCAGTTTCATTAAAGGAACCTGACCCTAGTGTTTGGAGAAAATGATTACAACGCCTCCCTAATTTCTCCATCCCATGCATGAGTCCCCCCAGACATCTTTTTTCTAAGCTACAGATGATGCTCAAGCATCTTACTTGTTTTGGTTTTCCTCTTCTGTACTTTTTTTCAGTTGTATTATATCATTTTTCAAATGTGGCAAGAAGAGCTATATGAAGTACTCAAGATGAGGACATGAGTTTGCAAATTATAGGCAACAACGGTGCAAAGATAAAAAAGGGAACAGTCACTACTGGCAATTGTCAAGGGTATTCCATGAATAACTTGCTGCATGAGGCGGTGGAAGATTACAAAGGGCTAGTGTAACTATGATACTTCTAATGGCTTTTGAAAGTGGAAGGCCTAGGGAAGAGAAAGAGGAGGCTTTTAGTGAACTGACCTCCTTAGTGAAATAATATATTCTTCTAATATCTGAAGTCACTAATATCAGAGGTTCCCAACCTTTTGGGCACCAGGGACCGGTTACGTGGAGAGAGGTTTTTCCACAGACCATAGGGGGTGTGATTTTGTGTGCTGCCTGCATCCTGTGGATGGGGCTTTCCTTGTTTGTGCGGACCAGTTGCTGGCATGCTGCGGCCTGATACTGGTCCACCCACCGGGGGTTGGGGACCCCTGACTAATATTGTTTTTGACTAAATCCTCCTGACTCAAAGAGATCTACTGGTGTAAGCAGCATTTTACATACTTTATAGATCTCTGCTTATAAGAAGGGCTTCAAACCATATGATGCATATTTGCAGAAGTAAAGACGTCAGTAAAATCCATGAGTTCCACATTCATTGTTTGCATTGTTCATAAAAACTGTCTGGTATGGAAGTAGAATGCCCCCAACTGATATCAAAAGTAAAAATGTTGCCACAATTCTACTATTGTTTAGACTACAGATTACACTATGCTTACCACAAAGCAATCCTTCTTCTCTGATTAGCATGCGCGAGAAGGCAAAAGATTCCTCATCGTTACACTTATACCATTTGTCTACCACCTAGAAGAAAGGGCACATAAACATTATTCTAGACTTGTTGTTTCATATGAGTCATCCATTGGTACTAGAACACAGAATCATACGGCTGGAAGGGACCTCAGAGGTCTTCTAGTCCAACCCCTTGCTCAAGGAAGGAGATCTTATACCATCCTGATCAAGTGGTTGTCCAGTCTATTTTTTAAAACCTCCAGTGATGGAGCATCCACAACCCCAGGAGGCAAGATATTACGTAGAAAACCTGCTGGTGGCTATTGCTTCATTCTCATTTGGGATGACCAGAATTGATTAGATATGCCAGAAAATGTATGGAAAGGAGAAATGGATTTAGCAGTGAATTCTTGGATCCACTGATACAAATTTCAGGGAAAAAAACATTCTCTGGATCCCATAATACAATTAAATTACAGTACAGTTAAAATACAGTAGTCCAGGGTTTTTCTATTGTGTCAGATAAGGCACCTCATGAATTTTCAAACTATTCCCTTTTAAGCATTGCACAACATCTTTCTGAATCTTCCATTTCTTTCTGTGCTATGCACTTCCAGGAAGTCTTCCAAACTACACAAGCTATATAAAGCAAGCAGACTGCTCTTAAGAAAGAGCAACTGAGTCGTATTTTGCTATGAATAAGTCCTGTTATAAATATTGGAAAATTCTGTAATAATAATTTGTCTTCCAAAATTCAGAAATTGACAAAAGTAGGATCAAATCTGTTAAAAGTTCAGAAATCTAAATAAAGCTTGAATATCAAAACTGTCACAAAGATTAAAGGCTAAGTTTGGATGAAGGAAATAAGAAGGAAAAAAAAGATTAGTCCTGCACTTAAGAACCAAAGGGTTTCAATGAGGGTCACACTAAAGCAATGTTTCTCAACTGTGACAATTTTAAGAGGTGTGGAATTCTGGGAATTGAAGTCCATATATCTTAAGGTTGCCAAGGTTGAAAATCACATCACTAAAGAATATGTATATGAAACTTTCCTTACCGATCTATCCAGAACTGTGGGTATGAAATCGTATCCAATGCCTTCCACTTCATAAACTGTCTTGTCAGTTATGTTTAATTTTTCAGGCTCCGCTAGGATAGATCCTTCAGGGTCAACACCTACAATCTAAAGAGCAATTTGTTATTGAAATAGTATTTTGATTTTAAATAGACAGATATTGAAAAAACAATTAAATAAAATCACAGACATGACTAAATCAACATTACTGCATCACTGGTGCCTCTGCAGTTATGCCTTGGGAAATGTCTAAGTTGAATAATGGAACTTTTGGTACTTCCATTTAAAAGTATTGTATAAGTAGTCCATGTTTCAATCTGGAACCATAAATAAATAAAAAGCAACTGCCCCTATTAATTTGATATTTGCATAATTCCATGATCCGGGACAATTCTTAAATAATTGTTCTAAGAAATAATTTCCTACTTGGGTCAAATTTAATTTCCCACAAAATTAAGCATAGCTTTTCTTATTTTTTTTAATTTAAGAAAAGAAATTAAAGCAGAATGCATATGTGTACTCATCATCTTAGAGGGCAAAACAGATATTTCATGCAAGGATGTGTAAGGAAAGTACAACTCCTTGGGTTGTTTGCTTCCAAAACAGAAAATTATCCTGGGACACAGTGAATTTTAGTATAGACACACATGGTGGAAGGAGCTCCTTTTTCTTCCTAAGACTTTTTTTTTTATTATTCAAAAATTTTCCTAGGTACTTATTTTTCCCACCCTTTATGGAATTCTAGTTCATTTTTTTTCTTTCTAAATGTTTACCTGGAATGTGAGAGCAGTAGTTTATACAGAAATTTATTAACCCGCTCCGCTCTTATCAATACACCAGCCAAAACTTTATATATAAGAGAGGATTGGGAGAGGGCGACACCACACTCTGTTTCATAATATTTGGGCCCATTCTCTGCACTGATTTTATTTCTCAAAAAGTGAACATAACCACCTGTATTGCTCTCAATAAATGGGAAAGTTCATATTGGATAGTGCTATGTCAGCAGCTAATGTTGAGACAAAGGAAAGAAAGAAATTACTAAAAAAAATCACACCAGGAATGTCTGTTTGCTCATTTAATATAATTATAAAGCTATTAGGTCCTGTCACGTGATAACATTTCATAGTATTTCTTTTGGTGCTTGAAGAATAAGTGTAATCACAGGAATGAACTGAGCAGACAAGCAGTCCAAACACTCTGCAGACACACTCTCATGGCTAAATGTAGCAAATGAACTCAGGTTTATAAAAAGTAGCCATCTCAATAAACATGATTTCAATCATTAGAGGAATTGTTTTTGTAATCAGCAGGATAAAACATTTTATTTGTCTCTTGTACAGTTTGCACGGAGAAGGAAATGCCTTTTTTGAATCACCTGCCATTTGCAGAGTTTGTAATAGTGCCTATAAGGCAGGGGTTCTCAACCTTGGCAACTTTAAGACTTGTGGACTTCAACTCCCAGAATTCCTCAGCCAGCAAAGCTGGCTGAGGAATTCTGGGAGTTGAAGTCCACAAGTCTTAAAGTTGCCAAGGTTGAGAACCCCTGCTATAAGGTAATCTACAAGGGCATATATACATATGTATACACATATAGACAGACACCCCTATCAGTAACTTAAGCAGTGAGCCCAATGTTCTTGTTTGGGACTTACTGTGCATCCAGGGCATTTCTCCTTGATTTTTCGGGCAATACCAGTGATGGTGCCTCCTGTGCCAGCTCCAGCCACAATCATGTCTACTTGACCTATTGAAGAGGCAGAAATAAATATTTTACAAATATGAAAAAGCTCTATCTAGATGAGCAATAACGAACATTTACTTTGCTTTTATTTAAGCCCAGGTGGTTTTTCAGTGACTTTGAAAAAAAGGATACAGTAATGGATGTCTCATGTTCCCATTCTGAGAACATTCACATTCTGAAAGCTATCATTGGAAGCTACATAGTGTCACTTAACTACAATCCATGCTTTATCAGCCTATCGATGTTGATGAGCATTTCATATTTTAGAAAAATTTTTTATATAAGCATATTCTGACCTACTTCTTTTTCTGCTCATACTTTATTCAATATGGCTTATATAAATTGTGGCAATTATATTAACATTGATTGATAAAGCAGTCCGTTTTTATTGCATCGCATTTTATAATCAGCTTCTAAATGCAAAAAATGAATGTTTTGCCTACTCAGAACTCTCCCTCTCCTTATATGATTTCTTTCTTTTCTCTCCGCCTGTCCAGCAACAGCTTAGGGGATGTATAATATTTCTTTCCAAGGACTGCATTCTTTGCATCTTATAGAATAACGATCACAAAAGCTTATGCAATAATATATTAGGTTATCTTTAAGGTGTCATAAGACTCTTCACTTTTAGCTACAAAACTCTAGAAAGTTCTTATAGTTGCTAATATAAGTTGTAAAGATCCATCTTCTAATTTCTTGGTCTATTTCTTTTGCAAAAGAAGCTTGTATTTATCTCATTTCCCTGACACATCTAACCTTATTTTGGATTTGTTCAAAGACACTTGAGTCTCTGTCCTTTCATCTATTAAACATCTCCATGCATCTTATTTAATTTAAACTGCAACATGAAGTTTAAAACAATTTCCCAATACCTAAAGTACTAAATTTAAGATTAGTATTCTAGATGAGGTTTCACTTAAATAATCTAAGAATTGCTTCACATTAGAGGTGGACACACTTTAAAATTTATTTTGAAGAAGCGCTTTGGACCATGCATGAAGGCAGAACCCTCTGCTGGTCATGAAAGGAGCCCGATATTTTTCAAGCTGAGTGACTCAGAGAAAACAGATGCTGCTGCTTAAGGAATTCATTCAATAACACTAGGACAAGTTTTTAAAAAGCAACACCTTCTTTCAGGCTCACATGGAAACCTCAAAAAGGTCTCTGGGCACTTGTGTAAGGTTCAAAGTGCTTCTTCTGACTTATTTTCAAAGTACTGTTCTGCTCTGTCTTACATAGAAGCAAAATAGGACTTATTGTGTAGGTGCTCCCTCTGCTGGTTTCCGGTTAGTAACAGAATTAACATATCCTCTCTTCATCTGGCAACCACAAGTACCGGTGTAGACACTGGAAATTTGGTGGTAAATGCAGGCATTGGCTGGGAACTTAATTTTTTATTACTGTTTATTATTGTTGATTTGCGAACGGTCACTAACCAAGATAGTTACTGAGTAACAGCTGTAACTGGATTATTTTTCCAAAACATACTGAGCCTCCACACACACACACACACCACCCCAAAGTCACATATTTCAAGATACGCATGGCTTACCCAACCCATGTTCTCACACTGTTTTTAGTAATGTTTAAAGAAAATGCCTGATGTATTTTCTAAATTGGCCACTGCCTATGAAAAACTCAGGCTCCTGTTTCATACAACATACCAAGCTATAATAAGGGGTTTAGTATCTCATGTAAACCAAACCCAAATTCTTGTTGAGCTATAAAGCTTCTCCGGCACTCTTTGGTATTCTGCCATCTCTTCAGTCTGGATCATGCAATAGGGGTATCATAGATACATCTTCTGTATATTGTTGTCATGTACACTTGTTGCAACTATCTCATTAAGTAGGCTTCAACTGAACCTGCTGCCCACAAGTACTACTTTAAGAATAAATAGGCAAGAATGGAAAGATCTCCTGGCCCCAAAAAGCTGTAGCATGAATGGGGCATCTCCACCTACAAAACCAATCCGGTCTATTGGCCATGCCAATATGGGACTCTCAGGCAACAGCCTTCCTCTTTGCCCCAAAGCAAGATCATAAACAAAGGCTGCCAGAAAAATGTCACCTGTACCATGGGAGTACTTAGTCTGAGGTTCAAAGCACAGTTATACAGGTACTCAACTGAATATTGCCCAAAAAGGCTAGTTGAGGTTTAAAAAAGCCCTCTCTTCATGGTAAACTCATAATATTTAGCAGAGAAAGGAAGATGATAAAACTTTGATTTGTGGATTGTGTGTGTGTATGATTAGCAAGAAGCTGCTTTGATATAGATTTTTGTTGACTTATACAGATGTGTGTGTGTGTACACACACACACACACACACACACACAGTACAGGTAATTTACAGTACAGGCTTTAGAAAACTATTTTGCAGGTTTGGGCTATTGTGATTGCAGAACATATTCTACCTTGGAAAATCTATGGTTCTTAAATCTGTTTTAAACAATCTAGGAATTTCAACAATTGTCCAGATCTAAGATTTGTGCATTCTTTTTACATCTCTATTTATTCCACCTCTTAAAACAAGTTGTGTGTGGAAGTAACCTGGCCACTGGACGAGTCCCACAAATTATTTGCAAAAGTAAATTGTCTGTTGGACTGAACGCTCTTGTGTCATATTAATCCATCTCTCCTAACATAGCTTCCATTTCCCAGAAGCTCCCATTTCTAGAACAGAAGCGTTTGTAAAGCATATAATGTACCTTCACACTGCTGAAGAATCTCCTCTGCTGTTGTGTCATAATGAGACAAGGGGTTGCTGGCATTGCGGTACTGTGTAAAGAGAGGGGGGGGGAGAGCGCAGGTTTTATTATTTATATTAACCTCCTGGTGGAAAAATTGAAAACCAGTGCATCAGAAAACAGAAAATAAAGTAATGCTTTTACATTAATTTACTAAATATCAAAAGAAAACCATTCTAAACTCAACTATCAAGAGCACAAACTTACTTCCTTCCTCGCTCCTTTTTTCCCCTTCCCTCCCCTTATATCTGCATTGTTGTATTACAGTATATTGGAAAAAAGATTACTTATTCTGCTGATCCTTATCTGCCAAGAGTGTCTCCTTTTTAATAGCTAAAATCCTACAAAGAAAGTCCATCTGAGAGAAAGAGGTTGCACAAAAGTTCACTTGAAACCAGTCGAACAAGTGAATAGCAACCAGTTTCACCCCTATTAATTTGTTATGATCTAAGCAGTGATTGGCCTATGATGATCTACAGGGAGAGACACAAAGAATCAATGGATAGTAGAAGATAGCATGTTTCCACCATCCAAGTTCAGACCATAAACTATCTGCTCCCTGTAACATAGGTGCCTTTTCCTCTAATTCTATTTCTTAATATACGAGCATTTTTTCTGCTTTATATTGGCAGTGCATGAATACATTAAAAAAACTATTCTACATGGTGAAGGCATTTTTCATGTTCAATACTTTACCTGATCCAGAATATGGGAGTTGGGGATTTCATTTTTCAATCTCCATGCCACTCCAACATGTGATTCTGGAGAATCAAATCTGGCAGTTGTTGGAGTCCTCACAATTTCAGCCCCAAGGGCACGTAGCACATCCACCTATTGAAGAAAAACAATCAAAATTAGCCATAATGTCTATGCCTGTGCACAAGGAAAGCTTATGCAACTGGAATATTAAAGTGGTTATGGGCTTGGAGCCAATTCAAAACCAAATGTCGGATCGGATATTTTAGCTCCATTAACAAAACTCATGCAAAACCTTATTAAATGTTAAGATGGCAAGCTGAGTCTAGCTTTCTCACAGACAGCACTGCTGACTTAGGGTGCCTCAGTCAACTAATGCAGCCATGTGTTGAGCAGTCAGTGATAAACAGCTCTGACCTTTTCCATGCTCATTTTCTCTGGCATTACAATGATACAACGGTATCCTTTCACTGCAGCTGCCAAGGCCAGTCCAATTCCTGCAACCAAGAAAAATGTCACTAAAAAAGCCATACATTTGTTTTATATTCTGAAACTCTATACTTAAATATAGGCAGCTAGCCTAACCCAGGCAATTAGCTTAAACCGAGCAACTATTGATTGATCTAGCTCGGAATTGCGTATGCCAAGAATAAACCATCTAGTATCCTCCATATATTTCCCAGACTCCCTGTTAATCCTTCTGGCAGATACTAATGGGATATGTGGTACAAAACCTCTGGAAAGATATCGCTCTACCTGTTCCCAGTTGTGCACTGGTAGCAGCTCTCCCTGTTTGAGTTAAATATGGTATGTTAGGGAGAAAGACTAATGAATAAAATCACCATCCTAACAAGGTATGATAATGCTGCCAAACACACGACCTAAGAGCCTCTATTCCAGAGCTGCTTTATGTCCTGCCATTATGAACCAGCTAGGTTCCATAATGCTAAAAATAGAAAGAGACAGCTGAGCTATAAGGCAGACTTTCCATACCCTTCCACCTATCCTTGATCTACCTACATGGCTAAATGGGATTATAATCCCAAACTGTGTATGCACCACTTTAACATTCCCCCATTCCTTCGCAAATGGATGGTTGGACTTGCTCAGTCAAATCATTAATCATCTAGCAGACTGGAAATGTATAGTGTTTAAAAACTGATAAGCAAAACAATTATTCCCCTCCTGAGAATTTGTAAAACTTGATACAACGGTGTTTAGTATTCAGTTCTGTTAGAACGGAGACTTGCATTATTCATTTTTAATACTTCAGTATTCCAGTCACTTCCTTCCATTTTTAAAAATTAATCTTATTTTTTGGCGAGGCCAGGAGCAGAAGAAAAGTGCACCCCATTCCACTCATTTCTTTATATCACAGATCAAATGGATGTATTTACCTGTATTTCCTGAAGTTGGTTCAATAATGGTATCTCCTGGCTTCAAAATCCCATCTCTTTCAGCATCTTCCACCATTCGTAAACTGATTCGGTCTTTCACACTTCCTCCAGCATTGAAAAACTCGCATTTGGCCACTGAATACCACAATTAAAGTAGGATTTGTTTCCGATGAACCAAGAAACAGAAGCCCATCAACCTTCTGCAAGGGATTTGGCAAATGCCATTTCATCTATCCATATTCTAAGAAAAGATATACCCGAACATCTGCACAGATATCTACATGTACATAGATATGCATGCATATCCTAACTGAATATTGGACTAAACCAGGGGTGTCAAACTCAATTTCATTGAGGGCTGCATCACCATTGCAGTTGTCCTCGGGGGGGGAGGTGTGGTCAGGGTGGGCGTGGCCTACTGGGTGGGCATGGTTGGAATGGGTGTGCCTACTGGGTGGGCATGACCAGCTCTACATCGTTCATGTCAAGGGTGCCTGTGGGGGCCTGGGCAGAAGTGGGACAGATTTCAGGGTCTCTGGCAGAAGGGGGTGGGACCAGGACCACTTCCAGGCGATGATGCATTTCTTCATTCCTCACAAAGGGGGACACCTCCCCAGCATGCACCCAGAGAGCAGGGCCGATGCGGCAGGGGCTGGTTCCTCGCTGTTTCCAGACAGCCTTGTGGAGCTGAATGCGCTTCAGCATAGATGGCCACCACAAAATTGTAGATTGGCTCCTGGCCAACCTGGGCCGAGGCCAAGGCAGCGGGGGCCATTCCCTCACCGTTTCCAGGATGGTTTCACGGGCCACGTGAAACCACGTCGCGGGCAGCATCCGGTCCCTAGGCCTTGTGTTTGACATGTCTGGACTAAACAATAGCCTCTGATGAATTAATTCTGAAGCTGAATTTGGATTAGCCCAATATCTTGTGCCTTCCATAAGCAACTACATAGTCTGACAATCCTCTTCTATAAGCTCAGACCCCAAACCAGACATATACAGAACTATTTTCATTCTGAAAAACCGAGAACAGAACAACAGAGTTGGAAGAGACCTTGGAGGTCTTGTTGTCCAACCCCCTGTTCCGGCAGGAAGCCCTATACCATTTCAGACAAATGGCTGTCCAATCTCTTCTTAAAAACTTCCAGTGTTGGAGCATTCACCACTTCTGGAGGCAGGTTGTTCCACTGATTAATTGTTCTAACTGTCAGAAAATTTCTCCTTAGTTCTAGGTTGCTTCTCTCCTTGATTAGTTTCCATCCGTTGCTTCTTGTCCTGCCTTCAGGTGCTTTGGAAAATAGCTTGACTCCCTTTTCTTTGTGGCGGCCCCTGAGATATTGGAACACTGCTATCATGTCATCCCTAGTCCTTCTTTTCATTAAACTAGACATGCCCAATTTCAGCAACTGTTCTTTATGTTTTAGCTTCCAGTCTTTGCTGTTTTTCTCTGTACTCTCTTTAGAGTCTCAACATCTTTTTTACATTGTGGCGACCAAAACTGGATGCAGTATTCCAAATGTGGTATTACCAAGGCATTATTTCTCTTTCTTCTTTCCCAAGTTTTCCTTCTATCCAACACGCACCTCATGCAATGTCTTAAATTGTTCTTATATGATTTAGGGTTTTAAGCCTCACTAGCAATAGCAGACTGGAGAATCAGGTGACTGTAGGTCAGTTTCCAACTGCTGCACTTAAAACATGATAATATCATAAATAGCCTCATAGTTCAGAAATAACAGAAAATCACAAAGTCTACTAAATTCCTGACTGATTTGGTCCTTTTAAATTAAGGGCTCCCTTATTGATAATACTGATGTTAAGAATGCAAATGTTTATGTTTACAATTCCAAATAATCATCACTATAAAAATACTCACAGAGTTCACATTTGAGGCCACAGAGCTTTCCAATCTTGTTGATATGCACCATGGGAGTATCTCCAATTTTTTTGAGAATATCTGACATAATTTTTGGCGTCTTTGTTCTACAGCAGAAAAAGATATACAATATTATTGGAGAACAATCCTAAATTCATTATCCCCAACTAACATCAGAATGGATCAAACTGAATAGCCAACTTACAATAAAAGCCACCTTCCAAAAAGCCACCTGCCTCCACCCGTCTACTGACTGAACGACCACTTACAACAGTGGTTCTCAACCTATGGGTCGGGACCCCATTTGGGGTCGAACGACCATTTCACGGGGGTCGCCAAACAAGGCTGTCCGCCATTTTCCCCCCCTTTTCTTTGGACACAGCCCTGGCAACCGGTGATGTATAAGTGATTGGGGGTCACCACAACATGGGGAACTGCATTATGGGGTCACGGCATTAGAAAGGTTGAGAACCACTGACTTACAATGTAGCATGGTGATGGGGCGATTCAGAAGGAGATTTTCCAAGCTCCCAGGTACACTTGCTGATGGTATCAGGCCGGATCCATTTCCTCTCGTTTTCTGTTGAATTACAAGATTCCTTCTCCAAGGTTCCATTGGGTATGCAGTCAACCGAAATATGAGTGCAAGTCACTGTATCCATTTCAGTTTTGGCAGGGACTGATGGCATTGTGCCTGCAGGAGAGGGAGAAACAAGAGATCAATTGTATTACGATACAGGACTAACAATAGTCATTATGACTAAAGCACATAAACATGAACAATCTCAAATTTAATTAAAAAAAATACATAGCAACAAATTATACTTCTTTTTTACCTGTAACTTTTGCCTGCAACTTTTATTGGCCTTTGGAAGGCTCAATAAAATAACTAGACTAAACTATTTTGAATCTGGTAGATTATGTCCATGTACTCTTACAAAATAAAGTATTTAAAAATAACTTTGCTACTGTCTCATTATTTCCAAGATGCTGAGCTATGTTGGTAATGTTTCAGGTAATTCTGTACCGGACAAATTTAAGAAAGCAATATTCCTCAGACTGGTACACTCTGAATCTGCTTGATTTCACATTCCATAATCCTGTGAAATTTATTTCAGAATCCATGTAGGTTTCAAAATAAAAACAAGGATATAGATATAGGGTTATTGTGATAACATCTGGGAGGGAAAGACATAAAATTGCTGGTGTTTGAAATACAAGAAAAAATTAACAGATAAGCTTTACAGGCATTTATATGCACATAAACTAGATTTAAACAGATCTATTTCTCACTCAGTACATTTCACTTCATGAGAACAAATGAAAAGAGCTGAAATCTCAGAACTGTGGTAAATCATGAGTGCACTTTTTAAAATAGTAATGTTATTAAAAATTACAATTAAAAAGATAAAAATTAATACAAACTAAAAATAGAATGTGGAAAAAAGAAAAATAGACAAGAAAAAAATAAAAATATAAAGAATGTGTGTTAGTATGTGCATAAATGACTTTCTCCTTCATCAAAGTATAAACAATTTTAGTAACTTCTCTTACAATGCAACTAATGATCTTTTTTCCCATATCCCAACTATTATCTACAAGTAGTCTTTAACTTACGACCACAGTTGGGACCAGGATTTCCATTGTTAAGCAAGTGGATCAGTGAATTACATTATTTTTTGCCACAGTTGTTAAGCGAGTAACTGTGTTTGTTAAGTGAGCTAGGCAGTCATTAAGTAAATTTGGTTTCACACAGACTTTGCTTGACAGAAGACAGCTGGGAAAGTCACAAATGGTGATTATGTGACTTTGGGAGGCTGCAACCATCCAAAATACATGCCAATTGCCAAGCTCCTGACTTTTGATCATGTGATTGTGGAGATGTTGTGATGGTGATAAGGGCGAGCAGGGTTTGTAAGTCACTTTTTTCAGTGCTGTTGTAACTTCAATCACTAAACAAAAGATTACAAGTCAAGGACTACCTGTGTAAAGAAATCCTCAAAGCTTCATTGTTCAGCCCTAATCAACAAAAGTCCTTTTCAAGGGTTACCAGAGATGATAACATATCTACTTTTAACCTTAAAAAAAATAAGCCAACTTTACATTCCTTCCTTTTACTTTAAAAACAATCTTGATGTTTAATCTCTTCAAATAATGTCCTGTTGATTTCTATTTTTCTTAATCTCTTCCCATACAACTCCTAAAGGCTTTGACAAGTCTCATTTGTAAATCTAATATAGGAAAGTTGTAAATCTAATATAGGAAAGTTATCCAGGTCATTCTGTTGATTTGTTATTTGTACATCACTTTTAAAACATCAGCCAGTTTCCTTTGTATGTCCAGTGTAGCATCTTTTCCCATTCTTGTAACCTATCACTTTTAAATCCCTTTTCAGATCAGTTTCAGTCTTATCCAATAAAACTTCAATGGGTTGGACAAATAATTAAACAGCAAAAGTTTAATACAAGCTATAATATCAGAAATGAGATTAATTTAAAAATTACTTTGCTGTAAAAACAGAGTGTTTATTAAAAGTTTGAGAAAGATAAAAGTGACATTATTTTGATTCAAAAAGACAAGGTAGTGCCAAGCCTGATTCTGGGTAATTCCAGCATAGGGAAGTCTGTTGCAGAGCAATGTTTTGATCAATAGCTAAAATGTAGAAAGATCTGTGAAGGATATTGTAGATCGCTGAAGGCTATGCTACTATAGTGTTTTCCCCAAAATAAGACCCGGTCTTATATTTTTTTTGCCTCCAAAAGAGGCATTAGGTCTTATTTGGGGGGGGGAATGTCTTATTTTTTCCACTGTCTCGCCTCATAGTGGCGGCACCAACAGCCCCATGAGTCAGGAGTCCACCTGGCCGCCGCCAGCCCACTTCTGTGGCCGCTCAATGCCTCTCACATGTATCACCCCCAGCTTCTGTTTCACCACCAAAGGCCTTCAGGAAAAGCCTCTGCAATCAAGAACGGAGCCCCAGGTTGATGCATGTGTTGCCCCTGGCCTCCGTTTCACTGGCAGAGGCCTTCAGTCAAGAACCAAGCCTCAGGTTGATGTGCAGGGTTCCATTCTTGGCTACAGAGGCCTTTTCTTTTCTTTTTTTTAAACAAAATTTTATTAAATTTATATAGGTGAGGAAAAATAGGAACAGTACAGGGAGGGGTAAAAGAAGGGGGAGGGGAAGGAAATAAGGAATTAGGATAAAATAAGGATAGGTACAATCACATATTTCAACAAACAAGCAACTGTCCGGATCATAATAATGAGTAAATATCATATTCAACCATTTTTAACAAAGCTTAAACTGTAACATATTAAAAACAATTAGTAAACAAATACGTTAATCTATTAAGTAAACACTACTAATAAAATCTCAAAAAAAATCCTAACAATCAAAAGTAACAAATGAAAATCAGTAAATCAGGAAAAGTAATCGTATCATCAAAATGTTAGTTAGAACTCGATTAAAAATCAGTCATCTATTCTAAAATATTAAATCCGTCAAGTTCTAACGTGTCTCTAACCATTGATAAAATTTTTCTCAAGTTATAAAATAAATTGAATCATCTTCTTTCATTTCTAACGTTAGTCTATCCATTTCTGCACACTCTAAAATTTTGATAATAATAATCTGATCAGATGGTAGATTCTCATTTTTCCAAAATTGGGCAAATACTATCCTTGCAGCAGTTAAAACATGCAATATCAAGTAGTCATTCTCTTTGCCATAATTAGGTCTTAATATTCCTAACAAAAACAATTCCGTTTTAAATTCTATTTGTAGTTTCATCATCTTTTCCAACCATCTATGGATCTTAGACCAATATTTCTTAGCGATAGGGCATGTCCACCAGGCATGGTAATAAATGCCTGGCTGTTGTTTACATTTCCAGCAAATATCCAAAACATTTTTAAACATTTTCGCTAAGCAAACTGGTGTCATATGTCATGTATAAAACATCTTATATAAGTTTTCTTTATATGCTACCACTTTTGTAAGCTTAACATTTTTATCCCAAAGTTTTTGCCAATCTTCCAAATCTATAGAATATCCAAAGTTCTTTGCCCATACTATCACTGTTTCTTTCATTTGTTCTTCTTCCATCTTCCAGTTTAAAAGAAATTTATAGAGTTTTCTAATCAAATTCTCATCTGTTTTTAACAAAATTTTATCCAATGGGGTCTGTTCTTTGTAAAAACCTGTCGATTTTATATCTTTTTCGTATCTTGTTTGAATTTGCAAGTAGGACCACCATGTCAAGTCAATACCTTGTAGTCGTAAAGTTTGCCTGTCCTTAAGTTTTCCCTCTTTGTTTAAAATATCTTTATAACTAACCAGTTTGTCATAATTAATCAGATTTGGATAAGCAAATGCTTCCATTGTTGAAAGCCACTCAGGTATTTTCATGTATATTTTATGTTTAATTTTCTCCCATTCTGAAAGTAGTACATTTCTTATCACATGATTTTGAAAGTACTTATGTGCTTTAGATTTCTCATACCATATAAAAGCATGCCAACCTAGCTGAAGATCATGTCCCTCTAAATAAAGCAATCTTTTATTTCTCAATACAATCCATTCTTTAAGCCAAAGCAGAATAGCTGCTTGATAATAAAGTCTCCAATCTGGAAGTCCAAAGCCCCCTCTATCCTTAGATTCTTGTAACAATTTACCGTATTTTCTAGCATATAAGACGACTTTCTAAACCATGCAAATCTTCTCCGAAGTCGGGGGTCGTCTTATACGCCGAGTTGTCTTATACGCCGGAAAATACCGTATTTTCCGGCGTATAAGACGACTTTCTAACCATGCAAATCTTCTCCGAAGTCGGGGGTCGTCTTATACGCCGAGTTGTCTTATACGCTGGAAAATACGGTACATTTGATTCTCGCTTTCTTTTTTTGTCATATAAATCTTAGAATCATTGCATTTAAATCATCAAAAAAATTCTTAGTAAGTTTAACAGGCAATGTTTGAAATAAGAAAATTAGGTTTGGTAAAATGTTCATCTTAACAGTCGCTATTCTTCCCAAAAGTGATAATTGAAGATTTTCCCATCTTTTCAAGTCCATTTTTATTTGTTTCATTAATCTCTCATAATTATCTTCTTTTAGTGCAGTATATTTCTCCGTTAAATAAATATCCAAATATTTAACTTTTTTAACTATTTGAAGATTTGTCATTTTAGTAAGTTGCGTTTTCTGTTTGTCTGTTAGATTTTTTGTTATTACTTTAGTCTTTTCCCTATTTATTTTCAGACCAGCCACTGCTCCAAATTTCTCAATTTTCTGCAAGAGTTTATCAGCTGTTTGCAATGGCTCCTTTTCTGAAGGCCTCTGCCAGAAAACAGAGGCTGGGGGCAACGCATGCGAGTGACGGCAATCGGCCACAGAAGAAATGGGCTGCCACCGGCCATACAGGCTCCTGCTGGACAGGGCTATTGGTGCCACCATGGCGAGGCAAGGCAGGTGTCAGGGTGTGGGAGGCTTGGCTGCAGGGGCCCTGAGGTAAGCATGTGGGGCAACTCCATCCCCTCCCACACCTGCCTCACCTCATGGAGGCAGCACCACAAACAACCAGACAGAATGGACGGGCGGCTAGCCAAGCAGGCTCTTAATTGGGACTTATTTGGGGAATAGGGCTTATATTAGGCGCATGTGTAAAAATCAATGCAGGAGTCATTTTCGGAATAGGTCTTATTTTTGGGGAAACATGATAGCACCCTTCTTCCCTCTCTTCACTTTATATCTGCTGGAGGCCCTCTAGGCCAGTGATTCTCAACCTTTTTAATGCCGCGACCCCAACCGGTTGTAAGTCAAGGACTACCCAACCAGTCGTAAGTCAAAGACTACCCAACCGGTCATAAGTCGAGGACTACCCAACCAGTCATAAGTCGAGGACTTTCCCTGCCCGGGAGTGCCGCGCATGCATGGTGCCACCCCCTGCGCCGGCCGAGGCGTAGCTGGCAAGGGGCAGCGATGGTGCAGGGCGACCACCGGCTGGGCCACCAGCTGGCCCAGCCCAAGGGAGGTAAGGCACCCTCCGGGCCCGTGTGCCAGCAACCCTTCCTGTGCCCGCCGGCCTCCCACCTCCCACCCCTGGCCCTCTTTTACTTACATTTTTAGTAGTTGCTCAGCAGGGAGGGGTGGAAGCTTCCAGACAGCTCGCCTTCGCTGCAGACAACTTGCAGCATCGTTTGCAGACTGGGGCTTTTGGTGGGCTCAGCAGGGCAGAGACAGCCTGGACAATTCCTTTTGGCTTTTGAAAGCCAATAGAATTAGACTCTACTCAAGAGAGTCTATTCTATTGGCTTTTAAAAGCCAATAGAATAAAATGGAGTAGCACAGCTAAGGAAAAGGAGAGAAAAAATGGCGGACTGCGTTGTTTGGCGACCCCTGTGAAATGGTCGTTCGACCCAAAATGGGGTCGCGACCCACAGGTTGAGAACCGCTGCTCTAGGCTATTATCAAATTGAAGGGGAACAGCTTAACTTTGGCCACTGGGCATCCCAAAAAAGAGATCTAAGAAGAAACGCACACGTACACACACCCAAAGTTTCACACAGAAATGCATCTGCGGGTCAAACACATATATTTATGCTTTTTTAAAAAAAAAAACGCACGATTTATTTGGCCACCTTTTTGGGGAGTAATGGTGCAGAAAAACCAACTAGGGGAATGCAATCCAGCATCAAAGATCCATTCTCCCAGCTGCTTATTTGCGAAGAAAACAATCTGTTTCTAACCCTGCTTTGTTGGCTCCCCATGAAAAAATTTGGCCCCAAAGCCTTTTCATCTGATCCAATCTCTTTCAGGCCTGCAGCTCCCACCCCAGCAGGATGCTTGCCAGGGTCTGTTGGCTATAACCCCAGGAGGCTGGTAAATAATCTCTACTTCTTTCTACCACCTCACACAATATCAGTCCTAATTTTATAACATATCCAATGGAAATTGGGGGCAGGGTGAGAAAGAGGAATCTGGACTTTTGAAAGTCATCAATTTATTTCCTCTAACTGCTATTGCAAGAGGCTTTCCTGTATTTGTGGCATTATCTATTTCTCAGGCTGAGCCTAAACATTGATGCAGACTTTTTAGGACTTTCATGAGCACTGTAAGCACTTGTTACTTAGTTACTCAGTTACTTCTGCTTGGTAATTCCATCTTACTTTTATACATCTAGGTAAATGTAAGTACTAAAACAGTAGCTAATGTATACCAATGTATTATAACAAAAAATATGCTATTTAGAATTATAAAGCCTTTGATCACCCAGACATGCCTATAGGAACTGTAATCCAATATATCTGAAGAGGGTCAGGCTGGGAAGGGTGACCTACAGCACCATGATCTATGTCAGGGGTGTCAAACTGCCAGCCCACGGGCTGGACACGTCATGCAGAAGCTGCGCCCACCCCATTGCTGGCAATGGCAAAAGAGTCCCAATATGTTGCGCGACATCACATGACGTCGCCTGTTTGACATGTCTGATCTATGTGGATTTTCCTCTGAAATATCTAGATGAGTGACTATCAGTCTTGCATCAGAATTCTTGCCAACCACAATCCAAGGCACTGCAATCCTTTTGGGGGGAGGGGTGGTTGGGTAACAAAATGACCTAGTCATACTTTCATTGCTTGAACTAAGAATCTGATTGCTATATTGGATATTAACTGGTATAACAGGATTATACCAAATCCTCTTTGATTAACATAGCTGTCAAAAATATCAAGAGTACAGGTGCTGAAACTAACCAGTTCAGCTTGTAAAGCAGCAGTGTTGCAGGGTCATCCCAAAGTGGGCTTATAACCACTTGTACTATTATAGTATATTCTGAACCAAATGCAGTTTTCAGGTGGTTTTGAAGGACAACCCACGTACACCATACAGCAGGTGAACAGGACACGAGTATCTATGAACAGGGCCACCCAGTTTAGGAACTAGCAGGACTGATGCATAATATGGATTTGTGCAAAAGTTCTCCTGGTCGTGGCTACCACTGGCTCTTCTGTGTAAGACCTGAGAGTTCAAGACCACCACCAAATTACACACCAAATCTGTCTAGGGGAATATAGTCCCATCCAGTATCAGGGAACCAAAACCCTCACAACCATTTGATCTTGCTCAGATTGAACCAAAGCCTCTTTTTTCCCTATCCAGACCACACTGCATCCAGACGCTGAAAGATAATCTTCATAGCATCACCCGTTAGCCTAGAGATTTATAACTGGATATTATTAAGATGTACTGGTTAACAGCTTGCTTCCAGCTGCAATTGCAGAGAACTGGTAGTTACTGTTCCTAGATAAGTGGTCCTTGTTTAATGACCACATTTAGCGACTATTCAAACTTACAATGGCATTGAACAAGTGGAATTTACAACTTTTTTCTGAAAGTTCTGGCCATTACAGTGCGCCTGCAGTCATGTAATTGTGATCTGCGTGCTCAGCATCCAGCGTAGATTTCTGATCTTTGTAATATCCCACAGCCATGTGATCATAATTTGTGACCTCCACTCCTAGCTTCCCACAAGCAACATCTCTCAGGAAGATGGCAGGAAGTTGGAAGTTGTGGTCACATGAGGTCCTTGCTTAACGACCTGTGGCAATTCACTTAATGATGGTAACCAGGGACTACTAGAACTATTGCCACTAAGCAGTTTGGTCATGCAATGCTGTGCTTTACAATTGCATTGGCAACAGATATTCCAGTCCCAATTGCCATTGTTAAGGAAGGATTACTTATAAGGCTCTTTGTGGCATGGGACCTGGTTCTTGCAGGACATCTGTTTCCAATTCTGCCTAACAAAATCTGATAATGTGGACATGCTCCAAGTCCAGTTTCTCAACAGAACAAAATCCCCATTGAGATTCAGATGGCCCTAACCTTCCTGCCTTTTGGAAGGCATTAAAGACCTGATACTTTTCTTTAGACATTGGATCTAGAGACCACCATGATCTGTTGGATGAAGGGTTTTTTCTCTACCACTTTGTAGATACTTATATGTCTCTGTTTCAGGTTATTATTTTATTTCTTATCAAGTCAATTGACTGTGATTTTTAAATTATGCTGCCCTCAGACAAATGACCTCTCCCAGCAATTTTGTGTATGTGTTAATGACCAACAGCAGAAAGAGAATACAATCCTGAGGGACTGCATGTACTACAGACCTTGGGCTAGATTTCGGGCTAGATTTCACTCCCCGCAACACTAACTAGAACAGCTCTGGGGAAGGAGAAGGACTGCAACACTGTAGTTCCCAATCATAAACCTCTAAGCCAATCTGGAAGGAAACCATGATCAAAAACAACTGAGAGAAACAAGGAGGGCTAGGACGGATGTGGTACGTCCATTCCGAGTTTTAATTGAGAATCTAGCCAGAGAAGCAAGCCATAACTTGTCTTACAAGGAAAATTTCAACAGAATGCTTAGAAAAACATTCTCATGGAAAAATCCTCAGGATATGAGAGGGCAGAAAGAGGAAGTAATTAGACTCAGAGTTCTTGAGTTGCTTTGTTAAATATATTCAAGCAGAGGTTAGACAAACATTTGTCAATGGTGCCTATATTTGTATTCTACACTAAGTAAAGGCAGGGCATGATGACTTAAATGAGCTTTTTCAATTCTATGATATTAACAAACTTCTGAACAAGCTTTTGTTGCTCCTCTTCAAATATTAGCTATAAACACAGATACTATAAGTTGTAAAGCACCTTAATTCACTAAATACTACATGTGGATTAAGCCAAAAGAAATCTAGTTATTCCTTTTTGTTTATCTGTGTTTACCATTCCTACATTATCACAGGTGCCATTTCCAGGTATTTTGTAATACTGTATAGACAAAATAATTTATACTGTATTTACATAAAGATAACTCTGTGTTAAAAATGATCTCATCCCAAATACATTTTTTAATTTTGACAAAGGTTTCATAATACTCAGCTTTTATAACTTGTCAACATTGGTTGCCAATTTCAGAAACAAATCTTGAAAATTTTCTCCTTTGCATAATTATGTGCATATGACACATATGTGTGCATATAAGCAAGTACATACACAAATACACATATATTTTACCAGAAGCCACATGCTAAAAAAGGATTAGATGTGGGCAAAAAAAGTAGTTAAATAAAATTATAAAACTGACTAAAGTTGCTAGTAAAATAAAATATCTCACACAGAAGTAATTAATCACTGTATGAAAAAACTGGAGAAAGGGAGGGAGGGAAGGAGGGAGAAAAGAAAGGATTGAGCTAGAATAAGAGGAAGCATAGTTGCACATTAGGAGAGCAAGAAAAGAAAAATAAAATAGGATGGACATGATGCAAGAAGGCTAAACAGGGAAACAGTTAAAAAAGTTCTGCTTTTCTATTACAAGAAGATGAATATCCAGAGTCAGACTTTTCTGAAGGCCGGAAGTTTGAAATCATTTGCACCTTTCACATATTACTTCAGTCAACAGTTAATTATTTAGAGGGTGAATTGCCTTTCTATTTCAGGTTAATAAATGTACCCAGTAATTCTGACTTTAGTTCAGCGCACAATGGACAATGTTATGTTCAAAACTTACGTAACAATCATAAAATTGAAGGGGGCCATTTTTGTACAAATGTTATGTACAATGTTTTCCCATTTTGTTTGGTGACTGGTCAGTTTAGTTATGGATGTAAGGGCATTAGTTTATATTTTGGCTGTGGTATGATCAGAATAAGCTTATCTGTTGCAATTAAGAAAGATATTTAGTTATAAGATTAGAAAATGTACAAAGAATTTAGGCAGGTTATGGACCAAATGAAGCTGCCAGCTTATGATTGGAAGCAAGTTTAAATAATTTATTACTACAAAGATCCCAAAAGTTCTTATGAAGATTCAGAATAAGTCAGAATTGGAGCTGAAGCAACTGGCATTAAATGATTAACATGGAGGGATCCACTGCAGCATAGACAGTGAGTTCTGAGTACTGATCTACCAACTAGAAGGCCTGTCACAGACAGAATTGATTGCTGAATCAGCGATCAGAAGTGGTGACAGGAGACATTTGGACTGGTTGAATATGTGGGGACTTTAATTTTTTTTTCTTCTTTCCAGCTGATTCAAAACGAGGAAAGCAAAGCTGGGAACTATGTGGCACCAATATTACATGTTTCACTGCACCAGACCAAGGGAAGACGAGGAAATCAAGATGATATTCAAGAACAGCTCAGGCATACATCTTTCTGATTCACTGGGTTATAAGGAGGAGGGGAGGTAAAGAATAATTAGATTTAGAAGATTCTGTTATGTAGCCTATGTTAATAAAGCACAGTTCTAGTCCTTCTGTGGAATTGATTTTCTGATCTGCACTATCTAGTGCGGCTGACACCAATTATCAGCCATTCTCTCTTCCTAATGGAAACCTTATCCTATATCAAGATCATAAGGATGTGGGGTGGTGAGCCAGTACAGGGCTTTTCAACCAGTGGTATGGGTACCACCTGTGGTACATTGGAACCTGGCAGGTAGTACGCGACCATCCTAGGAAAGTGGTAGCGGGGGAGGGGAATGAGCTGAACCGGTGGCAGCACTGCACAAGCCTGAGCGAGAGATGGCTGGAGCTGCAGGGCTGTCAGGGCTCAGCGGAAGCCCCAGGATCAGTACCACTTTCCAGCTGATCGGCACTTCTTTGGGGCTGTCAGGGCTCAGTGGAAGCGCCAGGATTAGTGCCGGGCTCCAACAGACGGGGAATAAAAACCAAACACCCCCACCCCACCCCCGCTGCCAATCCTCAACAGAAATGCTCACAATAAAAACCTTGGACAGGAGGAAGAGCGCCACCGGGTGGGCAGGCAGGTGTCTTGCTTGGCTGTGGCTTGTAGGGTACTTTTTTCAGTGCCATTGTAACTTCGAACAGTCACAAAGCGAACTGTTGTAAGTCGAGGACTACCTGTACTTTATCACTTTTTTCCTTTTTGGGGGGGGGGTCATCAGGTTTTTGACCCCTTGCTAGGCGCCTGGTGGTACTCGGATGTTGCCATATTCTAAAAGTGTTACAATGGGTGAAAAGGTTGAAAAGCCCTGAGCTAGTAGATAGCCACACAGAATAAGAAGTAGAAGAACAGACTCTCCCAATCTGAGATGAGACAGGCTGCTCAAAGGCTTTCAGAATACTGATTGCATAGAAGGCAACGGGTAGTAAACTACACGAAGTGTCAATTTGAACTATGTCACCAGATCACTGGTCTCCATATTTTTCTGTAGTTATAATTTCTGAATAAGTTAACTATAGTTGGCTGTTGGCTTAAAATGTAGAATTGGGAGTGGTGGTAGTGGGAAAAATAGTACTGGATTGTTGTACACCAGCCAGAGTTACTTTCCATGAAATAGGGAGCCATATAAATTTGATTAACAAATAAATAAAGAGTAGATCTCAGTGACTGAGATTGAGTAAAATACATTGGAGGAAGAGAGGTAGGCCATTCTAGGGGAAGGGAATTGTCAATCTGCCCCAGCTTCTCCAGTCTTAGGTCTTGGTGGCCCGATTGTTTATGGTCTCAGATTGAGAATGATAAACGCCAGGATCAGTCTGTAATAAAACATACAAATCTATAATCTGGAAGAGGAGGAGCAGACAGATTTGCTTGTTATTATGCTCAATATTAAAAATAGGTTGGGTAAGGGCATTAATGTTCCCTTTCAAAAAATTTGCTTGGAAGGGTTTTAAGTTCTTCAATCGTAATGCCAGAGCCAGAGAGGCAACCTTGACTCTTTTATGACTCGTGGACTTCAACTCCCAGAATTCCTGAGCCAGCCATGCTGGCTCAGGAATTCTGGGAGTTAATGTCCACGAGTCATAAAAGCGCCAAGGTTGCCTACCCCTGGGTTAGGGTTATATAAGGATGACTTGCCCATGACTAGCATTAGCAGGCTACTGGCTTGTTGTCTTGTTTAGGATTGCCAGCTAATTTTAATTAATGGTTATGCTGTTTCATGGATTATGTTTTAAATATATTAAATGGACATTTTATTTTTCAAAATTACTGGGAGTCATAAAATTACAGCATTCTAAAAAACTAATCAATCAATCAATCAATCCTTCATCTGATGGCATATACATAGCTTCCTTCTATGTACTAAATATACTGTATGTCCAGGATTTATGCACTTCATATCTTTAAAGGATAAATAAAGTTTATAATTTAATTGAAAAGCAAATTAATATTTATGTTTTCTGTACCTTCCTGAAACTGGGGGGGGGGCTTGGAATTCTCGAAATTCTGGTCTGTGAGGTATGTGGGGGGGGGATGTAAGGGAAACAATAGCTCAGAAATTTTCAGAAAGTATTCCCAGTAATATATATACATAAATATATAAAATATATAATATATAGTTGTTAACAAGTGAAGATATTGTGCAAAATGGGAAAGCATTTTTAAGTTACAGAAAATCAAAAGCCTATAACCAGAGTATCTTCTCCCTCCTCTCCCTGCCCCAAGTAATGCAGCATTTTTATGATGAAGCGATGGATCTATGGAATAAACAGTTAAACTACAGGCATTTGGGTAATTAGAAAAAAAAATTAGCCTAGCTTCAGGAACAGAATTATGGCAGATATATTCATCCACAGGCAGAGGAGAGGTAAAAATAGATATAGAAAGAATATGATTATTCGGTTATGTTAATAACCATGAATCATTGGTCTGTGTACATAGTGTAAGAGATAGTTCATGTTTCTTTTTCACATTCTTCTGATTCAGTGTCTGATTTCTCAATTTTAAATAATACATTTCCTCCCTCCCCCACCACCCCTAGAAAGCTTAAGGCACTCAGTGGGTAAAATAACCTATTGTGTACAAGGAAAAATTCTAATCTAGATGGAACTGATTTGTCTAGAGGGCAAAACAGTTTGGAACCAGTGAGCTCTGGAGATAAAAACAGAAACTGAAGTCAGGTGCCAAAAATATTTTGGGGAGGAAGCCTCAATTACCTGATGTCATAACAGGGCATATCCATATCCATATCCGTTTCATATTGCTCTTTCTAAACATATTGGATAGTTTTATACAGAATTTTAAACCATTCAAATATACTAAAACTAAAAAAGATTATTAAACTATGGAACACCATTAAATCAGTGCTTACGAAACTTGACATTAAGATGAGACTTCCAGAATTTCCCAATCAGCATGCTTCAATATATGGGAAGTTCATGCAATTTAAAGTTGCTAAGTTTGAAAAACACTGTACTAGATGTTATTAAGAATTAGGCTGAATGAAAAAAAAGAATGGTATGGTTCTCCTGAAGACCCCCAAAAGAAGATCTACCCATTTTCATATGTAAAGAGCTATTCCTCAACACAAATGACAACCAAGAAGGTTTGTTCCAAGTCTCCTCCAGAGTGGCTGATGGCATCTGAAGACATACAGATTTAACAAGTGCTGAGAGAGGTATTTTCTTGAAATAAAAATTACTTATGTTTGTCCAGAAAACTATAGGTAGTCAATCCAATTGTTTAAGGAAGATACAATTCAGTTTCTCCTAGTTGAACTAGTTGAACTTTTTAACTGCACTCATAGATAGCCTTATACAAATTGCACTACAGTCATGCAGTCTGGATGGTACCAGTTGAAGCATCAGCTTTCTGAGGTCACTTTGTTTAAAGAAAAAGTAACACATTCAGAGATAGCTGCTGAAACACTCTAGTCCATTTCTCAGTGTGAGACACAGGTTGAGAGAAATGTGTATGTGGGGGGGGGGGAGAATTTAAAGTCAAACTTCAAGTGTATCTATATACTTCAAGTAACTTATAAGTCATAATCAGGACATATTAACATATACTTAATATTATGTAAATACATATAAAGACACACCTATTAATACTTAGCAAGGCATATATTTCCAAATAAATACCAATATTCACCAAGTATTCAATCACTAGACAAAAGAAACATTGTCAAAGTTCCCAGCAACACTTCAATTCTCCTCAGATTCAACATAAATTCGGCACTTTCCCCAGAAAAAGCAAGAATAATATCTGAGAAAATATATACTCAAGGAAAACCAAAATGTTGCCACTATTTATGCAGTTAGTCTAAGACTCTTGGTTGCTGGTATTAGGAGTAGGAGCAAACAAACTATTGCAGAAAGGATAAGTGACACAGAACAAACTACAGAATGTGCAGAGATGAGAGACATAAAGATACATAATTCTTCTCTGTGTCTTTAATGCTACAAGGTCACCTTTGCAAATGCAAATGAATTGTCTTACATTTCAATGCATGCTCATGGAAACATGAAATTCATTAGTATTTTCAATGTAAAGGGGTTTCTTCTTCACAGCTCCCAAAATGTATTCATTACTCCCAGAGCAGTGTCACCAACCATTTTGGTTTCTCAGACATAAACTTCAGACACAAATTCTGAAATAAAGGATTCATTTCATTTTCCACTTCCCACATTCACTGACAGAGATATTGAGACCGCAGTACTGTAACTGGAATGTTTTTAAGTATTTGCATTTTTAAATTTCTTACTGCCATGAATGCTGCTCATCTACACATTTGTGTAATAGTTCAATAAATTTCTAGAGTAGAATTAGCACTTTTAGGGTCAAGAATGGCATGTTTTGCAACAGACATACTGATCTAAGGAATACAGTCAAGCATCACAAGTGGTGAGGTATTAACAAATTCAACTAGTGCCCCACGCCATATAGAATCTGTGAGATATACTGGACTGAGAGAAAGTGAATAATCTAACATCACTCATTAAACTCCCATGGCTGTGATGGAGTCACAGCATGAGATTCTCTGTTCCTAATCCACCACTCCAGCTAGGCACATTTGGGGGACAGGCAGTTTTTATGAGTAGATCAGAGAGAATAGGTAGATGCACTGGGGTATGTACAATAAAGGCCACCTCATAAGTATTTGACGGTTATGTTTGGAGAATGGAAGTCAATAGGTTTCCTCCAAAAAGGCTAGAAAGAGGCCAGAATGTTACTTTTATAACATATTGGGAGTGTAAAAAGAACTCTGATGTTTATGGTATACTTTCTTTCATCCTAAAATTAAAAGTACTATAATTCAACCCAAAGTTGTTTTAACTGTAAAAAAGTTTAAAAGAGACAGACAGTTGGGTGCAGTGGTTAAGCTGCTGGGCAAGAAACTAGAAGATGTAAGTTCTAGTCTTCCTTTAAATATGAAAGCCGACAGGGAGACTTTGGACCAATTCTCAGTTTTTCTCAGCCCAATCCACTTATAGGTTAGTTGTTATGGGAAAAATAGGAGACAGAAGTATTTGGTATGCATGCTGCCTTAAGTTAATAAAAAGGTAGGATAAAACAAATACATGCAGACAGGGTCATAAATTTTATATGAACAGATCATGCAGCAGCTATCCATCATGTTGCTGTTTACCAAAGAGCAGAAAATGGATTTCATAGACTTGTGTGATTTTATCTAACTAATAAAACTAAATAAGCTGTAAAGAACGCTATGGATAATACTATGCTCATTAAAGATTCCCAATTACTAAAAAGAAACCAATTGTGTACAACAGTATATTTATAACATTTTGTATACAAATAGATGGACTATGTATAATTATTAACTTTATAACTTGAAAGAATTGTTTATTAGCTTCTATACGTTAATGCTCCTTGGTAGAAAGTAGTTTGCAGAAAACAAAACCACACCATTGGCATATTAGCTGAGAAAGACTGACATTTAGCCTGAAGGGTGGGTATGGCATGCAATCCCTTGCAACACACTATTCAACCAAATTGGTGGCTGCTATTAAATCCCTTCATATTAAAACATTTTGTAAATTATGCTCCAAAACTTTCTTAATCATTTTAAAACATGTCCCAGCAATCCCATGCAACATCTCTATTACCTGTTCCACTCATGTTGGGATTTGTTTGCTCTTTTAGTTCAAAAGGAATCTAAGGAGAAATCCGTTTTTATTTTGCTTCATAGTAATTTAAAAATTTAAGAAACATACTCAGCTCATGGTAACTTATTGTCTTATACATATATGTTCTGGCTCCACTTGACAAAAGATTCCATATTTTGTTCCAGTATTGCTTGCAAATTAAAAATCTTGAATATGCCTCAAATTTTACAAGTACAATATCCAAATTATTACTCTACATAACTCAGTATCACCATAATTAAATTCTGCATCTGCTTGATAAATTCACATGATAAAAATATATTTTCTTTAAATATATGGGGAGAAACAAGATAATGCTCAGTGGCCTGTTCCATAGGGAGGCCCTGCAACAAAGAAGGCATGTTTCTTAGTTCCCACAAGATGACCCTGCCTAATAAAGAGGCCTGGAGTGTGCTAAATATTGTTTCTAGTAGGATGAGCTGAGACCATGGAGACAGCTGATTGTAACATAATGTCACATGTTTTAAATCTGAACTAAAGTCTCATCAATTGTTAAACAGTACATATGTACCAGAGCTGCATATAGTTAATTAAGAATTAACTCCAGGAACTCAGAATTTAGTGTTGAGTAAAGTATTGTACCAAGCTAAGATACCTGTTTCACAGCTAGAGGTTACTCAAACATGCCTGGGAAACTCACAAACAGGCCATTTGAGATACGCATCATTTCAGGGCTCTAGCCCTCAATCTACATGCCTCTTTTACTTCAAAAAGAGAAGCAGAAATATAGAAGCCACCAAGAAAAGTAGTACTCCATCTTCCAACATGCTATCCTTCACTGCTCGTTTAAGAGTTTATATTTTGGAAGCATAACACTATAAACGAGAATTAAAACATTTACTGAATGCTACTATACTTTCCTCGAGATTCTCGTTTTAGCTCACCTGTCCTACGTCAGGATGATGCAACCACAAGGTGAAGGAGAAGAAATAAGAGGTCTCTCACCAAGAATTCCATGAACAAAGAACCCTCCTCCACTTCCCAGCTCTGTAAATTTAGAGCTGCAGTTGCCCCATCCCACTATTTCTCTCCTCCCTCCCCTTATTAGATGAAATAACCTCCTGAGCTGGTACTTTACTACGCAGTAGGGAAACTGGCCTTCCAGCTGTTGACGTACTCCCTATTTCTACTAGCCTTAGGCGGCACCGGCAAGAATAGGAATTACTAACCGGACTACGATAGGGATTGTACTTTATTAGTGCCCTGAACACAGGAGCCGCATCCTAAAGTCAATTATTACAGAAATAAGCGTTTTTTTCTAATAATACTGCACCACTAATACTTACTTGCTTTATTAAAATGAGAAAAGGGACAGCAGATTCCACTCGGTAGATGGAAAACCCTCTCCTGCCAGAAGATACTCGCCGGCCGACGGCCAACCGCGAGCTCAGCGTGTGCGAAGATCTTACCCAACCCACTTTATCTTTTAGGGAAAGAGTAAGCAGTGATTGGCTGGAAGGAGGGCGTGAGGGAAAGGCGGAGAACCAATGAGAAGATGCTGCCTCAGTGCAGCAATGTGCGCACATTGCTTGTTCGTCTTGCCTAGCGTGCATGTATAAACTCATGAAAGTGGTAGAGTGGCAGTGATCGGCGGTGATTGGATTTTCTTTTGGGGGGATTGTATAGCTTTCTCGTCAGGCTGTTAAAACGAGATAACGTTGAGACAGCGTGGAACTCAGAACTTTGTAGTTACTCTGAATTTACAGGATATTTCCACACCTTTTCCAAACCAAGCAGCAGGCACACTAATGTTTAAATAACTATATATGCCCTTTCCCCTGTCAATTATGAATGCTGGTCCTTCCCGTATGAAAGCTAATTTTTCTCGGATGCCCTGCTCAGAAGTCCCCAGTTGAACCTGAATGTTAGAATTCATAATGTCGTCCCTCGTATATACATTCTTTCTTTTATTAATGCATCAAATATTCACCAGGGGCTTAGGAGATACAGTAGCATCTGATATTTGATTTAAAGGTATGGTTGATGCACTTCTTGTTTAGATTGTTTTTCTGTACTACCATTGCTAAGCATTTCAAGAATCTTGAGAGACAAGATAAAATGTTTAAATAATATTTTAAATATTTGGAGAAATATTTGGAGAATTATTTGGAAGGCATTTTAAACATTAAATATTAGGTTAAATGCTATATACAAGCATAAAAATATTAGGAGAGCTCACCTGTGCTGGATCAAAGGGTCCATCTAATTAAGTGCTTTGGGGGCCTTCAGTTTGGATGTTAAAGCAACTAATGTTCAAGGCATATAATCTTATGTACCTAATATGAACTTATAATGACTAGTAGCCATTGTTTTAAGAACTTTGTCTACGTTTCCTTTTAAAGTCATCCAAGCTGTCTTTACCTCATCTTGAAGTAGCAAATTCCATCATTTAGTTTTCCACCTGCTTGTCAAAAAATATCGCCGATATATCAATCAACAGAAGTATATTTTATTAACTCTCTAGTGAGGTAGTAGCCTCAGAGGTCTGTTAAGTGAAAGACGCTTGTGTTTCTTAAACATCAGAGCTTCAAGCTCGCTGTTAACATTTTCAGACGTGTTCCTCTTTACTTTTTTTTTTTTTTTTTAATCTCCACCAGCAGTGAGGAATGAAAGTTATAGGAGTTTTTGGTTGTCTTCTTCCAATCAGAAGACGCCCCTAAGGGTTTATTTTAAGGCATCGGCTCGGCTTCTCAGAAAAGGTCGGGCTATCTACGTCTCCAGCTCCTTTTTCGGGGGAGGAGGAAGTGGAGTTTTTGCGCAAGAGCGAAGAATGACTTCCGTCTACAGTTACGTTTACACAGGGAACCACCTTTCTCCTCCGGCGACTTGCCAGTTATTCTGTGCTGACTCATGACGGGTTCTTTTAATTTCTTCACCCGCTTCTTCCTTTGCTGATTCATCCTTCGACGAAGTTCAGGCAACCGTTTCTTTAAATGTATGTCGATAACTGTTCTGTTCCCGCCTTCCCTCGTGCTTCATACTATGGCAATCTGGTGGAAATTGCCACGTACTGATCCATAATAGTTCGTAAATTACCACCAGATGGCAAGAAGGAAAAACAGACTGCTGCAGCAGTGTCTTACCCCAGATTTTTGCACTCCCAATAAGGTAGCCCAGGTTTATAAGTGTCTTAAGAGTTTTGTTTTTAGTAGAAAATAATTCTCTAAAATCTAGGAAAGGCATTGGTTTTGTTTTAATCCAATCTATCTCCCAAAGGTTTTTGGGGGATAACAGTAAAACAAAAGATTTTTACTATGCTGCTTTAGGGTCCTACAGGAAATATATAAATTTAACAAATAAAAAGCAAGACTTTGAACTGGGAGCAATCAATTGCATATTTCTTTCTGTAGGAATCTGCCTTTGGCAGCTTATCTTTCACCAGCAACTAACAAAGTTTAAGCAAGCTTTAATTTGGAAGGATCCTTTTGTTTCATTCATTCCAGAACTAAAGTGAGATACTGTTGTCAAAAACAGCATTCAAAGTGTTGATGTGTCTCACTGATGTTAAGTTTCTATGATTAACATAAATTTGTACCACTTAAATGTTACTACGAAAGATACATCAAAATTGTTTTTAATGATGGCTAGGAATTGTCTATATCTACTTACGTTGTTACTGTTCTGTGTAATTATTCATCTTGTTAATTGTTTTTGGAATCAATTGTAGGAAGATATACTGTATAAATAAAATAAACAAAAGCATACAAGTATGGTATCAGTTATGGGTGAACTAGTAACTCTGATTACTAAACTGTAAATCTGGATTAAGAACCCACATTGTAAACCAGGGGTAGTCAACCTTTTTATACCTACCGCCCACTTTTGTATCTCTGTTAGTAGTAAAATTTTCTAACTGCCCACCGGTTCCACAGTAATGGTGATTTATAAAGTAGGGAAGTAACTTTACTTTATAAAATTTATAAAGCAGAGTTACAGCAAGTTAAAGCATATAATAATAATTACTTACCAAATACTTTATGTCAGACTTTTGCTAAGTTTGGCAGAATAAATCTTTATAAAACAACTTACTGTAGTTAAATCTATCTTTTTATTTATACTTTGCATACATAGAAGCATGAAGTTTGATGGAATTACCTTTAATTAATTAAATTATTAATGAGATCCCTGAGGCTGATGCTGCGAAACTAAATACTGAATATCTGGCTCAATTTTTGTAAGGAACAAAGGAAGGTCTCCTCTTTCGGAAATATTCAGGCGGTTTCTTTCTTTGTCATATGATTAACAGCACTAAAGCCTGATTCCACAAGATATGAGGTAGGGAAAGGTATCAATAAACTGAATATCATTTTCCACATATTTGGATATAAGACAGGCATTTTTTTACTTTGCCATAGGTTTTCATATCCACCACTATCGAATTTATATTTACTTTCTTCATCATATCTAATTTCTAACAGTTCTTCTTGGCAAGTTGTATCAGCCTCTTCAATATTTGCAGTAAAAGGATTTTTCATCCAGTCATACACCTTCAATTTCAAAATATCTTCCATGTCCAATTTAAGTTCATTGAGGTGGCTACTAAATCTGTCAATATCCTCTGGAGTTACATCATCTTTTATAGATGATAATTCAGGAAACTGATGAAATTCTCTCTTCAACAGATTATAACGAAATAGTTCAAGTTTGTCAATAAATAATGACACAATACTTTGGCAACCTATAAGAGTTTTATTAGCTCCTTGAAGCTGCAAATTGACATCATGAAATCTCTTGAAAATATTTGCCAAATAAAAGGCATCATTCTTTACTGTTTTTAACTGTTGATACAGATTGGTCTCATTATTACTTTCAAAAAATAGTATGACACTATCATATAATGCTACAAAAGATGTACCCTTTGACAGCCACTGAACTTGTGTGTGCAAAAGTAACGTAATAAAATCTTCATTATCGTCCTGGCAAAGCTGTCGAAATTATCATTTTTTGCATTGGATTTGATCTTGTTTATGGCTCGAATTATTATAGTTAATGATGAATGGAGGCTTGTACTTAGATATTTTCCTACAAGATGTTGTCTGTGCACCACACAATGAATATATAAACACTTGGCACTTCTTCCTTCAAATAAGCAACAAATCCACGATAGTGACCTACCATTGATGGTGCTCCATCAGTAGCGCATGCAACAATATTATTCAAAGGAATATTATTTTTTGTAAAGTATGATTTCACAGTATTAAATATAATCCTCTTGTATCTGTAATGAGATTTATTGCGAATAGCATTTCTTCTCGTAATGTATTGTTTTCATCAAAGTAACATACATATGCCATCAATAAAGCATTATCTGCAATGGTAGACTCGTCCAATTGCATGGAAAATGAAGAGTTTTGGAGAATACTTACCAGTTTTTTTCAACATTAACTGGCATTTCTTCAATTCGTTGCTTTACTGTGCTATCGCTTAGGGGCAACATTTTTAAAATTTCAGGTATATTCTGATGCATTACTGTTGAGATAAATTCTTTTATAGAGGGTATTACAGTTTCTCCAGTATTATTTATTTATTTATTTATGAGACTTATATACCGCTTTAAGTGCAAGCACTCTCTAAGCAGTGTACACCAGTAAGCAATGTATATATATATTTACATTGCCCCCAACAATCTGGGTCCTCATTTTACCTACCTCGGAAGGATGGAAGGCTGAGTCAACCTTGAGCCTGGTGAGATTTGAACCGCTGACCTGCTGAACACAGTCAGCTAAAGTGGCCTGCAGTACTGCACTCTAACTGCTGCGCCACCTCGGCTCAAAATTATAGCTTTTACCACTTTTTGCAATTAATTGTGAAATGCGATAAGCGGCAATTAATCCATCTTTATTCACTGCATGTTGTTTCTTAAATGTTGCAACGATTATTGAACGATTTTGAAATTTTTTATATATTTCCTGAAAATATTCAATGGGTTTGTCCTTATCATTTGGATGCTTTGTAAAAAAATGTTCTCACAATCGACTTGGCTTCATTGAATAATGTTTTATGACACAATAAACACATTAGATGTTGTTTATTTACAACAGATTCTATGAAACCCATCTTCAGATCCTCTGGCAAATAGCCACGAGCGTATTTCTTTTTTTGAGACATGGACTCACAATATTTTGCTTGCAGCTGAAGGCACGTGCTCACTCTCACAAATCTGTGTACTGACCAGTGTGACCTCAAACAAAAGAGCCTGCGCCGTATATCGTCTGTGCAAGCCTCTTGCGCATCATGGATTGGGTTTGGGGGGGGCGCCAGCTACCAGCTCTGCTTGTCTGTTACAGCTGGGTGGTGTGGAGGGAGATGCGTGAGCTATTCTGAGACAAGGCTCTTTTGTTTGCAGTCGCACTATAGCGCCATTTAGTTTCACTTATGTAACGTGAACTAAACTTATGCGCGGGCGATACAAATAGTGTATTTTCAGAAATTTAAATTGTCACGGGGAATTTTATGAAAACCTAATGAAAATGTTTTTAAATAATGCTATGAAAATTTTTTAAAGTCAATTAAATTAAAAAAAAGGAAAGTGCTTCAGTATCAGACAAAACCCCTACCGCCCACCATAAAAGCTGGAACGCCCACTAGTGGGCGATAGGGACCAGGTTGACTACCACTGTTAAACAATGCTAGTCACTTTTGGCCCATCAGTTCTCTTACAACCAAATTGCAACACATAACTTCTTGCTGTCCTTTTATCAGATAACCCTATCCCAACAAGTTTAGTTTTATTATTGTGGGGAAAAATGCACGCGCAGCAAACTGCTGTGCTTCCCCCCTCCCCAAACCTCATAACCTTTTGATACCCTTTCTCCCACTGAAACAGTCAGAAAGTCATGCCCTTTTGACTTAATGCCTCACCTACCTAAACAGATAATATGCTTAAGTTCCTTCCTATCTCTTCCTGTCTTTGTCAGTTCTTTCTCCTTTTGATCTACCTGTATTTGTTCTTACCTGGTCTTTGACCATGTAATGTGTTACTAGGAAATAGTTGCTTATATGAAGGAATTTTCCAATGAAGAAACTTTATGTCAGCATCTAATGGTTAAACCTATGAATGTAAAATGTCAGCATTTAATGGTAAAGCCTATGTATGTAACAAGTACATAAGAAGCAATAAACTCAGAGTTTGTCAAGCTGTGTCCTGCAGCTTCAAACCTCTGCTCAAGACATGCTTGTGTCTTTTTCTTAGCATCTTACATATTATGGCACTTATGATGAAACAGAGTAACTAAAAATTTTATTGGGTTGTTCTGGGGGTATACTCGGAAGTAGCAACTACTGAGAAATGCTTAGAGAATAGGCTTAAAATTTTTAAGTCAAAAATTGGATTTATTGTAAATGCCACATCCACAGAGCACAAATTTCTTAGTAACAAAGAAACATACAGATTAATGCAACTAAGCATTTTGACTGAGTAAAAAAATGTTTCTTGCACAACTTTAGATTAGATGTGCCTATGCTAATCTAAATAAACAAAAAGCAGAAACAAAAGAGGAAAAATTAAACTGCTTAACTGTATTTTAATGTATATAATACTTCAATATTATACACATTAATAATTTCATCCATAACTAAATGTAAAAATCAGGTATCTGCAGTATATTGCAAGTACCCCAATCATTCATCAGGGTCAAAACTGATAAAAGAGTTTTTCTATAAGAAATCAGTTACACAAAGAAAACTGTATCACTACAAATTTTTATTCAGAAGCCCATCTTTTAAAAAAAGTTTCATTATGAACTTGTTTGGTCAATCAACTACAACACTTTCTAACAGAGAAGGTAGAAATGACATGGCTCAGAATCGTCCGGATCTTTCACGATCTCTTGACCGCCTTCTATCACGTTCTCGGCCCCCTCCTCCTCCTCCTCCTCCACCACCACCACCACCTCCTCCTCCACGACCACGATCTCTGGATCTAGAGCGACGTTCACGAGACCTTGATCTTGATCTATGCCTATGAAATAAAAATAAGCAGTGTGTAACTACTTCACTTTGGCCTATTCACAAATTATTATATAAGGAATAAGTGCAAAATATTAAATATAATTCAAGGATTTAATATAATTTCCATCATTACATAAATATTGAAGGCTGTTTACCTGTATTCTTAATCAGTAATATGCAGAGATCAATGACCTTTTGCTAGGAAATGACTATCTTCGTATTCAGGTCTTTGCAGATAGTGCAAATAAAAATATTTGGTCTGAAGCTATAAATAGTGTTTAAAATTAGTCATGATAGTTCTAGTCAGAAATATTTATATTAGGGAATTACACCAAGGCAGCATTAACGAATCTTAGTATTTTGCTTTAAATACACAGAAATAAATCTAATGGAATTGAATAAATTATAATTCCTGTAGCAACAGTACTACATCTTAGGCCCCTTGCTTTTTTGATATATTTAAAATGAATATGCTGCTAAATTTGTTAAGATTACTTGGTTTACAACAGAATTAAATAACAAGTTAAAATACCCATTATAAAATAAATATATTTATCTAAATTAATGAAATGCCACAAATGTTTTTATAGACAGCCTAGATATTTAATACACACATAAAACCAAATATATTACTTATGAAAGTCATGCTCCAGTGGCACACAATCACTTTTCAATGTCCTTGGGACATTGTTTACTACTTTCTGAAGGGCCATTTTAACTTTCAGAAAGAGGCTCTTCCAAAGTACAGCTCCATAATTGAAAAGTAGTACCTTGTAGTTTCAGTCCCCTTTATCTTATGGAACTGGAATATTATAAGAAGCTTCTTCTAGGTGGATTGACTGTGCTACAGAAGCACTAGGTCCGCATCTGATGTTTCATTTATTGTATTATAAAATTAGCAACATCTGTATATAACCTATAGCAACAATCTCATTACACATGCAAATCACCTGTAATATCTACCTCTGTCTACATATTTTTTGCAGTATATTATTGAACTCTGTGCAAGAATAGAGGCTTTCCCCATCTGAAATTGGTCTTAGCTCCAGTGTTACACTCTCCATGAGTAGTAAGTAGGAGAAAGATCCTGGCAATAATCCAGGAGGGGTATCAGATGCTCTGCATCAAAGGTTAACAAGATGTAAAGCCTTGTTTACGAAAGGAGACTCAACAGGGAATTACTATTAAATTGCCTGTCTGGTTGCTCAACAACATTTTCTGAACTGCTTAATCTTTTTAAAAGATTTATGGTTGATTCCCCAGGATTGTTTCTGTGAGGAGATGTTAACCTTTCTTCCCTGGAGTTCGGGTCAGAGTTGACTTGGGATTTCATGAATATTGTGGGCTTGTCCCCCATCAGCATGGGCCCAAGTCACAAAGAGGCCATATTCTTGATCTGGTATTTATTCTGGAATAATTGCAATGTGATCTGTAACTGTAAGTTATTACATCAGGCCACTTTTTAGTTGCCACAATCACCCTCCCTAGGGAAGTAGGAGCCATTAAGACAGTTTGCTCCTTATGGACTTGCCTGGTTTACCGCAGCCACTTTGAGGAATCCCCATTAATTTAGCAGCCAGTTAGATCATGCATCAGGTCAAATTCTAGATAAAGGGGCAATAGTTTAAAGTGCCCTGGACTTCTATGTAAAAGTAAACAGTTGAGGCTGTAATGTTATTATCTTATTCTACTGTGTTAAAAAGAGTTGAAATCAATGCTTTTCTTTCTTTTTCCCCCTTTACCCTACACTTTTCCCCCTTCCCTTTTCTACCAATTTCATTTTCTTTTTAATTTTATATCCTGATAAAATTAATAAAAAAATCAGTAAAGTATCTTGGACTTTATTGGGAAAGATGAGATTAAAGATTTTCCAGATGGTTGTTGTGACTTTTTCCTCTTAAATATTCTACAGACAAGATTACTTTTGTTTGCATGGAATTTGATGCTGGCTGGACATACAAATCACAGCACTAGATATGTACTACACATATTTCCTTTGATAAGGAAATGACAGAATTTAAGCTTTGCAATCTTAATTGTTTTCCAGCAATATTTTATAGAAATAGATAATATCTAAAAAGAGCTGCTCAATCTAATGTGTACATAAACAATTCCTTTATTATAGTTTTATGAAACCAAAAAACAGTATGCAATAATAGATTGAGAATAGCAATATTTAAATATACTACATGAATGTGGCCTTATAAGCCATCATCATGAGCCATAATATTCATTTGTTATTTCAACCTTGTTTATATTTAAGACTTATTAAAAATTATCTATTTCAGCACACGTAAAAGTTATTCAGTTACAGCAACACTCTATGTTGCTAAAAAAAAAAAAAGAATCCTACCCCGTGAGAATAGAAAATTAAATCAGACAATCTGAAACGAAAAATATTTTTGAATTATTGATATTCAATTTCTATACAAATGTGATCACTATCAACTGTAATATAATATGAAATACCTTAGACACCATTAAGAATGGGGGAGCTTTTCAGACAATCAATCATGCCCTGATCATCTCATGGCTTTATTACTATAACATGCTCTCTATGGGGCAGCCCTTGAAGACTACCGGAGGCAGGTCCACAATGCAGCAGTGCAGGGAATGATGGGCATCCCGCAACATGCAATACCTCTGCTTTGCAATCTGCATTAGTTGCGAGTTTACATCTGAGTGCAGTTCAAGGTGCTGGTAACTACCTATAAAGCCCTGTGTGGCATAGGGCCTAGTTACTTGAGAAACTGCTGACTGATGCACTCTGGGTTGATGGTGAACTGATGACATTGCTTAGCCATCTGTCAAGGCCTAGAAGCACACTTTCTCTACAGCAGTGCCTAGTCTTTGGAATGAAATTCCTCCTGAGATTTTAATGGCTCCCACCTTGCTAGGATTTTTAAGGGCCTTAAAGACCTGGCCCTTGGCCTTTGGAGGGGATACCTCTTTGTTTGTGTTCCCTTTTCAGTTATTTTCTTTGCAGTTGTTGTTGTCTTGTGTCATGTGCATGTTTTCTACTGTTCCTTGCATTTAAATGTTTCAATAGTTGTAAACCACCCAGTCATTGAGAATTTGGTGGCATATACATTTATTATTACATACATAATAATGTAAAATTACAGTTGCCAGTTGTTTAGATGTGTTGGTCTACATATGCATTGAGTTCTTCCTAAGAACTTAAGTTATAACTGGCATAGTAAATGTGTGGATCCAACCAGCATGGCCTTTTGTAATTGACAGACTGAAATTTTGTTAATGCACAGATTTTCTAAGTGCTGCCCAAGATTTTGGGGTATGGCACCCAGTGTATCAATGACCATGGACCACCACAACTGGTTTATGCCATAAACTTTTAATTTCAACTTTCGGATTTTGATAGTTTGGGACCTCCAATTCTTTGTCTTCTGTTCTACTATCCCCTAATATTGCCACATCAATTATCCACACTTTCTTCTTTTCAATCACAGTTAAATCTGGAATGTTATGTGCCAAGTTTTTATGATTTTCTATTTGGAAATCCCACTATATTTCAACCCGCTCATTTTCAACTACTTTTTCAGCTCTATGTTCCCATCAATTTTTCATTACTGGCACATGATAATTTTTAATGATGTTCTAACAACTCATTTTGCCAACTGTGTTATGTCATTGTTTATGTGTTTCTGCAATTTTCTTGCACAAACTGGGCATATGATCTATTGTTTCTCCTGCCTCTTTGCACAATTTGACAATTATTTATTAAATAATATGCTTTTTAAAAATACTTTCAAAGTTTCAGAAATACTTACTTCTTGCGGCGGCGGCCGTATAGCTCACGTCGCAATTCTCGAGAAATTGGCTTCAAATGCATAAAGTTACAGAAACCTCCTCTTGTACACTCTCTGGGAGTAAAGAAATAAATCAGACTGATTAATGAAGAACATTATAGCTTTCTCTCTGATTTTATTAATTACTTTTAGTCACATAAGATAATTTCTAAAAGACATAAAGCAATCATAGAGACAGGTTTATTACCCCATTTCATACTGACGACAACAAGCTTCTCTGAAATCTGTCACGGGGGAAAGCTCAGCATGAATTGGTTGACCATTAAACCACCGATTATTCAGATCAATCACAGCCTTTTCTGCATCTTCTTCACGTCGAAACTGAAATAATGTTTTACAAAAGGTTCTATTTAATTGAACTGAATCAAAGGGAAAATGTCCCAAGCAAATAAGCAAAATACTTGTTTCAGAATGTTTTGAGCATGAAATGAGCTTTGCCAAACATTCTGGAAGTGTTTCAAGCCACAATACCACTGTTTCCTGATTATTATTTATCACATGGCACATTCACATCACATTTCAATAAAAATTACAAGAGATTGAAATACAAAATATGAAATATTTAATCTTATAAACATGTCCAGATTATATATAATTTTTGCTTCATTTGTCACAGATAAGAAATCAACTAAGTCTCCATTATAGGCTCTATTTTGGCACTCTGCCACTATATGTTCAATAGTTTTTCAGCCCTGCAGTCACAAATTGGTATGGTATTTTGCCCCAACCTTTTGCATATCTACCATGCCCAGTGCAAATTCAGTGCAGTGTTGTCCATATTGCAGGGATTGGTCAAATCCAGGTGGCATTTCCAAGATGCAAGGTAAACTTCCAGTAGGGGCAATTTTATATCCAATGTTGTTTCCATATATTGTGTATGTTAAAATAATAATTTGGATAAGAATGTTTTATTAAGTTTCATGCCTGAAACATTTAGACAAAGCATTTTGCAACTCCTATAAAACATTTAGGTTCCAGACTTTTGTCTCTAAGAAAAAGGAAAAGTATTCTGGCAGAATTTAGCCATTTCAAGTAGTATTGCTCTGAACTTTGTGACTAGATGGGATTACATACTGACCCTGCTGCTTTGGGCCTTGATCCTGGATATTTAATAGTAAGGATCTGAAAGAGTACAGCTACGTGAACACAAGAACCTTGGCTCTCTTAAAGTAATGTCATTTATGGAAAGGGGAATGATACTGGGAGCAAGGTCAGCATATCTTCCCCATTCCTCTTATTAATTCATGTTTATTTAGAAATATTTGCTATAACTTCCTGAAAACCACCTAGATAGTCATTATAACAATATCATATATTAAATTGATATATTAAATTGATAACAGAGTTAAATAATAATTTGAATCAAACACATTCCAGATTTCCCCCGGAATGCCTAACACCTGCGTTATGAGAAACTAGAAACGCACGTATTTATTTCTAATACTTATATTTAAGCCGATCATAAAAACTCCAGTTTTCAAAACAAAAATTAAAATAAATCAATATCATTTTGTCAATACTGTATATGAGTGTATAATATCAACAATAGATTGTGTGCGTGTTGCAAAGATAGATTTAGCATGAAAAAGAGGGCCTTCTCCGCAGCTGACATACTCTTCAACAGCAACTTATTTTACAGTTTCTATGACAGCTTTCTGGTGCAATCTAAAGCATGTTTTTTTCTTATTCTTTACCATGGTTTTAACTTCACCTGATGGTGAAGTTTACATTAAGTAATTTTCCTCATTTTGTTATCCTGATTTTCATCTGCTTCTTGCTTTAGCCACATAATAGCAGAATATTAATATTTTTCCATTAACAAAATAGAAGTTTCCAAAAACATTTTAAAAATCTAGCCTCAGTATGAATGAAAAAAGAATGCCATCTTATCATTATAAAAATCAGTTGATTCTATACATATAAAGTGCCGTGTTAAAGTAAGCTACCTGACAATATTTTGTGACTAATAATAAAAACAATACAAATAAGACATGGGAGCATGAAAATTAGCTCAAACTACAGAGGTTTCAAAAGGGAAAGAGGAAAATAACTTTTTCTAATCTAATTGTCTATTGCAATAAGATTTTAATAATTTTTTTTGAATGTCAGAAATTGCTGTTTTAGAAACTATATAACCTTTTAATAGCATCAAGTTTTAATAGAACTGAAGTATCAAATATCACAGAATATTATTTATTGTGCTTACTTAGTTTCAACAGTGTTACCAAGACAAAGTTTCATTGGAACCTAATCATTCTAGAATTTTTCTGTTCTCTAATCATAATTTAGAAAACAACGTTCTTTTCAGAAGAGAATTTGTAAGAAAAACCTGATGCATTATGTATCAGTCATTTATAGTGGACTTTGCCTATAGTTAAGGCATGTTACTGTGAAAACGTATTTTTATATGCTTAGAAAATTTACTATACTTAGGACAGAAAAGTGATCCCAGAATACTTTCTTACTGTTTAATTTAATGTAATTCAGATTCCAAGTTCTTTAAAGGGCAGTGAAAACACATCCAGAGAAAGAAATGGAGCTTTTTGCATTCTTGATAAAGGGCTTAGGTCCCAAAATGTACTGACTGTGCTAGTAACTTTCAAACTTAGTGGTACTGCAATTTCTGAAAACTATAAATTTGTGTGCCCCCCTGCCTGTCCTATGGATAAAATTAATGAGTTCATTAATGTTACAGTTGAGCAAAAATACATGTCAGAAGGACAGAATTATCTGATTTTTTTTAATAACAGGGTTTTTGTGGACAAAAAGCAAAACCTTGAACAATTTCCGATAGAGTTCCCACTGCTTGAGCAAGCTTGAGCAGACTTTTTCTTAATGCCACCCACCTGTGTTGGTCTTATCCCTCACCATCTAGTTTGAGAATCACTGGCCATACAATGAATCCTTCACAGGCACTCTGAAGATGATTTTTCCATCTGTCCTTGTGCACATTGTCTCATTTTGTAAGAGTATTATTTCATTGACATTCAAAGATATTTACATTTTAACCAACAGGCATGGATATTTACCTGTTGGTCATGTAGATTAGGTATGTGCATAGAACAGCTATTTTTGGGTGGTTTGTACCTAAACTGAAATATGGATTTGGTTCAGATTCAAAATAAATTGTTTTGTTCCAGATACAGATTAAAATGAGACAGAAATATTTTCAGGGCAGTACAGATGAATGGAAATTTTTTTTCAGGAACATTGATGGCCAAGGGCATTTAGAAGTAGAGGAATGGAAAGCACTGGGAAACTGGGGAAAAGATAGTGGGATATGCTATGCTGCTGAAAAGGGACAATATGCAACAGACTTTCTCCAACTTCCTGTAAAACACACTGCAACCTTTCTGGATTTTGTTCTAGACTTGAAATAACAAAAACATCCTATATTTTTATTCTGACCAATCATAGTCTCATCTGCAATAGTTCAACAGTGTCCAGCAGAATGCAGCATGGTTTAGGTTCAAAATAAATCACATACTCCATTTAGTATGCCTCTTTATCTATATCTATATTCATTTCTACATTTTACCTTTACATAGACGTTTCCAACCAAATGATCTCCAAGGTTATCACAGACATTCATCTCTTCTACTTCACCATATTTTTCTTCCATTTCTGTGAAGACCTCCTAGATAGACAAAAAGCTTATTGTCACTGAATTATTTTCAATATGACACAAAAAGAAAAGAATTAAATACATAAAGAGTCATCACAATAATTATTTTATTTAAACTTTATTTTATATTTTTTCCATCAGTTATCAAATGGCTTTGGTGTTTGCAAAAAATAATCTCAAAAGGCAGCTTTACATGGAAGAGTTTACCTCCTGCAATGATACCTTTAATGCTATCAAACAGTAACATTTGCCTATTCCAGGTTTTTGGGAATGACTCAAATGGGTAAATGAAGGTGCCAAATCTAGTTTACACATCTGGCTATGTGATCAACCATAATAAATTCAAATTTAATCACTTAGTCAGTTTTGCATACAACATGTAGCCTAAAAAGCACTGGGCAGAAATTTAACTTTTTAAAATATTTTACTCCATTATAAACATCAGAAAGTGTAGCTTTAACTACAGTAAAGTAGTTGATGTTCACATTTACAAAAATGTCTAAAGCTTTGTTTAGTATAACATACCTCAAAGAATTCATCATAATGTTCCTGCATTTCAACATCACTCACAGCACCTGTAAATATCAAGTCACATTAATTAGAACCTGTTTTGTACTGCAACAATACAAAGGTCTTTTGAGTATATTGTTTATTATTTTTTAGTGAAATGACAGTAGAAGCCGTCTACTGGAGTAAAAAATATATAATATAGCTAAAAATTAGATGTAGACCATGAGCAGTTCTGCAAGTCCCTAAAACAAAACACAGCAATTTTTATAGTTTCAATCAACAACCCAACACATACTTTCATGATAGACTGAATGATAACTAAGGAAACTAATCTGATGTTTAATACTTCAACATTAAAGTTTTTGTAGGAATCTTTGAAATATAATTTCTAGGACTAAAATAAGAAATGACATTAAATATTTTAAGGGAATGTCATGTTAAAATTACTATTCCTAAAAGCAAATATTGATTTTTTGGGGGTAGTGTAACTAAAACTGCTCACAATCCATACAATTGAACACAGCTATCAACACAACATACATGACATTCCTTCAATAAGCCCTCCATTTTAATTGTATTTACTGACTGGAGGAGGAATTTTGTTCCGAATATCTTGCAAATTTCATAACAATTAAAGCAAGCCGTGCAGTATTATTTCCATGCCTTAAATTGAACATTTTATAGGCAATTAGGTCACCTATTAAAAGCAAATATTTTAAATATACTTAATTCAAACTAAAGTGTATGGCAAAAATTGATGCATTTACGGTCCTTTACTAAACATATATTAATGCTGTTTATATCCATTTAATACAAAACTTTTAAATACAATGGAATAGCTTAAAAGATTCTAGTTCACTGAAAGCAATTTATACTTTCAAATAAGCAAGCTTTACAAATAAGAATCTGAAATAATAATGTCTGGGAAAATTCAAGTCATTGTTTCCCAAACATTTCATTAAAAATTATGATCCATTTTAAATCTATTTCAATAAAAATAACAGCAATATATAACCAACAGCCCAGTGCCTTCAAGATATATTGTGGTATAACTTCTATAACTGCTAACGGTATGCTGAGAGTATGGAAACTACCGTATATGCCGGCGTATAAGGCGACCTGGAGCATAAGACGACCCCCGACTTCCGTCTTATACGCCGGAAACTACCAGTATTTCCGGTGTATAAGACGACCCCCGACTTCAGCGCCGATTTTAACGCTAGCGGAAGTCGCCTTATACGCCAGCATATACGGTATTGTCCAATATATATGTATGACACCCAGTTCAGGAAAACTGGCTAATGGCTACATTTATATTAACAACACATATATAATTGGATACTAAACATATATATATATGTCTCTCTGTGTGTGTGTGTGTGTGTTTAGTATCCAATTATATATGTGTTGTTAATATAAATGTAGCCAATTAATTAATATAAGAATATATATATGAATATATGAATGTATGTATGTATGTATGTATGTATGTATGTATGTATGTATGTATGTATGTTTTCTGAGGTTTTCGCGGGTGTTTGTATGTAGGTCTTTGGTTGTTCGGGTTTTCTCCCACGTAAAATTGGAAGTGTCTTGGCGACGTTTCTACGAAGTCCCATTCATCATCTTCAGGCTGGTGTTTTCAGCTTCGTGCTTCGAGCAGCATTGAAGATGACGAATGGGACTTCGTCGAAACGTCGCCAAGACACTTCCAATTTTACGTGGGAGAAAACCCGAACAACCAAAGACCTACACACACACACACACACACACACATATCTCCAGAGGTTTTAAAATGCATTAAAAAGTCACAGCAAATTTCTGAAATATGCTATCTATATATAACTTAATGGCTATTTGCTCAGATTCTGTCAGTACATCAATTGTTGCCATATGTGACTTTCCTAAATTTAATAAAAGTATTTTCCTGTAAAAGACAATCCTAAGCAAATTTCAAAATAGTACTCTGGACTAAATGAATATAACATCAGAGTACTATTACTAGATACTACTGATGCTATTGTATTACAGCAAAGGGGAGCACAGTAGTTAAACAATGTAAACATTTAATAACCAAACTGTCTTGTAACAAACCATGCAACTCCTTAACAGCAAAATGCTGTTATTATTCTAATAACGCTAAATTTTAAACATTATATTTGAATGTTTATTATGTTATTTTGAAATACACCTGCTGCTGAATGTTCAGCTAGCAGATTTTGGGCCAATAAAATTGTAACAATTTCACAGCAAACCATATAGCTTATATACGAATTAATTTTCAGGCTGAAGGAAATTTTAATACATGCTCAGATAATGATGTATCACTGCATATTATTTAGCAGTGGGAAATGGAGACAGCACCATAATTAGCAGATTGTGCTTAGCTATTAATTCTTAATCATTGCATTGTTTAACTGCTTCAAGAGCAAATCATAGACTGGCTCAATTATTTACCCTTTTAAATCATTTATTTCTACTGGTGTACAGTAGACAAATAAGACTTTCATAATTCATAACTACATAGGTATTCAGAGTTAGTTCAAATTAAATTCCACATTTTCCCATTATTTACTAAATTTCAGCTTTGAAATTAAATAAATTTTAAGTGTACCTACACAGAGAGGTCAAATTAAAGTGATTTAAGCATCTAAATATAGATGGAACATTTTAAATTAAATTACATGCTGTTGATATTATCACTGAGTAACAGCAAGATATCAAAAATACACTGAAAAAAAATGGTGCTAGGGGCAAGGACCGAGAAGCAGAACAATGACTCAAGGCTTTTAACTTGTTGCTTAAAAAAACAATATATATATATATATATATAAAATAGGTGGGTAGCCAAAATTTGGGATGGGAGGCTGGGTTTTGAGGACAAAAATTTTCAGACACATTTTATAAAATGTGGTCCGTTTGCTTCGTTAAACTAAATATGGTAGACCAGCTTCAGTTGACACTGAGCTCTGACAATCAAGCCCAGGGAACCAGTGAAGGAACTTGTATGAACTTACAGCGCAAACCGTCAGCAGACTGGGAAGAGTTTTGAGGGTTACGGTAAATGTTCAAGAGGGCAATGGTCTGAAATACAAAACGCAACAACTTTATATTATGGAAAATAAGTTTAACAAACTGATTTCCGTCTGGTGATCACTTTTAGTTGAGTCTCAGTGCTGAAAGAGAGAATGTTATTTTCTCCCACGAGAAAAATATGTGTCCCTTTTGAACCACCCTAACATTAAAAAATAGAGATCTCACAACACATTACTATTGTATTAATTTCAAATGCAACAATTCTATTTTAATAATTGATCCTTGATGCCATAACAGTCATGTTAAAAATGTCTGGTACTGGTTGCCTTAACAGACAATAATAAGGTTGTCCTGAAATCTCTATTGTCTAAGAGCGTTAAGGTGAAACAAATTCTAAGTTTCACTTACCGTTAATGGCAAAAAAAAAAGACAAAAAGACCAAGACGTTTGATAAATGCCTTCTTAACAATACAAAAATAATGTTTCACATTCTCCTAAAGAAAATAAAATTGTAATCAATTTGTTTGTTAAAGGCCATTCTTTTTTGCATACACCTAGGCATTTAACAAATTCTTGATCATTATGTTAAGAGTTCCATCACTTGTCCTGTTTGCAACAGCTTTATGTCAGCAGCTCAGAAGCCAACATGATTTTCTCATATTTAGGAATGGGCTCTTTTAACACCATTCTTAAAAAAAAATTTCTCCAACTGTGGGACTTACAGTGTGAGCCGTCAGCCGTCTGTGCACTGTTTTGGGGATTACGATAGATGTTTTGAATCAAGATGGTCTGCGGGGAAAAAAAAAATAAAAAGGGGAATTCTACTGGCTGCTGTGCATATAACAGACAATTGCAAAGAGACAACTTTTTGTGAATTGCTTAATATTTTTTTCAAGTTGTATGCTATTTTCTTTTGTATTTGTATTTGCACCATGTTTTTAAAATACCATTCAAGCATTCATATTATGAAAACAGTGACTAATTTCACCAAGAAGCAACTACTTAGCTCACATCTAGAAATGGAATTAATAATACATTATTTTTGTAACTCATCAGCCAATCTGTGAACATCATTTAAAGTTAAATCCATTCAGTTTAGATAAAAAATGACTGCTTAATGCTCACAATATATGTCAATATATCAAGATGATTGCCATACAGTCTCCAGTCTTATCAAGACTTTTCTTGGTGGAGTTTCTGTTTAAATAATATGAGTCTCTAAATGTTCACTTTTTGCAGAACTTTAAAGAAAGATTTTCCTTTCAGTCTTTGTACTTTTCTACTTGAAGAATTTGCCCAGGCAGACTTGAAACCTTACATTTGTACCGTTCTTCTTAATATCAAGTTGTCTGAAAAAACAAACCATGTTTAAGTTAGTAATCTAATATCTGAGAATTGAATTGTCCATATTAGTTTAAGTTGGTCAATGTTACTTAATAAAAATGTTAGTTTACATGAGCTTTTACTTGAACTGATATAAACCACTATATTTACAAAATTGTTTTCAGAGCATATTTTTATAAAACCAGCCAGTGTTAACCTGTAGTCCTTAGCCATAGTAAAATATTTTTTTTATCAATTATTGTTTCGGTGCTAATGATTGATTCTAACTGCTAATACTGTTTTTATGCAAGCTGGCACGAACCTGCATGATTTCTTAAAAATCATATTCTTTAGTAATGTAGCTCTGCATTAACCATAATATAAGCTATATCTATTGTTTTTTAAGTATCTAACTTGTCCAAAATATTGGAAAACACACAGGATAGAGTAATTCAAATTAAATTAAATTACTCCATATTTTATCATTCTCAATTCAGGCTAATTGACCTTTCAGTCTATTTATGAGATAGGTGTGACATCAGAAACCTAGTTACTAGTAATATACAGTGGTACCTCAGTACTCATTGTTAATTGGTTCTGGGAAGTGCAATGAGTACCAGCAACAATGACCACAAAACAAATTTTTCCCATAACAAATAATATAGTGAATCACAAGGCAGCTTTTTACACAAGCTAGACAAGTTCTAGCTTGTGTAAAAAGCATTACAACAGATCATAGTTGGAAAACAGAAAATATATTTCTGTAAAGTACTCCGAAACTAAAGTAGTTATGAACCTATATGGATAGTAAAGCTACAAGGGAAACCCTCTACAACACGGGTGTCAAATTCTCCGCGTCACATGATGTATCGCGACATATTGCAACTTTTTTCCCATTGCCAGAGCTGGGGTGGGCATGGCCTCTATATGATGCAACAGGTCCGTAAGCCAGCAGTTTAACACCCCTGCTCTACAAGATCTCCATGCTTTCAAAGGCCCATTAAAGAACAACAGTATCGGCTATATTGTTCCTAGATTAAACAGTGAGTTTTGTTTGGAATTCTCTGTAGCCTCCTCTCATTTATTTCAGTTTTCAGGAAAGGAATCAAGATCTTCTTAGCTAAGCCTTAGCCTTTAGCTAAGCATTAATATTTATTACTGTTTAAATGATGTTGTTTGTATCTTATTTCACTCTAATGAGTGAAATTTCATTCTAATGTTCTTAATGTCCTATTGGTAGATAGACAAGGTATAAATAAGGCAGCAAGACTGTTAACAAGGACCAATCATTATGATCATGTTGTGCTAGTGAGATGTCATCTGCAAATAGCCTCCCATTTTTTCAGGTAAAATTTAAAATGTTAGCACTTACTAATCAATTTATTGCCAGGTAATCTGAAGAACTATCTTTTCCCATATGTAGCTACACATATATACATTGAATCTTTTGGCTAGATATTTCTGTTAAATTAGTTGCGCCTAGTGTCTGATTGCCGAAAGTTTTAGCAACACCTAATAATCACGCCTTGGTTGAAAGCTAAGCAGATTGGCTTTGTTAACACTTGGCTAACAGACTAATTGGGAATACAAACTAGACTGGAATATTGAAAAACATATTGAAGCAATGTTATAATTTTTAGTTGTAAGGTGAGTAGGTAATGTTGTCTAAGAATAGAATACAAAACAGTAAACAGCAATGAGTACCTCCTTGTAAACTCAATGAAATGAGATACATAAGAATGCAGTACTAACAGGAAAGATTTTTCTAGTCATTTATCTATATAGGGGTGTCAATCTGGCGACAGGCGGGCTCCATAAAGGCAAAAATATCATGTGACGTGATTGAGTTTTGACACTTGTGATCTATACGCTTTTCATGAGCAAAATTATCCAATCGGGAGCCGAAATATTTTCCCTATATCTTTAATGTCATTGGTTCACAAACACATGGAGGAACGAGGGGAGAAAGCAAAAACATTGCACTCTCAACTTCTATCCTAGCTAGCTTTAGTAACCAATGCTTAAGTGTGGCAATTTCTGCATCGCAAATAGCTGGTGTCTTATTTTCATAACAATGTTTATTTTAATCTTAAGCATTTTTAAAAGATAAAAAGCTGAAATATATGGAAATTCTTGCATTAAAAACAATTTGCTATTTAATAAAATAAGACAAAGTGTGCATTAAAGGATTTATGTACTCCTAGTAACAAAGCTATTTTGATAGTTCACAACTAGCTCAGAACAGATGTTCTACATTTCAGAGTTTGAAAATTACAATGCCTACAATCTCACCATGGCTATTATAGTGGAACTGATTAAAGCTGAACCTGGAGAGCACTAGACTGCCTACCCTTGGACTGGACGGTCCTAAACTACAATGTGATATATTTGATTTTGACTTATTCGAATGTAAAAAATATTACCTATTTTAATGACATTAAAAATGACTGGATTGCTGTTAGCATGAAATGAAAAACTGAACTCTATGTTGTGCTATATAAAAAAAACCATTCAGCAAGGCTTATTATTATTTCACATATACTTCCCTTGAAGAGACAGTCATAAAGATGATATATTTTCATACCAGCTTTTTTTTGAAGAGCAGATATTTGCATATATTTGCAATTTCACAGAACTACTTATCAGAAAAATGATCAAAGGTGGTTTTGGTCAAATTAGATTTCTTCAGTTAAAAAAAGTATTTATTTACTATGGCAAATATGACCCAAAAGGTTATCACTGGCTGACTTCTAATATATCACATTCAAATAAGTATTATTTTTAATGGTACAGAATAAAATAATTTAAAAGGGCAGGTTTTAGAAAAGATAACTTGTGAACATTTCTATTAAAAAAAACTTTCAGCAAATTATGATTTTTTTTACAAATCTTAAGTTTTAAAAGTCACACATAAAAAGATATGTGAGGAATTGTAAAAAGAAAACACACAAACCTGACTAAATGTTGGTTTATTGTGCAATCGAGAACATCGATCTCCATGGCGACATGCTCCAATTTTGAAATAAAAAGAACAGTTGACTCTGAAATCAAACAAAAATAGAGAATTTTTCTTTAAAATTAGTGATCAGTAAACTCAGTTTGCACAGAAATAGTAAATAATAAATCAAATCATTTTAATGTGTGCCAGTATGCCCACAGTAAAAAAAATGACAATAAAGGTTATCTTATCAAGTAGACAGGACATTTTCAAGCTAAAAACCAGGAGACTATGAGCTTTAGTCCTGCCTTAGGCATGAAAGCCTGGATGACTTTGGGCCAGTCACTCTTTCTCAGCCCAACCCAGAGTTGTTGTGGTGGGAAAAACAAGAGGAAAGAATATAAATATGTTCACTGCCTTGATTTACTTATTAAAAAATAATAAAGGCAGAATATAAATAAACAAAATAAACATTCAGATAAAACACTTCATAAATTGTGCTGCAGCACTTCTCAAAAGGTATTGTCTTAGTTTAACAAACTAATCTTAGATTGGTTTCCTTGAAAGTTCCACAAAACTAAGTTTATTCCCAAATACTATATGGTTGAATTGGGATGTAATTTAGATATGTTTTATCTATACCACAATTTAAATCAATGAAGATCTATAGAAGAATCTTGCTATTTCAAATTTGATCCTGAGGGTCTCAGAATATATAAAGTAGAAAAAAAATTGGCTGTACATTATGTGGAAATATTTCATGCTAATTTCCTGAACCTATGCAAGTTATTTCCTGTCAGTAAATGTAACAGGAAAGCCAAACAAAGCATTTTAGGACAATAAATATGGATAGTACATCTTGCAAATTAAAACTAGGTAATATTAGGAAGCATTTTAAATATTCAAGCTTCTGTTATCAATTTCATTTAGTGAGGAATTTCCCCTTTTTACCAATTTTCTAGATTATCAGGGAGCTGTAGGAAATAAATCCACAGAAACAGTTGGAAGACCAGTGGTGGAAGACTAGAACTTGACCAAATATACAAATGAACTTGTGTTTAAGTATAAAAAGCACATTTTGCTGCCTTTATTGCATTTGCAGAATATGCCCTAGAAGCCTTGTTTAGTGAATCATCCCCTTTTGGAAGAAAACAGGAAAGCTCTTTCCATAGGCCACTGTGTAATGTTTTGCCACATTTTGCTGATAAACTTGCTCACATTCTCTCAGGTTTGAACTTTGCATGGATGGGTTCTGAAAAAGTAACTGGGATAAATTCTGCAATATGTTGCCTAGGATTCACTTTGGTCATATGAGCTCCACCAGGTGCTGGGTAATTCATATCCTATGGCTTTTCCAAGCCAAAAGGGTTGGGGTATGAATAGCTGGACCTGATATATAATAAGCTCTTCTAAAGGGGAGATGGCAATGAAGAGACATTCCTGGATCTCTGTTTTCAACAATTACTGCCATATAGGGAAGACTATAAAAAATGTAATGAGGCTGTAACAGCAGATCAAGAGCATTACATAGAGCACAGGTGTCAAACTTGATCACTTGATGTATCGTGAGTTTTTGCCTTTGCTGATTATTGCTTAAATTACAAATAACTGTTAGTAGTTTTGTTGCAATGTACCAATTTTATGTGTTTATCTTAGGGATATTTGACATTGGGGGGAGTAAAGGACAGAAACCCTCCCACAAATAAATAAATAGTGCATAGCATAGTTTTAACTTTCTTAAAAACCTCAGAGGATCTCAAAAGGCTATGGAAAAACTTTAAAGTGTTCACTTCGCATTATAAAGAATAAAAATATGTTGGCCAGGCGAAACTTTTCAATCCCTCTTCCCTTAAATGTCTTCAGCCGAACTGAGAGCTGATGCCTGGCTGAGAGCAGGAGACCGCTAAAAGCAGTTCCCCTTCCCCCCAGGATTGATGGCAACAAGAGCTTTAGATTTATGCGAAGACTTCCCGCCCGAACTATTTGCAGTGAAAATGCTGAGAAGAGCCGCCTGAAGCCTTTAGTGTTGTCTTCTTTCTGGCAAAGCCTTCTCACGTGTGCTTCCGCCGCCATAAAAAAAAAAGGACCGTTGGGGTAATGGAAAGCAAAGAGGACAAGCGGACTGAGGAAGCCCCTCGTCGTCCGCAGGCCGCCATCAGTGGCTCTTCCGGAAGACCGCGCGGGCGATTATGCCACGCGCTCCTCCTCCAGAAAGAGGCAGCGCGCGCTCCCCCACCCCCCCACGCGCGCTTCTGAATTGCAATCTCAAGCGCTGCTCCAGTCTGCACGAGGCATTCAAGCAACAGCAAGTTGTGGAAGAGCTGGCGGTTTCGCGCGCTTGGGGTTCCTAGAGCTGAAGAGCGCGCACGCGCAAATCTCAGACCGAGAGAAAGAATAAGAGCTCCTCATGGGAATCCATTGCTGTAAATGATCTCTGCCACAGAGCTGTCACAAGTCTCGTGGCTCTTTCTGCTAAATCGCAGGCGCTTTGGGGACCTCGGAGGGGGGAAAACTAACGCACTTACTTGTCTTTTTCGGTACCGAAGATGGAGGCCAGATACTCCGCCATCTCTCCCAACCTGCCCGGCCCGGCCGACCGCCGGATCCCTCGGCACCCACCTAATACGTCATAAGTCCGCGACGGAAATATCTCCCGTACCACCACCCGTGAAATGATCGACTGCCTACGACCAATCGGCACAGAAAGGTGGGGCTATTGGGAAATGTTTCACGCATGCGCCTGGTGCTACCGTGTCGGAATACTCCGCGCACGGCCTCGCTGCCTTTCGCTCTGGGATAGCACCCTGGGCGGAAGGTTTTTCTATCCGTTCTAGAATATGTTCGTTTCAGGGGTGTCCTTTGCGCTTATGCCCTTTCTGATTTATTCCTTCTTTATCCTGCCGTTTATTTTTTTAAAAAAAAACATTCCAATAAAAAAGAGATTTGATTCCCATCCTATAAAATGTTTATATTATTTAAAGCGGTGAATTAAGTCTGTGATTAATTGTGGAAAGAATATCGTAGACGAGGACTTATTTCAGGATGATGGGCCTGTTGGGAAAGTTACTGATACTGAAAAGAAACGTGGACAGGACAAGTAATTTATATTGGGTCTCCTATCGAAGTACTAATTAGATTCATTTTTAGTGACTTTTATTGCGGGGATGTGTTCAGCCTCCCAGAGAAGGAAATATTAAAAGGGCAGAAAAATATATTTCCTCAAGGATTTTAAAAGCAGAAATCAACCCTGCCCCCAAGTCTCTCTGTCCCAAGTAGGAGCCAGCTAGAAGCTTAGGAAGACAAAGACACCTAAAATCTGCATACCCTACCCAAACTCTAGGAGTTAGCCTCAGCACCAGGGAAGCAGGATATAACCCTTGGGACATAATAGGATTAACCCACTACTATCAAGTCTACCAGAAAGGCACACCCAGACTCAGGTCAGAATGTGACACAGGACATACAAAGCCTAAAACAGGAAACTACTCCAAACAAAAGGTTTCAGAGGGTATAAAAACCCACTCCTCACATGTGCTCAGCCCTTTTTTCTCTTTCCTGCCAGAAGCATCTTTCTGTCTGGCTCTTCAATAAACTGCAACCTTTTTTCTAAAGCAGTTGCCATGTTGTTTATCTCTGGCTTGGATGACTCATGATGAAGACTTTTCTTCTAACAGACGTAAGCCAACATTGGCTGGATTTCATTTGATGATTTATTTACATAATTTAAAGACAACAAAAATATTTAGCAAAGTTGAATGTAAATTTAAGAATATGGCCAAAAATATTTTTAAATTTGGTATTTTAGATAAACTGACCTGAATAGAGAATACAGATGTGAATATCACGTAATGATGGGAAATGAATAGAACTATACCATTGTATCATAGGAGATTCTATTTCGTGATTGTTGTGTAGTCTTTTCCTCACAATTATTTTCTCTCTTCACAAGAAAGGTGGCCACAATGAGCAGGGCAATTGAACATCCAAGGCATCTTCCAATTTTAGTTTAGTTAAGTGTGTGGACCCAACTGTTCTCTGCAAAGTATTGTGACAATGTTGTTTGAACCAGTCTACTTCAGTAAAATTTATAAAATGTACCATAATTCACTTAATGGGACTCAGCCATTAGATGAACTCACAAGCTCAGCAGGTATGGCTGATAGCTGAACTTATCTACCTCTACAGGTATAGCTTTCACATTGATAAATACAAACAGTTATGCAATGTAACTGCAAAACTAAAGATAATTCATACTGGAGCTTGTATTGTTCAGCATACCTATATCATTTTATTTCTTTATTACAGTGAAATTCCCAATAATATTTATCAACTAAGATCTCTCTCTTTCCACTTCAACTTCTTTGTTCTTAAGATTGGCTATGTTCAGAATAATCCATATTTTATTGTAAAGTAAAAGTATATTTTACTTCCATTCAGTTGTGTCCGATTATCAGAGACTGCCTGGACAAACCCCTGCAATTTTCTTTGCAAGTGTTTCAGAAATAGTTTGCTAGGATTTATTTCTTAAGGTTGAGAGAAAGTGAATAGCCCAAGGTCACCTAGCTGGTTTCATGCCCAAGGCAGGACTAGAACTCAGTCTCCCAATTTGTAGCCTGATTGCCTTGCCACATACCAAACTGGCTTTAAAGTAAAATGATTATATCCTTTATGAAATAAAGCATTTTTCTTCAGGGTGGAGTTAAAAAATAGAAGCATAATTTTTGCCTGGGTTGTTTTTTTCCATATTTTCCCAAATATTTCCCAAATATTCATTATGTTTAAGGCAGTGATTAAGGCAGATATGTCAAACACAAGGCCTGCGGGCCAGATGCGGCCCGCGAAGTGGTTTCATGTGGCCCGCGAAGCCATCCTGGAAACAGTGAGGGAATGGCCCCTGCTGCCTTGGCCCTGGCCCAGGCTGGCTGGGAGCCAATGTACAATTTTGTGGTGGCCATCTATGCTGAAACGTATTCAGTCTTAGCTCCACAAGGCCATCTGGAAACAGCAAGGAACCAGCTCCTGGTGCGTGGACTCCGCCCCCTGGATGCATGCTGGAGAGATGTCACCCTTTGTAAGGAATGAAGGAATGCACCATCGCCTGGAAGTGGCCAGCAAATGGCTCTGGCCTACTTCACATATCCGGCTTCATGGGCTCTGGGGGAGGGGTTTTGGCAGGCAGTGGGGTGCTCTTCTCACAGCATCAAGAGGCTGAGCCCCCACAGGCACCCTTGATGCGAACGATCTAGAGCTAGCCATGCCCACCCAGTAGGCTGCACTCACCCTGGCCACACCCACCTAGCCCCCCGAGGGCAACCACAATGCTGATGTGGCCCTCAATGAAATTGAGTTTGACACTCCTGGATTAAGATGTTGACCTAAAAGGAGGATAATGAATTATTTATGCCACTTTCTCGTGGCCCAATCTCTTTCATAGAGTTGTGGAGAAAATAGGGGGCAGGAGTATTAAGTATGTCTACCACCCTGAGTAGATCAAATATAAAAAAAGGCTAGATGAAAAATATAATAATACCAGAGGGTTTTTTGTCATAGAACGCACCGGAACAGAATTCTGGCACCTTTTTTCGATGGATTTTCCAGAGTTGCGTTCTTTTCCTATTGTTTCCCTTCCTATCCTTGTTTGATTTTGAAAATGCCCCGATGGCGGTACGGTGTGAGCAGGGTCCCCTCTGGCACTGTCTGCCTCCTCTTGGAGGAGCCATGAGGCGTTGGAACACCACAGCCAGAGCATGGCTTGATTGGCTGGGTCAGACCATGTGTGGAAGCCGATAGTGGCGGTGGGAAACACATAAACATGGAACCCATCTTTCATGAGAGGGTGAGCAAGCCTTTTGCCTTCCCTTACAGAAGATGGGGTGTGAGGTTAAAAAGAAGCGAAGTGAGAGGAAAGAAAGGTGGCTGGCGTGGAAGCTTGCCCGACAGCAAAACTTTGCTGTTTCAGTTCCTTGGGTAGTTCAAAAGCTGGAATGTCTTTTTAATCTTTCATACTTTATATTCAAACTGCAGATGGGAAGAATATGCATTAAGCCAATGTCTTGTGATTTGAGGATATTATTAATAATAATATATAGTGTTATGCATTGGCCAGATGTAAACGTAGACCTACAGTATGAGGTTTAATCAGATTTATTTATTAAATTGGGTTTAACTTAAAGGTAAATTAAAAGTAATCTGTTCACTGACAAAGTTTCAACTTTAATTTGTTTCAAGTCAATATCCATATTAAACTCCAAATGTAAATTTTTCCACTTTGTTTGACAACTTCTTAAAAATAATTCAATCTTTTACAAGCAACCAAATTTTGTTTTATTGGGCCAATTTCATTCCAAATAGAAAGCTGACATTTCCACTGATTAAACAAATTGGGTATGCCAATGATAAATGTCCCAAAAGATTAATAAAATGCCTTCTTGTAATTTAAAGCCACAAGTGCATGGTAACATTAATAGTATTAACTTACCTTAAACAAAATCCTAGTCTTTTAGATACACTAAAAATTGAAGGGTTTTTTTTTTCAACTATAAAGGTAAACCTTGTAGAGTAGGCAAGGCGGGTTGTATGATATGTATGAGTTCCGGCACCTTTTTTTTTTTTTTTTTTACAAAAAAAGCACTGAATAATACCATTTCTGTCAAGCTACAAAATTTACTGTCTTTAGGACTGCCGTAGTGCTTCTAGTTTGTTTACAGTTACAGGGGGTGAGATGGTAGAGTTTGGGATCCACAGGTGCTCCTTATAGGTGTGAGAGCCAAAGCTGCTAAAGAGATGTTTTGGCAAACCGAACTTTCTTCTCATAACAATTGCTGGAAAATTAATTGGACAGTGTGACCTGAACTATTAGAGAGGGGAAGGAAAATTTTACTCTTTTAATTATCTGTTTCCCATCATATTCTTGGAGCTAGCTTTCCTTCTATCGTACCGGTATGCTAATGCCTAATAAAGTTTACATTAGAGATCGCAATATCTCTGGTGTTTTGCTTCGTTGGCTTCTCAGCTGGGACTTGACAACTTTGTTACTGAATACCATTCTACACAACAGTAAAGCAGCACTCCCTTCTCTTATATTGGCAAGGATTATTTGTTTTCATTTAACTTTTTCCTTCTTTCAGAACTACATTGTTTTCTCCACTGTTGATAGAGCAGCGGTTCTCAACCTGTGGGTCACGACCCCATTTGGGGTCGAACGACCATTTCACGGGGGTCGCCAAACAACGCGATCCACCATTTTTTTTCTCAGCTGGCGGCACCGCGCATGTGCACCGTGCATGGGGCGGCGCATGGGGACGCCACCACGCATGCGCACCATGCATGGGAACATCACCGCACATGCGCACCGTGCATGGGGACGTCGCCGCGCATGCACACCGTGCATGGGGACGTCGCCGCGCATGTGCGCCGCGTCCTTATGACCGGGGTCGCCGGTATAAAAAGGTTGAGAACCACTGTGATAGAGGAATAAGCTGCCATTACCCCTCTATGCACAGAATTATTCTATGTTTGAATCATTAGGGAGGATGCAAAATGGTAGCTAGCTGTTAAGGAAGTTATTGTTGTTGCCTCTTGTATTAGTCATACAAGACAAACTCTTAGAGAAGAAGCAAAACTATGTTGCTGATAACTTCTAAGAGAGAGCCCATCAAGAAGATATTTGCACATAACTCACTAGGGTCATTGGAGCCCTCAAATGTTTCATATGGGGAAGGGTCTTGTGTCCTCATACATTATATATTTCGTATACAGTAATTTATCTTTACTTACTCATCTTCATGAATTCCATTAGATGCATGATGTAGCATCTTCATGATCTACATTAGATGTAAAGGGAAGGGGGAATAAAATGTCTACACTCTATGGTGTTTGTGTTGGTTAAGGCTAACAAAAATGGAGTCCAACAGAAGCTGGAGAATCATTGCAATATTTCTCTCACAAGCCACAATTTTTTAAATCACGGTATGCTGACTGCTTAGGTGCCTACAACTAAATTAGAGCCAAATTGCACTATAAATTAGCATGTTGTATGACTAAGCTATTTCATAGCACAAGTAGCTTGAAAGTTTAATCTAGTATGAATAAGGAATTGTAAATGAAATGTAGCCATGCTTAATATCAGCATTATAATTCTGTGTGTAAGAATTTATAACCTATAGAGGAAGCAGGATAAGCATCAGTGATGGTGGGAAGTGCAATTCAGTGCCATGTACATTTGTGCTACCGTTAATACCTAATGCCACTTCATCTTTTGCATTGTGAAAGCAAGCTGTATTTAATATGACACAAAGATCCCCTATCTGTTTAGATAAAAGAAAGGACCAGGGTTTACAAATTCTCTGCTATGGGAAACATTGGATTGTGTAAGTTTCCCAGAAGGGCAAGCCCGCTCCACCATCCGGTCCATAATCCACACAAAAAGAGGTTGGATGGCCATGAAGCAGGTTGTGATTTCAGCTGAAGAATGCACATTACTTCTGCTGTGCTGTGTATACACTAGAAAGATTATCTGAGATCCAGTGTGTAGAAATAAAGAGAAAAAAGCTGTGTCATGTGAAATCTCTGATTCTGTAAACAGAAGCAGCTTTGTTAAACATTTGGCCACAACATTTACTGCAGATGATAGTATTAGAGTATTATGTTCAAGGTAAGTTCTTTTCTTTGAGAAAGAGAATAAAACTGCCTCATCTTTTAGAACCTTTTATTCAACATCACCTTTTTCCTTCCATCACATTTATCAATGGTATTTCTGTGTTGCTCCATTCAAACAAGCTCTGAGCAGCAGACAATATTAATAGAAAATTAAAAGCAAAGACAACTCACAATGATCCAATGTTATGTCAGCTACTAGAAGCCCCCCTTCACCCCTTTTCCCCACCTCTTTTTGGGTTGTTTGTTTTTTGAGAACGTTCCTGAGAAGTGGAGGAATTTAAATATGCTTGTGCTTCTTAAGTTAAAGCACACATCTTGATGTTTAAAGGCTTATCCAACACTTATTTGGGATAGCAGATATTTATGAAGGACTCTAAAGAGACATTAGAAAGACATCATCTTAACATAAGCTGTCACAAATGTGTAAGATCAAAGTTTCTGGTTTTTGTACAGTATATCATTCCCCAACCTAGTGAATGCTTAATGAAATTTTCTGGGCTAACAACTTATAGTAGCATCCAAACTTCACTGTGGTGATATAAAATCTGTTTTTGTTACTGCACAGAACTATAAATTGCTAGTGTAGAACTGCATGCATGTTTTCTGTATAAATGATGAAATAGTGTAGATTTTTTCCTTTTGTTTTTTGTTCTTATGAGAATTATTACAGTGTGGCAGGCTCACTATCCAATTCTCATTCATGATGGTTTTAACATTATGAGTAGTTAATTCAAAGAGGGGTGGAAATGAACACCAAAGGGAGGGATTACTTAGGACTCAAGCCTATTTATTCTTAAGACTGCTCGCTGTGAGAACAACAATCACCTTGTTTAATTGGCTTGTTTGTTAATAAGCATTTTAGCTTATTCCTTACTTGAAAAGGCTCCCAGGCAGCTTATAGATAAATTTCAAAGAAGAAATATGTAACCACCCAACATAACAGAAAACCAGGAGGACAAAGAAGAAACAAGCATAATCTCAGTACTACATTACTTTAAATTACTGTATGTAGGTAGGTTATAATTAGACACAAGTAGTTTCACAGAGAAGTTATTGTGAAACATTGAATGAAATTATAAAAAATAACATAGTTTGATTGTTCCACTTCATTTTGTCAACTCTTGCTCCTTTGCTCAATCACCTGTAACTTTGGAAATCATTTAGAAAAAACAATCTGCTATGATGCCACGAGAATTCAGATGTCATAGAGTTCAGTAAAGCCAAGACTTTGGAAAAATGCAACAGGTCATCTTTCATCGAAGTTGGCCCAGTAGATAACCTTCACCCAAATTTGTTCATCAGGTAAATTAAACTGAACTCTTGTTACTTTGCCTCCATGCTGCTTAAATTTGAGTCCACATTTGGAGAGTGATATAGAGGGTCAGGCAAGAATGTGCCACACTGCTTACTTTGGCATAATACAAATTTCAGTCCATGTCTCAGCATTGGATTTAAGCAATTAACTCAATAAGAAAAATACTTTTGGCTTGTTCTGTAGCAGGAGGTAAAATGGCTATCAATGACTCTCTTCATAATCTTGGTTTTGTTTTCTTCTGTTCGTTTGTCCTGAAGGTTCATGGATTTGAGGTGCTGAGCATCACATTTACCCTATAAATACATTGGTGAAGGTATTGGTGCGTTATGCTGCTGAAACTTGCTGAGCTTGGTTGAATAAGTGCCAAGGATTAACAATACAATTCACCATTGATTTAGCAACAATGCTATTATATACCCCAAGCACTGATGGGATTTGTTCAATGTTCATGACTTGGGCTCTGAGGTGAAAAAGGGGCTTGCTCATAGCTTTCTAAGCCTCTTTGACTGCATCCAGCAGACTGTTGATATTATATAAATTCTTTTGAAAAAAAAAATCACTTTGTACAAACAGAGCCAATATTTAACTTTGATGCGAAGCAAATTATACAGTAAAATGAATCTCAACAATCTCAGATATGTTAAAAATGATCTGCAGAAAATTAAACCAATTGCTGTCCAAACCTGTTAGGTTATCATTCAAATATTTGTTTTTAAAGAACACTAAATTATGTTATCTGGGGAGAGGGGAGCACATATTAGAATCCATCATAGGTCGTCCAGCAGTTAACCTGGAAGATTTCTGCTTGTCCTTTCTGTTCAAAATCCTTTCTGGACCACACGAGGTTCTTCTGAACAATTAGGCTCAGTGCTTTTTTTTAAAAAAAAATGTGCCAGAACTCTCACATGTCATACAACCTGCCTTGCCTACCCTACAAGGTTCCATCCAAAAAAGGTGCCGGAACTCCGTTCTGCGCGTTCTATGAGAAAAAAAGCCCTGATTAGGCTTACACTCTCATGCTGTAGAACAGTGTTTCTCAACCTTGACAATTTTAAGGCATGTGGACTTCAACTCCCAGAATTCCACAGCCAGCAATGCTGGCTGTGGAATTCTGGGAGTTGAAGTCCACATGCCTTAAAATTGTCAAGGTTGAGAAACACTGGTGTAGAAGGAGGATGCACTCTATTCCACATTACTTGAGAGGTTCCCGTGGCTCAGTCTAAAGAACTATTTGGAGGGGAGGGACTTTCTATTCCACTTTGGAATTACTTTCTTCCCATGTATTGAAGACCCGTGTATTATTTCCCAGTTTAAAACTACATGTCAGAAAATCAATCAATTTGGCCTCTCTCCAATTCATCTGTTTATAATGGGGTACACTTCAACATGGTACACAAATATTCTGAGATATATGAGAGTCAATTTGGTGTTGTAGTTAAGGTCATGGCCTATAAACCAGGAGACTGAGTTCCAGTGTCACCACAGGAATGAAAGTTATTCACTCTCAGCCCAACTCACCTGATAGGGTTTTTGTGGGGAAAATAGGAGAAGAAAAGGATATTATTTTTGTTTGCCACCTCGAGTTACTTATAAATTAATAAAGGGAGGATAAAAATCTAATAATAATATATGCAATTTTTGTGTATAATTGATGCAATTTGCTTGGCAGCCAATTTGGCCTAACTGGCCTAGATTAAGGCACCTGGCTAGAAATCATGAGTTCTAGTCCTGCCCTAGCATGAAAGCTGACTGGGTGACTTTGGACCAGTCACACATTCTCAGCCCAACCCATCTCACAGGGGAAAATAGCAGGAGGAAGGAATATTAGGTACGTTTGCAGCCTCGGTGTATGGCCTCATATTTAACCAATCTAAGTCCTAGTAGTTATCAGATAACTTTTGTAAAGCTGTAATTAAATGCTTTTCCATTTTAGGTCCTATTAGGAAGGTTCCAGGGCATACTGCTTGCACAAAGATTCTGCCTACGTAATAACTCATAAATAGAATCAGTGGAGCACACATATTTTTCATCTGTATATTATATACTGATCTGAGACGTAAACATAGGAAAAACTCTTCATTATTTCATTTTAAGAATATTTGGGGTATTTTTAAAATGAATACTTACACATTCTTACTGACTTATAAAGTAAATAGAACTTGGATTCTTGATTTATAGCGCCAATATCCAGCTCAATATGTCCACAGGTTAAACTGACATTTTATTACCATATATTCCGCCGTATAAGGCGACCCGGCGTATAAGACGACCCCCGTCTTTGGCGCCGAGTCGCATGCCTAGAAAATCGTCTTATATGCCGAAAACTACCGTAATTTCCAGCGTATAAGACGACTCGGTGTATAAGACGACCCCCGACTTCGGCGCCAATTTCAACACTTTCAAAAGCCGTCTTATACGCCAGAAAGTACGGTATTTTCCTCCATGCATTCTATCACAAGGTCTTTCAACTGCTGTCTTTCAATTCTTTTCAATCTGAAATAAAACATCTGTAATCCTGAGTAATACATTCATTTAATGGGGGGGGGGAATCACTTTTCTTCTCCTTGATCTCAGGCAAAAAAAAAAAAGAATTAGAGAAATGTAGGATTTAAAATGGTCTGTGGAACTGTGGGCAAAATGTTCCCTTGGAAGTCCTTCCCTAGGCAAAAGGACCATGTTATGGCTGGCTGGTAAATAGTACAATAGCTCTTCTCTCCAGAGAATGCTGAAGACTGCCCAGCCCTCTGGCACTGATTCTAACTAGACTGTCACTCCCAGGTCAGTCCCAACAATTTCTGCTGACCAGATTGACCTTCATAATGAGATCATGTCTTTCCAGAAATCCTGCTGATGCCTTCATTCTGCAAAAGTGGTATATATAGAGGGACGTTTCCTATAATCCCACAGTGTGGTTCAGTTAAGACCTCACTATCATCAAAGTGACTGCACTGCCTTTCCCCCCCACTTTTAAGCTTGCAGCCACAGCAAAGACCATGGATATTACCATTCAGCATCCCTGGTTCAAACGAGCTCTTGGACCTCTAATTCCAAGCCGTTTTTTTGACCATTTTTTTGGAGATGGTTTTTTTGAATATGATCTCCTGCCTTTGTTTTCTTCTACCATCAGCCCATACTACAGGCAATCTTTTTTCCGTACTTTGCTGGACTCAGGTGTTTCTGAGGTAAGACTCCTGTACTTCAATATATTTAAACTCTTTTAAAGATCTCTCCTAAAAGCAACACTGATTTGATTTCTGGCAACGCTGACTAGAGACTAGAATGCGGTAGGATTTACAACAGTTTGCAGAAATGTGAACAACATGATATGAAATTGTTCCAGAATTTAATTAATCTTATCAATACTATAGGCAGGTGAGATGGCCAAAGAACAATAGCAGACTGTTCTTGTTATCACATACTTCAGCAGTAATGCAGCTGTCTTATGATGATAATTTGAAAGAAAGGAGCATATTTGTTCTTAATGTAGTCAAATATTTGTCAAATACGGACTGGAATGCATATATACAGGTTTAGGTGAAAGCAGATGTTTGTGTATTTGACATTTGTATTCAAATCAAATGGTTTCTTTGTAGCTAGAAATAAATTCATGTTCAACCATTAGTACTGCACCATGTATGTTCTTTACAGAAAGCATTAGGCATGTTATGATCAGAGTGCTATATGGTAACCTATATGAAAGAATAGCCTACCAACTATTTATAAAGATAAAGTGTTACTGAGACCAGGTTTTAGAACAATCAAGTTTGAAATGCTATCTGTTTACTCTTTATTCTGTTCCATATTCGGCGAACATATATAAAATACAAATCAACAAGCTAGCAAGAACGCAGATGACAAAGTGATTACTTTTAAAAATCAGTGAGAAATCTTAAGATTACTGAAGTGTTTATGATGTATGAATATTTAAGGTCAGTGAATTACAACTTGCACTAAATGATTTGATGGAAATAAAAAAAATCTATTCATGAAATAGATGAATGCCCAAACCACTAAGTGAATTTGCTGTGATCCTAATGTGAAGTGAAAGGAAGCCAGAAAATGCATCACAAGCTGCTTTTCAGAATGTATACAAATCCAAAATTTACATCCAAATCTAGCATATTAATTCCTTATGCTTTGAATAAATCAATTTTGTCATTTTAACGTATCAGTCTTAAAATAGTACGTAAAGGTAGATAACCGCTACTGCCTCCTGCCTCCTGTATAGTTACTCTTTATCACCTGCTTTAAGTTTTCTAAACAACAAGAAAGAAAGAAAAAAGACCACATCATCTAGACTCATATAAGGTGAAGAAAGGCAAAAGCGCTATAAAAAACTTTGTCCATACATTCATTTTAGTTTAATATGTTATGGTAAATTTTTGCCATATTTTCTATATACAAATTATTTTAAAAATCAGGCTAGTACAAAAGCTCCCCAAGTCAATATTCATTACAGGAGGTATTTAGCACACCCCAGTCAGTTCATTTCCAACCAGCCTTAGGATTGAGGCTACTTTTAAAAAGCTCAGATATTTTGTTCTTATAAACTGTATTGCAGAGGACATCATCACATAATCTGAGAGAAGAGAAAAAAATAATCACCTAATCTTGCTAATAGTTTAAATTTTAATTTTTTGGGGGGATGTGTTTATGTGGTCTTTATTTCATTTCTAGGTGAGATCTGACCGAGACAAGTTCCTTGTCTTTTTGGATGTAAAGCATTTCTCCCCTGAAGATTTGAGTGTGAAAGTCATTGAGGACTTTGTGGAAATTCATGGCAAACACAATGAGAGACAGGTAAGGAAGAGTGATATTGAAAATTTCCATTACATTACAAATGCAGAGAATTATTTCATTCACCTGATATTAACACCTGCAGTTTAGGTAAAGGAGGTTGATTGTGGATCTGCTCCAGGAAAGATTATATGATAAGATATGGTGATGATAATGTTATTGTAGGACTAATACTAATGGGTAGAAGTTTTAGGAATGTTTATTATAAGCTAAATAATAGATACTTCCTACGGAAAGAGCTTCCCAATAGGCTGACTTAAAAGGTAGTAACTTCTCCTGCACTACAGGTATTAACACAGAGTTAGACTGTCATCATGAAAGGAAGCCATATTTCCACTAAGTTTGAATCCGGACTAGAAAATCTCAAAATCTCCTTCCAACTCTGGTTACAGTATTTTTTTTTAAATATTTTTGACTACATAAAAAATATAGTCTGGAGTTCTAAGAAAACAGCTTGTGCTCAAATATTATCAGGGAAAGATAGCTGCATTGTCCATTGGGGAAAGATCAAAATGTATAGTAGACTAAAAAAAAAACTAGCATCATTTAAAAAGTTATCAGAACTTTAAATAGGTTCTAGAGTAGCTACAGTATGTTATTCATAGCAAAAATAATGAAGAAATAAAAACATAAACTTTGGTGGATCACAATGTAATGGAATAAATGTGATAAAGTGTACTGTAATCCACCAAAATTTATAAGATAATTTGTTTGTCTTTGATCTTTTATAATTTTAATTAGACTGTTAAAAAAAAATCTAAATGTTAGAAATATAGTCAGAAGAACAGGGTGATTTAGTTGGAGGAAGTTTATGAACTATGGATATTTTCCATTTCCTCTGAAGCAGTTTGAAGATATTTCATAGCTGTTTCCCAAAACTTCAGACTTTACCAACTGAGGACAAGCAGTCATTTACAAGTTGAGTGGCCTAGACATGTGTCATAAATAAGTAAACAAAGAATAAACAAAAACCACTACCCATCTCTGTCTGCCGTAAGTAGCATAAATACTCAACAGGTAACAAAAAAATCCTCCTAAGAAATATATTGCTTTTCATGTGGAAATCCAAAATTTCACATTCTTTGCTATATGAAAATACAAACCTATAAAATCAGCATTTCCCTTAAAGACCCTGCTAGAAAATTAAAGTTATAAGACTGTGCCAAGTGGGGTTGACAGCACCTTTATTGGAGGGCTTAAAATCTAGTAAGTTTAAAAGTCGGTTGTGTTAAAGAGAGGAAATAAAAAAGAAGCAAGATCAAACTACATAAGTATTTTGCTTTATGGTCCTGTGTGGTAGATGAGCAAAATAAATTTGTCATGTACTAAATTTGATCTGAATGGCGTTATTCATTTAAATTTCAGTAGTGGGTCCCTTTTAAATAGAGGGTCCCAATCAGTGGTGGGATTCAGCTGGTTCGGCAGAACCGTAGCTAACTTTTTGTTGCTCAGGCCCAGAATGGACTTCTGGAAGCAGCGTCCACACAGAGAACCAGTTGTTCACATATTTGAATCCCACCACCAGTCCCAATCCTGCTGGTCTTTGGAAAGACAATAAAAACTTGGCTTTTTCCTTGTATTTTGGAAATAGATTGATTGAAATTACCGCCTAGAGGGTTGTAATGTATTTTGTGGGTTTCTAAGTTCCTGTCATTTCTAGCTATTGTGATTTTAATGGTTTGTTGTTCCCCAACTAAACATGTAGGTGAGGTGCCACATGTACCTCATAAATCAATCAATAAATCTTCATCCCACTTTTGGCTTAATTTAAATATGAATCATTGTCAGAAGCAAAATACTGAAGTCATCTTACTCCCACAGTATGACCCTAGTCTATGTCAGGGCTGTATATCTGTAAATGTTTGTGTGAGACAAAGAAGAAAGAAAGAAACATTTTTCATACAAGGAGTTATGAAGTTAGGACCAAATGAATTCTTTGTCCTTAAAATATCATTCCTGGACATTTATTTTAGGGGGCACATTATCAAAAAAAATGGGTGCCAAAATGAACTCCATTATCTGATAGCCCATACAACTGAATAAACTGCAAAGACTCTGCTTTCATAAGTTAGCATGGTTCCTTAGGGTTGAGAATCTAGAAATGGATATTTTTTTTCAAATACAGTACAGGAATGTTAGAAATATCTACCTCAAGACTTACAACATAGAGACTGACATTGAATACATTTTAGAGGGGTTGTTCAAAACACGTCAAGTTCAAAACAGCTGCTTTGAGCAGTTCATGCTCAAAACAAAATGTATATGCTTCATGAGTTTTGGTTCAAGCATAAAATAGAACGTGACCATTTCATGGGAAAACATTTCTAGTGTTTTGTACTGCCACTATTATTTTGTAAAATATTTGTACAGCATGTGAATGAGCTTGTGTATATAAAGAAAAGCAAGTGAAATGTCAATGAGAAAAAGTAATACAATATTGGTTTGGCCTACTCAGCTTAAAAGTGTGTGTGTATTCTGTGCGTGCTCCTGCTGATTTGTGATTCAGAATACCTGTATAGATGTGGCGAGTCTTGAAAGGCTCCCACAATCAATAGGGCAAACGAACATTTGCAAAATGTATATGCATATGCTCAGTCGCCATTCCACATAGCATCTTTTAATTTCTCTGAAATGTTTGAAAGTAATGGCTTGCTTCAGATTCTTTGGCAATGGCTCTTTGGGAGTTTTTGATTGAAATGCCATTGAAAAGGGAAATAAGTAACTTTGGATGGCTTGCCAAGTTTTTGGTGTTCACCACTGTACTCAGTGTTTTCTTGTGTTCATTTGTAGAGATTTAAAAATGCAGCAGGCTCTATGCAAGTTAACTTTGCCTTTGTGTACTCTGCTCATCCTTTTGTATGAGCCTGTGTATGTGTGTGCATGATTCTTTTTTTTTTTTTTTGCTACTTAGAATGTAAATATAATTTACATTTGGGATGTAAATGCTGGCAGTTAGGTGGGAAAATTCTGGCAGTCTGTATTTCCAGTATAAGTGGCTCTCCGTGTCAGTAGCTTGTGCATGCCCCTTCCTTCCTTCCTTCCTTCCTTCCTTCCTTCCTTCCTTCCTTCCTTCCTTCCTTCCTTCCTTCCTTCCTTCCTTTCTTCCTTCTTCCCTCCCTCCCTCCCTCCCCCTTCCCTAATTGATTTGAAAGGGATGTGCAAGAGATTAAGATCTATACATTGTTTTTTTGATGGCACACAATCCATTAATCAATCAGTCTGTCCACCAGTTAGTTATTTGTTTGTTTAACTAGAGAATGCCAGGCTAATAATCAGGTTTAAAAAAAAAAAAAAAAAAAATAGCATAGCTCCCCCTCCCCAAGGCAAAGGGAGAAGGGTATAGTTGTGCTTGAAATTAAAAAAGACAGCACAGGATGATGAAACAGATCTTTCTATGTGGCATCCTTGGTGCTCTCTGTACTCGGTTGTTTTCTTGAAGATATTTCATTACCTGACTAGGTAACATCTTCAGTGCTAGAAGGGAGTGCATTTGTTCTTTATATACAGTAACTTCTCAACTAGTCCAATATCCTTCTCATTTAGTCTGCCAGGCACTAGCTAGAGGGCTGGAAGCTGCCAAATCTTGCCCCTGGACAAGCTACTGTATATACAGTAAACAGAGAGCAAAATCCACTCCATTCTAGCACTGAAGATGTTACCTAATTCGGTAATGAAAGTCTGTAAGAAAACGGTCAAGCTCAGAGAGCACCAAGGACTTTACAGTTCAACTCTGAACTACTTGCCCTCTCTACTATTGGTTTCTTCTTCTCCTTCTCCTTCTCTGTCTCCTTCTTGAAAAAAAAGGTTACAAAACATTTTACAGTATCTGCTTCAGATTTTGTTCTGTCAAAGCTTGAAATATTATGATATAATATTCTACCCTAATTTACTTGGACTTCAGAAAGGCATTTGATAAAGTAGATCACAACCTACTACTTGATAAGATAGAAAAATGTGGGGTAGACAGAATCACCACCAGATGGATCCGTAGCTGGCTGACCTGCCGTACTCAGCGAGTGGTCCTCAGTGGAACTGCATCTATATGGAGGGAAGTGTGTAGTAGGGTGCCCCAGGGCTCTGTTCTGGGCCCAGTGCTCTTCAACATCTTCATCAACGATTTGGACGAAGGGATAGATGGGGAACTCATCAAATTTGCAGACGACACCAAGTTGGCAGGAATAGCCAACACTCCAGAAGACAGGCTTAAGATACAGAAGGATCTGGACAGACTTGAACACTGGGCACTAACTAACAAAATGAAATTCAATGGTGAAAAAAGCAAGGTTCTACATTTAGGCAAGAAAAACCAAATGCACAAGTACAGCATAGGTGTCACCATGCTCAATAGTAGTAACTGTGAGAGGGACCTCGGAGTCCTAGTAGACAATCACTTAAATATGAGCCAGCAGTGTGCTGCAGCTGCCAAAAAGGCCAACACAGTGCTAGGCTGCATTAACAGAGGGATAGAATTAAAATCACGTGAAGTATTAATACCACTTTACAATGCCTTGGTAAGGCCACACTTGGAATACTGCATCCAGTTTTGGTCACCACGATGTAAAAAAGATGTTGAGACTCTAGAAAGAGTACAGAGAAGAGCAACAAAGATGATTAGGGGACTGGAGGCTAAAACATATAAGGAACGGTTGCGAGAATTGGGTATTTCTAGTTTAACGAAGAGAAGGACAAGGGGGGACATGATAGCAGTATTCCAATATCTCAGGGGCTGCCATAAAGAAGAGGGAATTAAGCTATTTTCCAAAGCACCTGAAGGCAGGACAAGAAGCAACAGGTGGAAACTAATCAAGGAGAGAAGCAACCTAGAACTAGGAGAAACTTCCTGACAGTGAGAACAATTAATCAGTGGAACAGCTTGCCTCCAGAAGCAGTAAATGCTCCAACACTGGAAGTTTTTAAGAAGAGACTGGACAGCCATTTGTCCGAAATGGTGTAGGGTTTCCTGCCTGAACAGGGGGTTGGACTCGATGACCTCCAAGGTCCCTTCCAACTTTACTACTACTACTATTACATGAAATGGTTTGTTTCAAGCTTGAAATAAAATACATATTTCATTTATGCATACCCTAAGATTTTAGTCTTGAACTTAATACTTTTTCAGCCAATACTTGAAAGATTAATCTTGGGAAAGTCACAGAATCTTATTTTTTAGTCTTAAAACTCTGATCAACAGTTACTTCTCTCTCAGGCAGATTATAACCGTGGAAAATAACCATGAAACAATGTGAGTTTGATGCTTGTAATGATGGGGAAAAGACAGTACAGGAGTAATGGTTCCTCATATGCAAAGAGGATAATGGAATATTTTAATTTTTGAAATCACGGCTTTATGAACTTAAAGATTCTATCTTAATCAATGTTGGTCCATGAGGTATGGGGGTGATATATGTCATAAAGTAAAAATGGAGAAAAAAAGAAAAATGAGGTACAAAAATTCTGTTTCATCTTACTTGTTATTGTATGCTGCTAATTTATTAATTGCAAAAAGTTGTGAACTTTTTTTAGGAGAGCAGAAAGATAATTCAAACAGTTGATTATATTATCTCAGAACTATATCAATTCATTATCAATTAATCTGCCAGTTCATTTGTTTTGCTACTTCTATTGACCACAGAGATTTCCACATTACTGTTGAGTAAATTTATAAGCCAATTTGGTCTAGTGATTAAGGCAGCAGGCTAGAAACCAGGAGACTGTAAGTTCTAGTCCTGCCTTAGCCATGAAGGCCAGCTATGTGACTTTGGGTCAGTCACTCTCTCAGCTCATGAGAATGTCAGACTTGGGCAACACTTAGTTGTTCCAGAAAAAAAAGTGTACCCTGAGTTGTGTCAAGATGCTATGAAGAAAAAATAAAGTTTCCACTCACCAGACCTTCCAAAGTACTTTGAAATTAATCCATGATTTTTTTTCACTTCCACCAGCTGAGAACAAGGAGTGAAAATCACTGTCTTGCCACAGGCTGCTATAGCAATAGCCATTAGCAGTTAGACTTACATACTGCTCCACAGTGCTTTACAGCTGCTCTCTAAGCAATTTACAGAGTCAACTTATTGCCCCAATTATCTGGGCCTTCATTTTACTGACCTCAGAAGGATGGAGTCAACATGACCTGGTCAGGATCGAACTTCTGGCAGTAAGCAGAGTCACTGTAGGTCCCTGCTGCTTTCACTATAACAGTTTCTCACTTTCAAACCAGAAAGTGGGGGGGGGGAAGGAAAAACAAAAATACTGCCCCCGTCCTTCAAAGTTTTGACATTTTACAGCAACCACCAACTCCCTGCCAAAAGAAAGATGGAAAGAGAAAACAGATGACCAGTTTTATCCTTCTTCCTTTTGTCTGGGCTGTGATGGGAATGGAAATGGAACCATAGAAATCTCAAGCTAGTATCTATTTTGCAGGACTTGAAGCTTAAGAGTTGGGAGGAGGAGGAAGAGGAGAGAACAAGAATTCCCCCACAGTGGCAAAATAGAGCTATCATTGACTCTTCCCTCCTCCTCCCCAAATCTCTAGCTTTGTATGGGTCTCAGCTACAGTGTGGCTAAGGAAATATTACATTGGTTAGCTTTTCTACACCGCTGACATCATGAGAACCTATTTATTTAATACCATTTACAAGCTGGCACTACATGGCTAACACTACTATGTTAACAGATAGGAGCCGTGCAGATCTTTGGGAAGATGTTCATCCAGAGGTCAAGCATTACAGCCAAAAAGGTAGCTTCTGAGATCCTGATAGATGACACTGTTTAATCAAAGAGACTCAAAGCACACCTCCTTTGTCTGACCTCCCTGGATGGGCAGGTCCTATATCATGAATGACTTTATAAAGCATAACCAGTATTTTGAATTTGCACCTGGATGCCAACTTGTAGCCAATGTAGCTTATAGAACAGCAACATCCCATTGACATATTGTGGTGTCACATTCTGGATAAGCTGTTGTTTCAAGTAGTCTTCAAGACAAGTGCCATGTAGAGCACAAAGACCATTTTTGAGGTGACTAGGGAATAAGTAAATGAGGGTGTGAGCAACTGCCTGAAGGAATGGGCACAACCTATGCAATAGCTGGAACTGTGCAAAAGTCCTGTTGGCCATAGTTGCCACCTGCTCTTTGGGAAGGAACTGTAAGTTCAATGTGACTTACAGACTCCGTAAAAGTATCAAGTGGAAAAGTCCACAGAGGCAGACACATGATCTACATCAGCGGTTCTCAACCTATGGGTTGCAACCCCATTTGGGGTCGAACGACCATTTTACGGGGGTCGCCAAACAACGCGATCTGCCATTTTTCCCCCTCAGGGGGCGGTGCCATGCATGCGCGCCGTGCATGGGGGCGCCGCCGCGCATGCACGCCGTGCTGCGCATGCGCGGCACGTCCGTGTGACCCGGGGTCGCCATATTAAAAGTTTGAGAACCGCTGATCTACATAGAGGTCTAACATTGTTTTTAAAGTATTTGCATGTCCCTTTGTGTGAAAGTGCCCCAAACCTTAAATTGTGTTTATTAACATTAACTAAACATGTACAGAACAGCGCAATATTTTATGTACTTATTTATTGCACTAGTACATCACTGAATCTGTCAGGGACTCCTGGCAATTTACAACTAGCAATTAAAACAGTTGCAGTACAAATATATAGGTAAAACATACACAGTAAGATAAAAATAAAAAAATGAATTTCTCCAATCCAAGAAAAAATACTATAATAAGATTAATGATAAGTAATACCAAACATTTTCCTATCAAATGCATTCAGGAAGAGCTCTGTCTTTACCAGGGGTAGTCAACCTTGGCTCTTTTATGACTCGTGGACTTCAACTCCCAGAATTCCTGAGCCAGCACAGCTGGCTCAGGAATTCTGGGAGTTGAAGTCCACGAGTCATAAAAGAGCCAAGGTTGACTACCCCTGGTCTTTACTATCTTCGGGAGTGATATTAAGGGATTAGTCTGCCTTCTTCGAAAAAGCCATATTATACAGCAGGGTTATAAATATGATCTTGGCTCTCACATCATGGAAGTGGGAAACTTCTCCTGGAATGACCATACAGGATGGATTGATTCTGGTTAGGAAAAGCGGTACTTCAAAATCTGGGTTCCAAGCCATTTAAGGTTTTATAGTCAGCAGCAGTACTTCAGATTGCACCTGGAAAAATACAGGTAGCTAATGTTGGGCCTGCAGTATGGGTGTTGTGTGCTCTGGTGACTGGTACTAGCCAAGAAGCATTTTGCACCAATTACAATATGAAGATATCTTTAGAGACAACCTTGTGTAGAATATATGACTGGCTATATCATGCGAAGGTGAATCAATCTGCTCTGGACAGCTCTTTGAAGAGGGAGAGAATGGATGAAAGCAATATGGGGGGGGGGGAATAAATGTTGGCTCATTTCTGCTTCTATAACTCTATTCTGCAACCAGGCTGATGTTTATAGAGCAATTGATTCTGAAGGACTTACCTGTTAACTACTGTATACCCTTTAATGCCAATGAGTTTTGGTTTGCTTTTGTTTTTGTTGCGTCTCACTTCAGGATGACCATGGATACATTTCCCGTGAATTCCATCGTCGATACCGTCTTCCTTCCACTGTCGACCAATCATCCATCACTTGCTCTCTGTCTACTGATGGCATGCTAACCTTCTCTGCTCCCAAGGTTCAGTCTGCCACAGAGGCCAGCCATAGCGAGAGACCCATTCCCGTATCCCGTGAAGAGAAGCCGACTTCAGCTCAATCTTCTTAGTTTGATCCTCCTCCCGCTGAAGCATCCAGGCTATCCACCCCTTTCAGGCCTCATTCACAGCACCCTTACATAGATATCAGTGAACGTCTAGGAGGTTTTCTTTTTGTTTTCATTCTTCTCTTGGAAGGAATGAGGGCTGGATGAGCAGCTAGAGGATTTGAAGCTTTAGCCTAAACTTTCCCCCACTTTCACACACCTTGTTAGCATGACAAGGAAGATGAAGTATCTTCCAGAGCCTTCTGTATTCTTGCTGAAAGGGTTCCAAATGTCAGGCTGTATCTGATAACATCTGTCATGCCCAAACACAGGGCTGGGTTGCCAGCATGAGCTGTCACAGCATCGATCAGTCACATGAAGGTTGATGCAACAAAAGCAAGAATACAGATTTGTTGTCTTCTAAAGTAATTGAAGAGGCAGAAGCAGAGGTGAGCTAAGCTGAGTAGGGTGGTAGTGGCAGTGGGGAGTGGGTGACAGTTGCACAAATTTGCTCTGCCCACTTTTAAGTTAAAAAAATGGAGGAGTTCATAGTGTTTGGAGGGATTTATAATTTTTCTTCATTAAAAGTGTATTTTTTTAAAAAAATCTTTCCCTCTGCAACATCCATAGCAGTGACATCGTAAGAGCCACTAATGCAAGAATGAGTATCTTTGCAGGCCTTTCAGGATCCATCACAGTTCAGAAGCTTCAAACCTGTATTCAGCTGTCCCTGGTCAGCAATGTATAGGCCACCTTCCTTAATCTTGCTGTAATTCTAATATAGTTCCATCTGTTTTACTGATATCTAGCATGCAGCCTAAGATTCCAGCCAGTGGCAATCAATAAAGTAAATGTGAAATAAGCAATTTCTTTTTCTCCATTCTCTTTTCAATTCTCCTTAGAAGCTTGTATTTTAAAAATAAAAATGAGACAAATGCAGTACACTTCCTCTGCTTACTCCAAGAATATTTATTTATCTTACTAAGCCAAAGGAGGAATATGTCAACACACACACACATACACACACTTTGCATGACAAAGTAGATCACAACCTACGACTTGATAAGATAGAAAAATGTGGGTTAGACAGCATCACCACCAGATGGATCCTTAGCTGGCTGACCGGACGTACTCAGCATGTGGTCCTCAATGGAACCACATCTACATGGAGGGAAGTGTATAGTGGGGTGCTCTGTTCTGGGCCCAGTGCTCTTCAACATCTTCATCAATGATTTGGATGAGGGGATAGATGGGGAAATCATCAAATTTGCAGACACGAAGCTGGTAGGAATAGCCAACAATTCAGAAGATAGGCTTAAGATACAAGAGGATCTGGACAGACTTGAACACTGGGCGCTATCTAACAAAATGAAATTCAGTGGTGAAAAAAGTAAGGTTCTACATTTAGGCAAGAAAAACCAAATGTACAGGTATAGTATAGGGCAGTGATGGCAAACCTTTTAGAGACCAAGTGCCCAAACTGCAACCCAAAACCCACTTATGCATCGTCGGGTACTGGGTGGGTGTGGCCCATTGGGTGGGTGTGGCCCATTGGGTGGGCATGGCTGCAGTGGTAACAGCAGACTGGGGGGGACTGAAAAGTTCAATCAATCAATTCCAACTTAGCAAGATCTTTTTTTTTCCTGTGAGAAGTTGAAATTGACTAATTGATTGAACCTTTTTTTTTGTACATGGCGGCAGAGGCCTAAAGCGAAAAGGTTTTATAAAACCCAGCTGAAGGCCTAGGACTGGGGCAATGGTGCGCATGCCCACAGAGAGGGCTCTGAGTGCCGCCTCTGGCACCGGTGCCATAGGTTCGCCACCACTGGTATAGGGGGTACCTTGCTCAATAGTAGTAACTGTGAGAGGGATCTCAGAGTCCTAGTGGACAATCATTTAAATATGAGCTAGCAGTGTGCTGCAGCTGCCAAAAAAGCCAATATAGTGCTAGGCTGCATTAACAGAGGAATAGAATCAAAATCACGTGAAGTATTAATACCATTTTACAATGCCTTGGTAAGGCCACACTTGGAATACTGCATCCAGTTTTGGTCACCACAATCTAAAAAAGATGTTGAGTACAGAGAAGAGCAACAAAGTTGATCAGGGGACTGGAGGCTAAAACATATAAGGAACAGTTGCTGGAATTGGTTATGTCTAGTTTAATGAAGAGAAGGACGAGGGGGGACATGATAGCAGTGTTCCAATATCTCAGGGGCTGCCACAAAGAAGAGGGAGACAAGCTATTTTCCAAGTGCCTGAAGGGAGGACCAGAAGCAATGGATGGAAAATAATCAAGGAGAGAAGCAACCTAGAACTAAGGAGAAACTTCCTGACTGTTAGAACAATTAACGAGTGGAACAACTTGCCTCCAGAAGTGGTGAATGCTCCAACACTGGAAGTTTTTAAGAAGAAACTGGACAGCCATTTGTCCGAAATGGTATAAGGTTATCTGCCTAAACAGGGGGTTGGACTTGATGAACTCCAAGGTCCCTTCCAACTTTTTTATTATTATTATTATTATTATTATTATTATTATTATTATTATTATTATTATTATTACCTCTCTCTCTCTCTCTCTCTCTCTCTCTCTCTTTCCCTTTCTCCCTCTCTCTTCAAGTAAGTCACATTTGCTTTTGATTCAGTGAATTCAGTGAACTAAATGTGACAGAATCATATACAAATTGTACCAAAGAGGAAACAAAATCACAAAAATGACACAAGGTCATCATATTGCTTGCGTATTTATACTGTATTTATTATTCACATTATCAATACATATTTAGGAATATTTACAACTTAAATAATATAGTTTATCATAATAGTTATAATAGGGTTTATATCAGTCTCCTGTTTGAAACTGCTGGTGGCAATGTAACATTAAACTCATGGCTCCTTTCTCATATATCAATCTGTCTCTCAAAACAAAGACATGTCAATAACCAGTTTGCTTTTGAAACACCCATCGAAGTAAGGAGGTACTCAAAGTGGTTCCTTATTGAAAGATTTTGCAGGTATGGGCTTTTCTTCCAGATTAATGATTTCTAAAAGCTTGCATGCAACTAAATATAGTGAAGATCGTCTTAACAGTCATTGAATACTTAAAGGAAGGTTTCAAACAGAATTTGTTCTCCATAATAATCACCAGGAAACAATCAACATGATGGTTTGTATATACACAACATACAAATAGTATATTAATGAATAACAACTGAAAAAAGATATTATGAAGCTTTTTACTTACTTTAGAAAAGCACTAAATATTATATCAAAATCTATATAAGCACCTCCAGGTATTGATGAACTAAATTATCTGTTAATATCATCAACATGATAATGTGTATTACAACAACACAATGTAACTTCTGCTCTTTTGTATTGTACACAGATATTGCATGCAAGAACAAAAGGGGCAGAGATTGCATTGTTTCACTTGTTCCCTGCATGGATATCTAGGCTCCTAACCCTACATTTTATCTTCTGGCACCCATTATTGCCCTGTTCTTTCTATTACCTACATGCATTATTGATTTCATGGGACACTTATTTCGCACATCCATTGAGGCATTCTTATTTTAAACCAGAACTGGCCAGGACAGCCCTTTAAAGAAGAACATTCTCAGATTTGAGAACCACTTTGTTTAAAGAGAAAAAAAAAAACATGTAGGAACTACTGTAATGCAAAGTGATTGAGCAATGTGCTTGTAAACCTAAAATGAGAAGTACTTTTTATTTTCTGCACCATGTGCTAATAATAAAGGTGTCAGAGGCAGTTATCAAACAAAATGAGAGTATAATATTCAATACTATCTTTATCTATTTGCAGATTACCGAGAAAGAGTGATAAGATGTGAATAGAATAGGCAGAGACAACTGTATTTAGGAATCATGCAGCCAGCAGTCAGAGAAAATAAAGCCACTGCATTATGCTCTACTGACCACTGGAGGTCAGGATTGCCTTTAATTTCCTCAAGGAAGCTCAAAATTCTTGAAGTCGATCGTCAATGCTATTTAGCCTATTCACGAATTTATTTTATGCCTTTATAAACCACACCTTGGTGCAAAAATTCATTTCAGTCTGGCTTAATAAATAACATTATGTGGCCTCCTGGGGAAAAAAAGAAGTTAAAATGCTTGGGGGGAGATGCCCTGCCTGTATAGAAAGAAAGCCATTGTTGGGTAGAGAGCTGTGTAAGTCAACACAGGAGGAACCTGGTCACATCTTTGCAAATTAATTAATTTTATTAATAGGCACCTGTTTTTGTAAGCTATGTCCACTTCCTCAGATGGAGTGGCTAGGCCAGTGTTTCCCAACCTGAGCAACTTTAAGAAATATGGACTACTTAGAATTCTGCAACCAGCCATGCTGGCTGGGGAATTTCTGGAGTTGAAATCCACATATCTTAAAGTTCCTCTGGTTGAGAAATACTGGGCTAGACTGAGGTAGAATTTATATTTGGACAGGGAGGAGGGGAGGAGGGAAAGAAGCCAGAGAATGTCAGATGCAAGCTCCACAAGGCAGTTTACAATACCTTGTTAACAACTGCAATGTGTTATTTCAATATCTGAAGAGTCTGAAGAAGTCCTCTGTTTTATAAATATATATTGTCCTCTATATATGAAATAAGCTTGAATTAGAACTCTTACCCTCAACTGTGAAGACAGAGATAAATAACCTTTGCCTCACTTCACTAGTGGCCAACATTTAGTGAAAATAGCTATGACTAGCATTAAGCATAGTGTGGAGATGCTTTAATCAGGATCCACTTACCACTAAGAAAGGAAGGCAGCCTTCTCAGGCAACAGATTTGGGGACACATGAAAAGACAGCAAACAATTTACTTTGCTATCATGTGTAATCAATATTATTTAATTAACTGGCCGTTTAATATAAAATATCTTAAAATGAGGAGGGGACAATGAAAAGTGCATTTAATGTATTATCAGTAGATCATGGCAAGTGGTGCCCACATGTTTCTTTCTCAGCTGCTCATCCAAGTCAAACCATCAATACAAGTCTCAATGTTGGCACATATGCAGCTATTTCTCGTGCATAGAGGAAATTGCAGTAATGCATTGTTGGAAGAAAAGTCTTCATCTTGGTTTATCCAAGCCGAGGATAAATAAACAACATGGCGACTGCTTTGGGAAGAAGGTTGCAGTTTATGGAAGAGGCAGAAAGATTGTTCTTGCAGGAAAGACCAGAGAAAAGAAGGGGCTGAGCACATGGGTAGGTTTTTATACCCTCTCTAGTCTTTTGTTTGGAATAGTTTCCTGTTCCTGTGGCATGAACTTTGAGGCTATTTCCTGTGTCATGTATTCTGACCTGAGTCTAGGTGTGCTTCTCTGATATTCTTCATGGTGGTGGGTTAGTCCTATTATGTCCCATCTCAGGTGGGATATGCAGATTTGTCTTGATCTCCTAGCTGGGGCCTTTGTGATGGTTTTCATCTGCATTTGTATAGGGCTGGCTTCTGCTTGGGACAGAGAGATTTGGGGGCAGGGTTAGCTTCTGCTTTTAAAATCCTTTTTGAGAAAATATATTTTTCTGCCCTTTTAACATTTCCTTCTCTGTGGGTGACTTCCCACAGCATTTTTAATATAAATTTCCTCCTTCCCACCCCCAAATTCTGGATTTCCACCCTTTCAAAATACATATAGCTGCTATAAATTGAAGAGATCCTGCACAAGGCATTCTTTAGGCATTTTAAACTTAAAAAGCAGTGGGCAGCTCTTTTCCGCCAAAAAAGTTGGTATGGGTCAGTACTAACCTCAATTATGTTAAGTTGGAAATAACACAAGAAAAAGATGGTGCTAATTGGTGTCAATGCAACCCATTATTTTCTCCACTATGCCAGACACTGATGTCAAGTTTGGCAATGTTAGAACTCATATTACACATTGTAGTGTAGGGCCTGTTATTTGTGTAAACAGATTTGTATTTGTTGGTGAAGTATATAGGATATGTTAAGTCTGCTTTAAAGCTATGTTTCAAAGCCAATTTTAATGTCAAAGTTCTTCATATCTTATTTAATTATTGATGAAAGTCCTGAAAAGGAACTAGGTATTAGATTGAAGCTTGTAATACAACAGTCTGTTCATTTAAGGTCAGAAATCCCTGCATTAAAAAAATGTACCTATTTTATTCCTCATTTGAAATAAAACACAGCTGGTAATTTAATGCGGCATTTTTAAATACAGCCTAAAGCAGTGGTGGCGAACCTATAGCACGGGTGCCAGAGGCAGCACTCAGAGCCCTCTCTGTGGGCACGCGTGCCATTGCCCCAGTCCTACGCCTTCAGGTGGGTTTTATAAAACCTTTTCGCTTTAGGCCTCTGCCGCTGTGTACAAAAAAAAAGAGGTTCAATTAAATCAGTCAATTTCAACTTCTCACGGGAAAAAAAAGATCTTGCAAAGCTGGAATTGATTGATTGAATTTTTTAGTCCCACCCAGTCTGCTATTACCACCATAGCCATGCCCACCCAATGAGCCACACCCCCAATGGGCCACACCCACCCAATGGGCCACACCCACCCGGCACCCGACGATGCATAAGTGGGTTTTTGGTTGCAGTTTGGGCACTCAGTCTCTAAAAGGTTCGCCATCACTGGCCTAAAGGGCCATCATGAGGAATTATTCATTTTTAAAATTTATCTATTTTCCTTGAACAGACTGAATATTTCATAAATTTAACTAAGTTTTAAAAAAAAATCAAATCAGAATGGGGAGGATTGGTTAATATGTCACATAGTCATATTCTTACTAAAGCTAAATATTTTTGGACAATCCGTTTGTAAAGAAATAGAGAAATTCAAAGACCAACAATAAAGTACGTGTTTTAAAGTTGCATTTGTTAAGAAGGAGAAAATATTTTCTTGTCAATTCAGCATGCATTCAGTTTTGCCAGCCAACAAATCTCATGCTGACTCGGGATGAGATGAGTTGTCCAACACATCTAGAGGGCACAAGCTGAGAAAGGCGGATTTATGTCATTTTTTTTAGCATAGTTTATATATGATTAGCCATCAGAGTGCCATATAAGGTAGTGAAGTGTCTGTCTTCCCTAACAACCCAGGTCTGTTCAAACAATTAACTGTCATTCATTTCACCATCACCACCTTCCCTGTTCCAGTGTTTTGCTCGTGCTCTTGAGATTTCCTGTCTTTGTTCTTGAAAATGACGAACTTTTTTTTTCCTGCCTCTTGTGCCTCTTGGACAGAAATGAACTGCTGAAACATTAATCAAATTAATCACGTTACCCAAACACAGGAGGATAAAGGGACACACTATGAAGCAAGAACTATGAAAACCAGCAACCACAAAATTAGGATTCCACCTTGAGCACAAATCTATGATTAAAATTTAACTATTTTTCAGACAGAGATCTAGTGCAGCACTTCATTGTATAACATGGGATCTAGGTTATTTACTGGATTACATAAAAAGTAGCACACTTCTATACAAATAGCAAACTGTGTTTAAAGACTTTTTTTTAGTAGTTCCAACCATATTAATTGTTACCCACATATATAAATACTGTGTTGGGGGGTGGCAATTGTGCTGCTTCATTGGATACTATTATTCTGTCTAAAACTCAAGTTCCCTGGAGAATTTGTTAAATCTTTACTCTATGTCCATATGTATCCTTGGTGTGTACTGGTAGATGATGGATGTGACAAAATACAGTTGCTTATAAGCAGTCCTAGATTAAAACTCTTGCTTGCATTGGAGAGAATGGGGATACATGAGGTAAAAACATGGTTTAGAACAGAGGTCCCCAATCTTTTGGGCACCAGGGACAGGTTACATGGAGAGAGGTTATTCCACGGACTGGAGGGGGTGTGGTTTCATATACTGTCTGTATCCCACGGATGGGGCTTTGCTTGTTGGTGTGGCCCGGTTTCTGGCATGCCATGGACCGGTGCCACACCAACAAGCATGCCATGTGGTTTAGAAGAACAGAATGAACTAGCAATCTACACTGTCAGGACTGCGTTGTGTGTCTAGCATGTCTAGATTTCCCTGACATTGTATGCCATGCACTAAATAAAATACCTGAAAAGAAATGGAAAGCCAATGAAGATCACATATCAGGAGTGGATAAAGTCAGAACTATGCATGCCGCTATATGTGGGACCACTTGGAACTTCCAGATTTACTTCAAGAGCAGTCCCATATAGAATGTATTGCAGTAATCTAATCAGGAAGTGACCAGAGCATAAACCCTCCCATTGTTTAAAAAATTAATGAAAAACTGGCTATTTGGGCAGGTATTTGACCAGGGCAACGTGGAGAATGTAAACCTAAGAGATGTATGTTGTCATTTTTATAGTGATTTTGTACATATTGTATAGTTTATTGCATTCTGCTTTTGTAAGCTACTTACTTTTTAATGAAGCAACATAAAAGCAATATAAACAAGCAAAGCAAAATACTAGGTATGACTGTTTTGCTTTGAATTTTCATTTCAAAAGAGTATTTTGCTCAAAACTCCCAATTAAGCAAAATGCCCCTTCAAAAATTCATGTAGTTCTGTGCAATTGTTGATCTTGCTAAATGTTTGCCATTTAAAATTAATATCTGAGTTCTGACTTTTCATGCTTAATTCTACTATCTAATATATATATATATCCGTTATAATTATTTTTAAGAGTTATCTGGGGAAACATTTATATACACATACATACACAAATGTCAGCAAGTAGTAGACCAGTGGTTCTCAACCTGTGGGTCGGGACCCCATTTGGGGTCAAATGACCATTTCACGGGGGTTGCCAAACAATACAGTCTGCTATTTTTTTCCCCTTTTCCTTAGCTATGCTACTCCCTTTTATTCTATTGGCTTTTGAAAGCCAATAGAATAGACTCTCTTGAATAGAGTCTAATTCTATTGGCTTTCAAAAGCCAATAGGAATTGTCCAGGCTGTCTCTGCCCTGCTGAGCCCGCCAAAAGTCTCATTCTGCAAACGGTGCTGCACCAGTTGAGTAGTCCTCGACTTACGACCGGTTGGTGGTCGCGGCATTAAAAAGGTTGAGAACCACTGTAGTAGACAATGTTTTTATTATCCAATTTTTATGGAAGCCTTTCACGTATGTATCAGGTTACTTGTGCCTGATTGTGTTTTCCAGGGCCAATACACAATGCTAGTGTGGATTCATGCTAAATCTGGATTCAACTCTGTAATATCAGAGAATTTATTGTCAAACTATACTTATTGTTAAATGTAAACTAGCTTTTTCAGTGCATGTGATCTTCTCTTGCATGTTTTTAAAGAAAAAGAACTCATATTTCCTTATAATTCCAGCTATGAAATACATAAACTGAGAAAACTTAGCTTACTAATTTCATCCTCTTAGCATAGGAGAGAATGGGGGGGGGGGGAAATCTAAAGTAAAATTAAAGAGCCAGCTTTGACTGGAGAAATGTTTAATGTTTGCATGAAATCTTGTTTATAGAACTGTTCTGTGCAGTATTTGTCAGATTTTCAAAAATAGAAGTCTGTCAGAAAGCACGCTTAAATACTCTTCATATACATATGTAAAACAGAAAGGGTTAGAAGCTAATGTGACAACAAATTTTGGACAGGTTTTAATAGATTTTGATGTCTCAATATTGCTATTTGGAAAAATGGGACTTTTCATTTAACGATAGCAACAAGCAGCTCTTCACTGCCATATGTTTAAATATTCCCCACACGTACATACACACCCATTAACAGATGTCCAGCAATCCCTCAAATTCCGTCTCCATTATTCAGAGGATTGTTAAACAAAATGTCTATTTTCAAGAATTTAGGTGATCCTGCTGCAATGTGATCTTACCACAGATTTATGAAGAGAAAATTCCTACAGCCCAACTTTCCACCCCAGCGTGCTTTATCTTTCTTAGTATCAGAATGCAGTTATAGTTATAAACAAGCATTCTACCCTGAATTTTAATAGGGTGTGAGTTAAGAAGAAAGCAGTTGTCAGGCTATTTTTATAGCAAATAATGCATGCTTTTCACCAGCTTCAGCTATCCTTAGTATCTGTTAGGCTTTCAGACTTGAATGCAGAGGCAGAAAACAAGACAACATGTCAACTTGTCTAGATAGTTGGGCTCTATTTAAATTTGTTGGATCATGCACACTTCTTTCCCCAAATCCTTTCTACCTCTTGCCTATTACAGGCACTGACAATGAACTATAGGCTACTAGCTACATAATTGTTGCATGACTCTTGTCCAGGTGGGCAGATTAGGACTGAGTGTATTTGGGTTGTGCTAGGGCAAAATTTGAGATAATTGAGAATCCTATTATTAAAAAATTCATAAATTAATAAGACTATTGTTGTGTCCTGAGCCTGCAAATGCAGGCTCGGGACGTTGCAATGGTCCCGGGCTTTGTAGAAGCTGCCCGGGACCAGATTGAGTGGCGCCGGCTTTGCGCTCATGTGCAAGGTGTGAAAAGCGCCTGTTTTGTTGCCATTGTGTCCGGGGATCTGGTCATATAAAAAGAGTCCTGCGTGCCTTTGTTCGTTTGTGTTTTGGCTGAAAACGAAATAAAGAGTTGTTCCTTACAAGATGTGTCTTCATCATTCGCCATTATTGGAAGGACTTAACAACTATAATATTTATTAAATTTATATGCCACCTTTCTTATCAATGAGGCAACTCTAAACAGATAGTGATTTATAAATGGTTGTTAGAAGACGTGTTAGGCATATCAGCAGTTGGATCTACTAACCGGTATGGGGATCTAAGACTGTCATGCAAATCTGAGGGTAGTTGGTGGGTTGAAGGCCTTCCCTCTGCCTTAATTTTTCAATTGCTCTTTTAAACTCTGTTTTATTTCTGATTTTTAATTTTGTCTTTAATTATGACTTTTATATGATTTCATCATTTTATTTCTAAATCGTCCAGAATCACACAAGTGTGATGCGCAGTATAGAAATTTGATAAATAAATAAAAATAATAAATAAATAAATATGATTGTGTAGTATAGTAGTTCCCTATTTCACCTATTTATTTATTCTGGAAGATGAACACATAAAATGGCATTTGTTGATCCAAAAACCAGACCCTGCACCTGTGGGAAGACATTAGGATGAAAATTTGTTTTGAAATGTTCATTGGTTTTGGCAAATGCTCATTTTAATTACATATCAAAAGTTTGGAAAGTACCTAAAAACAATAGAAAAGTGCCTTTAATTTTTTTTTTAGCCAATTTGAAATATTATTTTAATCTTCCATGATTTATTTATTGCATTTATATTTTTATTAAATTGATATGCTGTCCAACTCCCAGGGTGGTTTACAAAATATTACAAATTGAACAAAACGAAGAAACTACATAAAACAAAAAAGTGCTATCATGTTCTGGTTGGCACAGCATCTTAACCACTAACCATATAGGCTTGGTCAACACAACTTGTTAAGTTATGCAGCCAATGTGGTGAGGGAACATCATCTATGCTGCCTCCATTTCTCTTTGCACCGTAATAAAATCACAGCCAAGAACTATGTTCTTATGCTCCAGAAGTAAAGAACAAGATAGATCAGCCTGAAATGTTAGAAGCTACCAGTCTATCCAACTTGGCAAATTCTTCATACAATTGCAGAGAAAGCATATTTGTTTTTTTTTAAAGGACGGTGAGCTTTTTAATTGCAATTAATGTTCTAAATACTTCCAGAAAAAAATATTTAGGAGCATCTCAATCTTATATGTCACTTTTATGCTAACTGCCCACAAAAGCAGACATAAATTTGACTATGTTATTTAAAAAAACTTGGGTTTTAAATGTATAATAACCCAACTTCCCCTTTCTCCAAATGCACTTTCTTTCTGAAAGTTGTGTAGTTTTGTACTTCTAGAAAGATTCCTGTTCCTGTATTATTTTTTTCATTTTTGAAAGGTTACAGGCAGTAACTATAAACTTAATATTATCTTCTACATTTCACTGCAATGAACAAGACTTAATTGGTGGATTGAGAACAAGGTTGTGAACAACTTAGCATTATATATTAATAGCTGATACATAAAATGAAATGCTTTCTGATTCATTTCAGTACCATGCTGATTCTCAAAGTTGTCATTTCCATATACCCCAGCTTTTCCCTCTTCATCATCTCCAAAATAAAATTATTACTCAGAACTTGCAACTGGAAAACTATCACCCGTTTTTATGCTTGATTACGAGTTGCCTTGTTAGGGTTGCATTTGTGTTAAATGGTATTGATGCCAAATCAGATGGAAAAACATGCAAAATGCCTTTCTAGCTTTTGGGGAAATTAGCATACAAATGGCATAAAGGTGAAAAATAGCTTGAAAGAGATATAATGACATAATATAAATAATTACTAAAGCAAGGTGGTGAAAAGAAATGGGGAGGGGGGAATTTTAGTAAAATGTCAATTTACTCTGTATCTTCAGTTTCCTCAGAGAGTGGACAGTAAACTGCATTTTATTTATTAATCATGATAAATTAAGGCAATCATGACCTGCATTTCAGTATCAAAACTGTTCAGAATAGTTATTTCCTTAAAATATGTTACATTATATTATGATCCTTCACCATAAAAAGAAACCGGGAATACATGTATAGTCAGATGAGGTTAAAATAGTTTCACTGTTTGTTTCTTAATATATAAAATTCTATATAAAATAGAATTTGGCAACTTTCAAAGTAGCATCATCATTATGATCTTCCATGGAACTTACTTAAAATTGGAATATTTTATTATACAAGCAACATATTTCAATGGAAAATTGGCAGGAGAACAGCTTATACCCCTTGTTTTAACTACCTCTGCATAATGGGACAAAAGAATGGATCAATACTGTATTTTCCTTGCAGTAAGGCTGAAGGCAGAGTGCTAAAATGAGCTAAGGTGGAATCCTGCACTATCTTGTGATATCTAGACAGTTAATTGGAGTGAACACTTTGTTTAGGGGTCTCTTCTCAAAGCAAAAGGGTGGTGTCCTAGCAAGGCAATGTCTTTTTTTTTTCTGTTAGCAATATTTTTTTACTTTGGGGAAAAAACTGAAGATTAAAGCTATTTATTTTGTCTCCAAACTAGTCATGTTATTTCTACATGTGAAAGTTAGTCAGATCCTAATTATCAAAATTTGTGCCTCTGCTGAAAAAAAGTGAAAGGCAGCAATGGTAATCTACCAAGAAACCCCAAGAATAACCTCAAGAATTTGGATTGAATTGCCTCCAAGAGAAGGAAGTTTTGCAAGCTTGTGCACTATGTGACACCTTGGCTCTTGCTTTGTCCTAGAAAATGCAATTTATAGAGGGAACATGGAACTCCCATTTGGAGAAGGGGGAGAACCTTAAGAATGACAGCCATGCAGACACATGGGGGCAGATTCCATAACATATTTGAACTGAGCTCACCAGGATCTGGAGGCCTAGAAAACAACACCTAAACATCTGCATACTTTAGCTTGCTCTAACATGTCTTTTGGTCTGTTAGATGTTCTTCAGAAAGTGCTTAGTAAAGTGGTTCTAGAATAATGAGTTTTTTTATCAGATTAAAAATGTTTTGTGGTAACATTAAATATTCAGAATAATCATATAGAAATCATTTTGCTTCATCAGTTTCTTGAGAACATTAGGTACAGCATTTGAAAGCACCCTACCGCAATAAGGGGTGACACTATAAAATAATGTGAACTGCTACTCTAAAATTATCATTTCTAGTTATTTTTAGTTAAGTAATGGCATGACCAGATAATTTTAATCCTGTGATGAGTAGTTTTATGAGAGACAGTCCCAAAGAGGGCAAGCTTTACTGTACTTACCATTTAATGATAACAGTTTAACAAAACAACATTATTTTACTATTATACATTATTATCTGAGCCCAGTAGGAAGAAATAAAATGGACTACATCTGATGAATACTTTAAGAAACCTTTGCTGAATGTTATAAGTAGAATCTTGCAAGAATACATTTGAAGCTTCTTTACACTTTTGTTTTCACAAACATGTAAAATCTGTACAAAATCTGGGGAGCTGAAAATAAAACAGCCGTGTAAATCTCCGTGAGTATATTTTTCCATGAATACAGAGGTATCTGCTGGTTAAACACATTTACAGATGATCTGCATCAGTACAGCTTTTTCAGTTAAATTCATCACAGAAATGCAGTATCTTTTAAGATGTTCTGATAAAAAGTTTCCCTCTGACCCATATCTATTGATGATATGAAATAAAATAAAGCTAAGAACAATCAGCAGAGTTTTGTTGATGTAGCAGGTCTTTACTACAGATCCTATCTGGCTTCTATGAGCCAGATGTCTTATGAAGTAGCATGGCTTGTAGATCAGCTATAAAATGCAGGGAAATTTCTGGTGATGGAAGGGGTTTCTCAACTCCATTCAAGGTAGAAAAGTGGATGGGAATAGATAACTAAAACAAATAATTGAAGATTTTAAAAAATGACAATGCCCTCTAGGCTTTACAAAGAAAAATATTTTTTAACTCACAGAATTAAGAGACAACTTTGTATACTTTATTTATTTATTTATTTATTGCATCTCTTCAGTTGATTTTGTACCTGAAAAGTTTAATTATATATTTAATCTTGCAAATTAAGTAGTGGAAATTTATCTGATTAGATTTTTATCTCTGGTTTTGGTTCATTTTACTCAAGTACATTGCTAATACACATAAACATAATTTCAATTTCTTTTCCTGGGAATCAGTTTTAATGTGCATGTGAAACTGAATGATCTGGAGAAATAGAGTAGGTAAATATTAATAAGAAGCTAATAACATTGACAGATGTCAAAAGAGTATTTTCACATCATATAATTTAATGCACACAAGTCTCCTGATTTGAAAAGCAATTACAGCTGCCTTTTCAGAATAAGAACTTATGAAAACATAAATTTGCTATGTCCTGATCTATTCTCCATGTCTTTCAGATTGCCCTTTGGATTCTTCCCAGGAAGATGTAGTAGAAAGCAAACTATATTTACCTTTGATTCACATGTTCCACTGCATGTTTACCATACAATGCTTCAAAGAAAAGATGAATTAATGCGTGTACTAACTAATTTTATAATACACCTATGAATGGTACAAGATCACAGAAAGCTGATTCTCAGTGTAAAGATCCCATGGAGAAATACTCTCAGTAAATAATACTGTCAACAATGATGCCAGATATATACATGGATCCTATTACACCAATAGTGAGACACACAGAATATATTTTTAAAAATTCTCACTCTGAGCATAAAAGTAGGTAGCATTACTTTCCATTCTGAAACATGATTTATGTGGATCTTTATTATTTCCCCTGAACTTCTGCTTCTTCTTGTAGATGGAAGGTAATTAATCACAGTTCATGTTGTTCACATTGTGACTAGAAATAAATCTATTGAATGCTTTCCATAAATCAAGAAACTAACAATTTCTTGCATATCAAAAAAGCCAATTTATCATTTGTTGAATGATTCTTCAAGAACTAACAGAGTAGAATCCTACAGATTCTTTTGCTATAGTCTTCATTTTTATGGAGGGTAAATCTTACCAACTTCATTTGGCAGAATTTTGTTTCATAAAAAGCTATGACTGCCCATGGTAGTTTCCTTGACAGTTTCAAACAAACTCATAAAAGTGTCCAGCATCTTTTAGAAAATGCTCTCTTTTTGGATTAGGTAAAACACTTCCTAACTACCCAGAGCTGTGAATGACTAAGGCTTCTTTAAAAATGGAAGCATTTAAAACAAGGATCCCCAACCCCTAGGCTTTGGACAGGTACCGGTCTATGGCCCGTTAGGAACTTGGCCACATGGCTGGAGGTGAGCAACGGGTAAACGAGTGAAACTGAATCCATCCCCCCTCCCTGGTTGGTAGAAAAATTGTCTGCCACAAAACTGGTCATTGGTGCCAAAAAGTTTGGGAGTCGCTGCTTTAAAAGGTCTAATCAGATGGGTGGGAGAGAAAATGAGGAACTAAAAATATATCTGAGCAGAAATTTTACTCATCCCTTTACTACCTTAGAGCAGGGGTCCCCAACCCCCAGTCCCTGAAGTGGTACTGGGCCGCGGCATGCCAGCAACCGGGTCACACAAACAAGCAAAGCCCCATCTGCGGAATGCAGGCAGCACATAAAACCACACACCCTCCAGTCTGTGGAAAAAACTCTCTCCATGTAACTGGTCCCTGGTGCCCAAAAGATTTGGGATCTCTGCCTTAGAGCATAATAGTTGCAGTTGTATTACAAATAAACTTTCACCAGTTTGGAATTCTCTACCTTTGGGCACTAAATCAATGTTTTCAACCTTGGTAACTTTGTCGTGTGGACTTCAACCCCTAGAAAGCTGGCTGAGGAATTCTGGGAGTTAAAGTCCGCATGTCTTAATGTGGCCAAGGTTGAGAAATATCACCTGTGCCCAGCAGTTTAGGCTCTGCTTTAGGCTGAGACAGCTAATCCAGATTAAACTCACTGCATGAATCATTGTTTTTTGTCTCCTATAAAACAAGCAAGATTGAGGGCAATAGAAGAAGGGGATGACAGAGAATGAGGTGGCTGGATGGAGTCACTGAAGCAGTAGGCATGAGCTTAAATGGACTCCAGAAGATGGTAGAGGAAAGAAGATGGTAGAGGATAGGAAGGCCTGGAGGAACATTGTCCATGGGATCGCGATGGGTCGGACACGACTTCACAACTAACAACAACAACAACATTCAATTTATAGCTGCAGTAGAAGACTGTAGTTCACAAATCATATTTCTCATTTTCAATAGTGTTTCAAAGTCCTTTAAAGACAATTGTTATGAGAATACTTATTCAAGAATTAGTGAGCTTTAAGTGTGATAATGATTTCATTTAATCCTATTCATAGGTGCACCGGGAATACATTATGCCATCTCTGCTTTTATCAAACACTATCTGTGCAGGAAACTAGCATGAAATATTTCTCAAGGGTTGTGATATGCAAAAAAAAAAAAAAAAATAGCTAACATGAACAGCACTGAAAAGTTGACCGTTGCCTGTTATATTACAGTTTCAGTTAAATGTGCTGCATTTAATTCTTGCTTGTTTTGATCCATTGCTTCTTTTGTGCAATTTTCATGTCACACAAGCTGAGTTTCCTTGTCAAAACACAGGTGCTTTCATTGTAGTCTGAGTGCATAATATTAAATAATGTCTTTTTATCTTCTTTTTGTATCTTTATATAATGAACATCAATAGATTTTATAGATCTATTTATAAGTTAAAAGAAACTTATGAACTAAGACAGTGAACAAAGACAGTCCATAATTTTTTGGATACACTTCTTGATATGAATAGGAACTCCATATGAACCCACTGATAAGCAGGTATCATTGATGTCTACAGATCTATTGAAAAGCCCACTGTCTAAATGATGCTGTATAAAATAATTATAAGTCCTTTGCCTATTTGTAGCCAACCACAGTAAAACATCCCTTAGAACAGGGGTCCCCAACCCTTGGGCCCTGGACTGCTACCTGGCCACAACATGCCAAAAACCAGGCTGTGCAAACAAGAGAAGCCCCATCTGAGGGATGTAGGCAGCACAAAAAACCACACCCAGTTCACGGAAAAACCTCTCTCCACAGAACTGGTCCGTGGTGCCCAAAACTGCCTTAGAACTTTCTTTTTCTGCTATGACCACATGATATTGCTTTCATCTCACCCCCTGTTCATGATAGGCTTAAGTTATCTTTAGCTGTACCAGTGCTAAAATAATATTTCTGCTTTTCTCCAATTTGATACAAAAACAGTCTCAAGGTAATAAAACTATATTACATTTTGTCACTCACCTTGGAGAGGTGAAGGGATCTGCAGTGACTGGGAATAAAAACAATAAAGGCGAGTAGAGCTCATCAAATTTCATACTGGTATCATCCTGGAAAAAGTCTATCTAATGGTCCCTAAAAGTCAATGCTGTCTTGATGACACATAACAATCAATAGCTTTCTACAAACACAAGGATGTTTAGATAGGATTTCAATTTAGAAGTGGGGAAAAGCTTTGGTTATCTTAAATCATGCTGCAGACAACTCTTTTCTCTACTAGCAATCTTGGCTCAAATATAGGATCAGAAGAGGCTGTCTTACAACAGGCCAATTTGACTCAGCATTATTTTTTTCTGGAACAGCTACAGGACCATTTAGAATTGTTTGGAGATGCCACGACTTAGACACCAGATCCGCATATAAAATCTGTGTTCTGCTACTGAGCTGAGCTTCTAGAATAGAATAGAGCTGGAAGGGACCTTGGAAGTCTTCTAGTCCAGTCCCCTGCTCAAGCAGGAGAACTTATATCATCTCAGACAAGTGACTGTCTAGTCTCTTTAAAATCTTCAGTGATGGAGCGCCCACGATATCTGGAGGCAAGCTGTTCCACTGGTTAATCTGGAGGCAAGCTGTTCCACTAGTTAACTGTCAGGAACTTTCTCCTTAATTCCAGGTTGCTTCTCTCTTTGATCAGTTTCCAGCCATTGTTTCTTGTCCTGCCCTTTGGTGCTTTGGAGAATAATTTGACCCCCTCTTCTTGGTGGCAGCCCCTCAAATACTGGAATACTATCATGTCACCCCTATTTCTTCTTTTCTTTAGACTAGCCAAATCCAATTCCTGCAGCCGTTCTTCGTATGTTTTAGTCTCCAGGCCTTTGATAATCTTAGTTGCTCTTCTCTGAATTTTTTCCAGACTCTCAACATCTTTTTTGTGATATGGTAACCAAAATTGGCTGCAGTATTCCAGGTGTTGTCTTACTAGGGTTTTATAAAGCAGTACTAATACTTCATGTGTTCTTGATTCTATGCCTCTGTTTATACAACCCAGGATTGTATTAGCTTTTTTGGCTGCCGCTGCATATTGCTAGCTCATGGTTAAGTGATCATCCACTAGGACTCCAAGATCCCTCTCACGGTTACTGTTTTTAAGCCAGGTCTCATCTAATCTGTATTTGTACCTTTGATTTTTCTTGCCTAAATATAAGCTTTTGCTTTTCTCCACATTGAAATTCATTTTGTTGGATAGGGCCCATTGTTCAAGTTTGTCAAGATCTTTTTGGATCCTAAGTTTGTCTTCTGGGGTATTGGCTACTCCTTCCAGTTTGATGTCATCTGCAAATTTGATGAGTTCCCCTTCAATTCCCTCATCTAAGTCATTTATGAAGATACTGAAGAATACTGGGCCTAAGATGGAACTTTGTGGTATCCCACTGCTTACTTCTCTCCATGTGGATGTAGTGCCATTGAGGACTACTCATTGAGTACAGTTTGCCAGCCAGTTATAGATCTAGTTATGATGTTGTCTATTCCACTTTTTTCTAGTTTATCAAGAAGTGGGTTGTGGTCTACTTTATCAAATGCCTTATTAAAGTCTAAATATACTACGTCCACAGCATTTCGCTGGTCTACTAATTTAGTCATTATCAAAGAATGAAATATATTGGTTTGTCATGAATTGTTTTTAACAAACCCATACTTACTACTAGTTAAGACTTTGTTTGCTTCAAGTTGTTTGCAGATCTGTTTTTTGATTATCTTTTCTAGGATCTTCCCAGGTATTGATGTTAAACTGATTGGCCTGTAGTTTCCTGGGTCCATTTCCCCCCCCTTTCTTGAAGATGGGAACTACATCAGCCCTTTTCCAATCCTCAAGTACTTCCCCAGTGCTCCAGGATTTATGAAAGATATGGTGCAATGGTTCTGAGACAACATCTGCCAGCTCCTTCAGAACTCTGGGATGGAATCTGTCAGGTCCCAGCGATTTATACCTTATTTATAGCTTAATGGAGCTTAATCTCAAATGAACAATGGAACTGATAGTTTGCTTGACCTGCTTATTCTTCTTACCTTTCCTGAATTAGGTATACATTTTTGTGAATACACAAGAGCTTATCTCAGTGCAAATTTCTGGTGTTTGTTCCATTCATTCTCATGTCCATCAGACACGTGAGGTAATGTCATTAGACTCTATTGAGCCAGAGGCACTAGGTTCTGTTAACTAGGCACCTTAGTTATATCATCCATTACCTCCCAGAAATCTCCCTTTTGCATTTCAGACTCCAATATCCTTGGAGTCTTGCATCTAATTTGATAGCCATGATAGCCATCTAAAGATAAACACTGTAGGTCAGGGGTGTCAAACTGCCAGCCTGCGGTCTGGATGTGTCATGCCAAAACCACATCCACCCCATTGCCGGCAATGGGAAAAAAGTCACGATGTGTCGCAACACATCACGTGACATTGCGAGCTCGACACCTGTGCTATAGGTAATCTTAGTGTTTTAAATTGAGACATCATTAGGAAAATTTTTCATACGGTACCATATTTACTCTAATGATATCTGTTATGTTTTTTTAAAAAAAATAGTCTATATATCTTTTTTAAGTTTGATAAATAAAAATTATGTTATCTGTCAGCTTTTTCTGCTGTAATTAATTAAAATTTGCTCATGCGAAGAATGCTTAGATTAAAAAATTATTTACAATTAACATTGGGCGGCTTCACTCAGTATCATTATTACTCACTTGAAAAAACTTTTTTTGCCATTATATAATATCACTAGTATATAATATCATTAGTAAGCAGTCTAAATGTATTAAACATAATATTTGAATTCACACTAAGTCAATTCTCTAGGACTAGCTGTGCTCTGATTGGCTGGGGGGTTGGCTGTGCTCTGATTGGCTGGGGGAGTGTTCTGTTTGGTTGTGCTCAGGTTAGTCTGAGTTGCAGGGGGGGTTAAGATTTTGGGCTGCCTTGCTATTTTTTGGCTTCGTGTTCGTGGTCGTGCCTCATCTTCATGGAGGGTGTCAGTTTGCTTCATGTATGGATTGGAGGGGTTTAAAGTGGCTAATGATGCAGCTGTGGTCTGGCTTCTGGTTTGTGGTCGTGCCTCATTGTCGGTGTGGCTTTGGGTTTGCTTTTTGCGTGGATGTGTGGTGGTAACATCCTGTGTGGTTTTTGTGAGTATGGGTCTGGTATCATTTTTTGTGTTAGGGAGTCGTTTGTCAATAAGGGTGGGTTTCCAAATGGCTGATAGGCGGGAGGTATCATCTCGCTTGTTCATGCTGTGTGGGCGTTTTTCTATCTCGATGGCTTCTCTGATTATTCTGTTATTAAAATGTTCACTTTTGGCAATGGTTCTGGTATTTTTAAAGTCAATTTCATGTCCTGTGGCTTTAAGGTGTTGGACCAGGGAAGATGTTGGTTCCTCTTTTTTGACTGAGTTCTTATGTTCTTCAATGCGTACACTTATTTTTCTGTTGGTTTGTCCGATGTATGTGTTGGGACAAGCAGTGCATGGGATTTGATGTGTTTGATGTGGAGTCAATAAATACAATACAAGGCTTCACTGTGCAACAGCCATCTTTCTGAGAGAGAGAGAGAGAGAGAGAGAGAGAGAGAGAGAGAGAGAGAGAATACAACAACAGGAACAGGAAATGCATCACAGGAACAATAGAGATGAATTACAGGGTAGCAATATGACACAGGAAACAAACACAATAGAGATGAATGCTAGAGCTGCATATAAGGTAAATATAACCCCCCCCCAACACATTTTATGATCGGTGTCCTATTCCTGGACCTGCAGCTAGACATGCATCTAGAATGTTTAATCAAATTAAAAGGTACTCTAATAAATAAGGAGACTCAAAAGTATTATTTTTAAAACAATATTCTTTTTTCATTTACTGTGGCCTCAAATTAGAACAGAATTAGAACAGTGTTTAATATTAGAATCATTTTTCCAAGCTCACAGGTATCATGAGTCATGGATGCAACGACCTATTTAGTATGACTAGGCCTCATGGGATCTTTGCAGTAAGATAACCACAGGGGAGGCCACAACATTTTTAATGACCTAAATATAGATGCATTCAGCACAAGTTACTTGTAGAAAAATATGAAATCACCCCTTTTTAACTGCACTACAGGCCTCCATTTCTTCACAGCAAGATAAAAAAGACTTCAAGACGTATAGTTACTATATCTGAACAATAATGATGTTCTTACTAAGTTGGAAAATATGACTGAAAACTCTTTATGAACTATGAAGATGTAGCAGAAGTAAAAGTAGCTATATTCTAATTTAAATTCATGGGGGTTAGATAATCCATTGATAAATATTATGCTCCTTCTAATAATCCCCAGTAGGACAGTAAAAACAAACTTTTAAATGAAGACTCATAGGATATAAATATTTTTAAATGCTGTCATTAAATAACAACATATGAGTAGTTTTATACCTTTATATACAGTATACAGTATCTATTTTTCCTCTATTTTTGCTCATTATTCCAGCTTTATTGTATTCAAAGGTATCTGTCAGAATCCAGTTATATTTAATTTCTATTTATCTCCTCTGATCTAAAACCAAATCTCACCTTTCCCTGGATTCGGCCAATTCAATAGTGAAAAAAGCAAGGTTCTACATTTAGGCAAGAAAAACCAAATGCACAAGTACAGCATAGGTGGCACCATACTCAATAGTAGTAACTGTGAGAGGGACCTCGGAGTCCTAGTAGACAATCACCTAATATGAGCCAGCAGTGTGCTGCAGCTGCCAAAAAGGCCAACACAGTGCTAGGCTGCATTAACAGAGGGATAGAATCAAGATCACGTGAAATATTAATACCACTCTTCAATGCCTTGGTAAGGTCACACTTGGAATACTGCATCCAGTTTTGGTCACCACGATGTAAAAAAGATGTTGAGACTCTAGAAAGAGTACAGAGAAGAGCAACAAAGATGATTAGGGGACTGGAGGCTAAAACATACAAGGAACAGTTGCTAGAATTGGGTATGTCTAGTTTAACGAAGAGAAGGACAAGGGGGGACGTGATAGCAGTATTCCAATATCTCAGGGGCTGCCATAAAGAAGAGGGAATTAAGCTATTTTCCAAAGCACCTGAAGGCAGGACAAGAAGCAACGGGTGGAAACTAATCAAGGAGAGAAGCAACCCACAACTAAGGAGAAACTTCCTGACAGTGAGAACAATTAATCAGTGGAACAGCCTGCCTCCAGAAGCAGTAAATGCTCAAACACTGGAAGTTTTTAAGAAGAGACTGGACAGCCATTTGTCCGAAATGGTGTAGGGTTTCCTGCCTGAGCAGGGGGTTGGACTAGATGACCTCCAAGGTCCCTTCCAACTTTACTACTATTACTATTACTTCCAAGGGAGAGAGGGGATATGTATGCGGGTTTATTGCTTTCACTTCCTCTATTAGCTATAATGTAACCTTTTGTTTAATTGGCTCCATGTCTGCTATCTGTTACAATGTAACAAATTGCCTCCTGCACTATGCATCTCTCTGAACCTTCTTCTCCCTAACCGGGCAGCTAGGAAAATGGGGGGGGGGGGGAGAGAAGTAAAACCTCCGGGACCTGGCTTATTTCTCCGTTCTCAAAAGGAGGTGTGAAGAGCTGTGGAACATCATAGTACAAACGGAGCCGGATTGATGTTATCTCCCATTTCCCATGATGGACTTAACACCTGGGGATTGGCCAGTCTGAATTGTGGGGTATGTGTGCTTAGGGACACTTTAAAGCAGTGGTTCTCAAACTGTGGGTCGGGACCCCATTTGGGGTCAAACGACCATTTCATGGGGGTCGCCAAACAACGCATTCCGTCATTTTTTCCCCCTTTTCCTTAGCTGTGCTGCTTCCTTTTATTCTATTGGCTTTTGAAAGCCAATAGAATAGACTCTCTTGAATAGAGTCTAATTCTATTGGTTTTCAAAAGCCAATAGGAATTGTCCAGGCTGTCTCTGCCCTGCTGAGCCCACCAAAAGTCCCATTCTGCAAACGGTGCTGCACCATTTGAGTAGTCCTCGACTTACGACCGGTTGAGTAGTCCTCGACTTATGACCGGTTGGGGGTCGCGGCATTAAAAAGGTTGAGAACCACTGCTTTAAAGTAATCGATCTGTAAAGAAATCCCTCAGATCCTGTCTATTATGCCTGCTGTTAACTACTCTTAATAAAAGCTCCTGTTGGAAGAAATTGTTTCCAAGAGTTCTGCTTCCTTAAGATGTGGGATTGAAGTGGGTCCTTACATTATTGTATTCAAAGGTATCTCTAAACTTTTACAAATACTGTTACAGTTAATCAGTCTTGAGTAATTGAGTAAATATAGATTGTAAAAAACTAAAGAAATCAATCAGATTTGTATGTGTTTAAGGAAGCACATAAATTCTTGGAGAAGGTACTGGAACAGTAAGTGAAAAAAGCAAAGGAAGAGTGAAGGTCCATTGTTAGAAGATTTTCTAGTGCTGTCTCAGAAACAGTTTTTAGAAAAGCTAAACAAAATGCACCAAGTCCTATAGGGAAAACTTTGAAGAATGGTAGCAGATAAAAAATGTGTTTCCAATTTTCAGTTTAGCCAACAAAAGACAGCTGGACAGAAGATATGGTTTCTCTGGCATAATCTACTACCATTAGATTAGAAGTTGGGTTCACAGCTGCCTTCAACCAAATATTTAACATGTAATCTGAACTCAAATATTGTGATTTGTACACTATAGTTTATTATGTGCTGTGTGAACTGATTTATTTAATAAATCATATTCAAAGCAAATCTGGTTAGCATGGTGTGTGAACTAGACCCTACATTTATCCATTGGTATAACTAAGGTCAATATACCTTGATGCTGATTCTTACTGAAATGGCTTTGAATATTTTAGAGAAAACCCATGTTTCAGAAACTGATTGAAAAGATCTGTCCATCCTAGTACTAAAAATAAGATATGGGAAACCAGATTGTGTTGAATTCTGCAAATATCATACAATCTTATGGTCAGAAGAAGGCATTAGTCTATCAACCTTTACTCAGTACAGAAATTCAAATTCAAGCATACCTGACAATAACTGTCTACCTTCTTCCTGAGTACACCCAGTGAAAGAGAAGTCACAATCTTGCTGGGTAATTGGTTTCACTGTTGAACAGTTTTTACTGTTAGGGGAAAAAAACCCTCTTATATTTAATTGCCTTAAATCCATTATTTTGTTTCCTAAACTCATCTTCTTTATGACATATTTTCAGATATTTGAAGAATGTTATCCTAGTTCAATTTCCTGAAGGTTAACCATGCTCAGTTCCTTCAATGTTTTTCCATAGGACTTTCTTCCTACTTTCTTGATCCTCAACATTGTCCTCTAAACATTTGGTATATCCAAATGCTTCTTAATATAGAGTGGCTATAAAAAATTACAGTAATCTGAGATGAGGTTTAACCAAAGCAAGATAAAGTGAGTCTTCTTGATTGCAAGCTAAACTTTCATTTGCCTCTTTTGCACCTACATCAACAGGAGATACATATTCAACTTACAGGCATCTAATATTCTAAGATATTTTAATCTATGCTGACGACACTAGCCTGATAGCTGAAAGTGCAAAGGAACTGCAAGTTCTAATAAGAAAAGTCAAGAAACATAGTAATAAAAGGGTCTAACATTGAATATAAATAAAATCAAACTAATGACAACAAAAACAATAACCAGTCTTAGAATTAACAATGGAGATATTAAAGTGATAGACTGCTTCTACCTTTTGGAATCATCATCAATAGTCAAGAACAAACAGTCAAGAAATGAACTACAGACTATCACTCAGCAATGCAGTCATGAAGCCTTGGAAAAGATATTCAGCTGCCATGATGTGACTAAACCTATACAACCAGAATAATACAGACAATGTGACACTGCATGGAAAAGAATTACCAGCTCAAACAATCAAACAGTAAACAAGGAACTACCCAAAAGAAACACTCCCACCAACACTGATAGGGCAAGTCATTGTATATAAGCAAAGAGCAAACCCACTCCCTTCTAGTACTGAAGATGTTATCTAGTTGGGTAATGAAACGTCTTGACAGCAAACAACCAAGCTCAGCACACCAAGGGATCCACTATTCAATATTTTTCTCCACAATGAAAAACCATTGTGAGCCCTCCTGAAGTATAATTTTTGAGCCAATGAATTATTCATCCAACCCACACTTAATACGATCATCAGAATGTCATGGAGTATATCTGTCAAATGCTTTGCTGAAATCAATACAGTATTAACTCCAAAGCATTTTATAATCAATTAAGAAGCAAAGATTAATCTAGAAATACTTGTTTTTGACAAATAAATGTTGAATTTTTAAAAGTTACATATCAATTTTGCTTTAAAATCTTAACTGTAAATGTCAGTTTGTGGCAACCTAGTCTCTACTTTTCCTTTTGAAAATAGAGTACATTTGCTCTCCTCCAATCATCAGGCACTTCAAGGTTTCTCAATGATAAAGCTCAGCCAGTCATCAGCTAGTTCATTCAGTTCTCTGTGAACTGGCCATGGAGATTTAAATGTGCCCAGAACTCCAGAACTGTTTTTCTGCAAGGTTTTTGAAGTGCTTGTATGTCTCAGTTTTTAGCAAAATATAGCTACTCTGCCTTTAAACAATTTTGAAGAAAGCTTAGATCTTTCGATGGTTAAAGGCAACAAACAATTGTAGAAATACACTATAGTTGGGTAAACCAATGGTACAGTAAAAAGTTTAAATATATATGTAGTATATATATATTTTATAATAGCTAGGTTACATAACCTAATAGCTAGGTTACATAAACAAGAGTCATAAGGATATCATCTCACATGAAGAATAGAGAAGTAGGAAACCAATGTGACAAATACAATCCCTGAGTTGGTGGAAAACTGAAAGAAGATTTAAAAAAAACCTCAAAAACACTTGTCACTGATCCTAATTAGAAAAAATGGCAGAGCTTCTGAGGAAAAAAGGAAGTAACTGAGTGGGTGGAAGTAGCAGAGGACTGGTGCTATTTCCAAATGTCCTCTCAAAATTCTCCACTTTATTGTGGTTAGAGAAATTGGAAGTGAGGAACATTTCAATCAATGTCCATATATGGAGACAGTATTTTCTGATTATTTTTATTTATTAAATTTATATGCCACCCATCCAGTGGTGGGATTCAAATATCTGAACAACCAGTTCTCTGCATGGACGCCACTTCTGGAAGACCGTTCTGAGCTTCTGGGCCTGGGAGGCCTCCCCCGGGCCTCCGAGGCTCAGAACGGACTTCTGGAAGTGGTGTCCATGCATTTTCAGTGGGCTGTTCTGGGCCTGGGTGGCCTCCCCGGCTTAGAACAGACTTCTGGAAGTGACGTCCATGCACTTCTGCTGGTCCGTTCTGGTTCTTGCGAAAAAGGGCTAGGGCATCAGCCTGTTTGCTGAAGTCAACAAAAAAATAGCTACCAGTTCTACTGAACTGGTGCGAATTAACTGAATCCCACCACTGCAGCCATCTCATCCAGAGACAACTCTGGGCAGTTTACAAACATGAAAACATTAATTATCATCATGGAAGTGAAGGGAAAGAACTAGAGATGATAACAAAATACAAAGATCTGCAAAAAGGGATAAAAAAACTGTGGCAAAAGAAAGCAAAGGTAGTACCAACTTGAATATCACCGGGATTGGCAAATTCACCACCAGTCAATTGCAAAAGACAGTTTTACTTGGGACAGTTTATGTCTTGCAACATAACTAAACGTCAACATCTGTCTATTCTAGGTCCTTACAAAGAACTCGATAGCTGAATAAAAATGCCAAATGCAGTCTGGACATCTGGTTTAACTGGAATACATAATAATTATCATTAACAGATGGGGGCGAGGCAGAAAGAACCACAAAAACCACTGGGGAAGGTAGGGTCTTCTCTTAATTCCAGAGTGAACACCCCTCTCCTTCTTTGGGCACAGATTAGCTGGCAGGCCTTGATAGAAAGACAAGGAGTGTTAGTGCAAATATCATCTCAGGGGATATGATGTTCTAAAGGAGTCAAGGCAAACAAGGGTCTTCTCCTGGACTCCACCTGCCAGACTTCCTTGCATGACAGGATCCTCATGGGTGGGGTGGGCCAATCCCATTGGAGTGAGACAGTTCCTCAGATATCCTGGACCCATATTTTGTGTTCACCATTAGCCGAAGCAATGGTGTAGGGTTTTTTAAAAAATCATTTCCCTTTGATTAATGGATTAATTAGTTGAATTGCTATATTTGTTAATTGAAAGGTCCTGGCCATCATTTTGGATCCTCCAAAATGCCCTAGATACTGAAGAGACATGGAAAGAGAGAATAGTCAGAGAATTGTAAAAAGTGTTTCAAGTGGGCTAAAAAGAAAGAGAAAGATGGGGAAAGTTTCAGAATTTTTAAAATGCTTTTAGAGATTCTTGTTTTTCCTCTCTTGAGTGTACCTAAGTACCTTTCTCATTTCTGATGTGTAGCCAATGGCTTTTTTTCCAGCCTGGCTAATTCTCTGCTAGTCCATGCCCTGAGATCTTTGCCTCCAAGGAATATGCAGGATATATTGGTGTGACCTCTTATCTCAAGGCAACTGAGTCCCTGAGCAAACAGAGAGAAGAGACAATGTTAATGGTTGTACGTGAAACTGAAGAAAGGAAAGCTGCATCTCTAGCCTAGACTTTTAAGTAACCTTAAATAATTGCCATGTTTTTCCTGCACTCTTTTGACTTGTTCATAAACTGCTGAGATCTGTTCTTTCTGACACCACAGAGGATCTCATTTAGAGTGTACAATCACCAATGCACAAAGGGCTTCCAGCCTTCTCCCCAAGCTTGAATGCCTCTCCCCTGCTGCCTGTCACAGTGCCTAGCTAGAAATGAATGACAAACTTTCCATAGTGATAGGTCTCCTGTCAGTCTCACACCAGAGGAGAAATTGAATCTTTTGTTCATTCTCTAATGCTTCTAATTTCCTTCACCTGAGAGGCTTGGAGGGCAGGGGTATTTTTCCTTTGCCCAGGGTTTAGCCATGTGACTCTCATTAATGTAAATTATGGCTATGCAGTTCAAAGCTGTGTATCTCTTGCTGAAGGTTTATCCCATGGTGCTGTCACTTTGCAAAGACTCCTTCGATTTGCAATAATCGCTGCATGGAGTGAAAATTGGAGGAAGCTTTTCCCTTCTCACAAGTGGAATTGCAGTTCATTTATCACATCAACATTTTAGATACAGTAGGTAGTGATGAGGAATGGCAGAGAAAAGAAGACAGACTGAGCATTTTTCATTTGTTCCTCTCCTTGCTGTGAGATCACAAAAAAGAAGACAACAATCTCCTTTTTCACTATAATAAAAGAGGAAAAGAAAGGAAAGTTAAGGAAATGAAAGGGAAGGGAAGGCTCCTTAGTCATTTCGCAAGGAAATATACCTACGCAACTCTGAAAGTTCTTTTGTGACAGCAGTCTTCATGCTTATGGTCAAGAGTTGAAATGATCAGCGAATGTAGCATAACCTAGCTTGATCATTAAAAGATTCCAGGAATTAGCCATGAATAAGCATTATTATATTGTATGAAAAATGTTATTTAGATGGATACCCAAGATTAAAATATCTCTTTGATAAGAAGGCTCCCACAATAACTACATAATTAATGCTTATTTGTTTTCAGTTTTCCAAAACAGATAGATATCAGCTATCTGGTTAGGAGCATATAAGTTTAGAAAAATAACAGAATAAACAATCCAAATCAATTAAATCATTAATCTGACCTAATAAAATAAAGTTAATAAAAAGTAACATCAAATATCAAAGATAGTAGCACATATAGCCTGGCTCCAATGGTGGGATTCAGCCAGTTCTCACCGCTTCAGCAGAACCGGTAGCTAATTTTTTGCTGTCGGAAGTGACATCCACACAGAGAACTGGTTGTTCACATATTTGAATCCCATCACTGCCTGGCTCGGATTTTGTGAGCATGATTAAAGCAGCATCTAAATATGGTCACTAAAGAATGTTTCTCAACATTTTGGTATGAAAATATGTGGATTAAACAATGGGTAAAAGTCTACCAGTTTCTGTCTGTCTATTTAATTAGAAAATATATGAGATTTTAAATGAGTAAATGCTACAGCTTGTTTTGTTTGTTCATTCATTCAATTTATATCAATCGTAATTCTCAAATGAACGATTCCAGGCTGTGAACAATCATAGCAACTATTAAAACAGGTAAAACACAATTAAAAAATATTCAAATAGTTTATACACACATACACACACTCATACACATACAATATAGGTATATACAATATATATACATACAGTGTACATACATTTGTGTGTATGTTTGTACACACATACACACAGATACACACAAATATATAAAAATAAGGAGAGGAAATAGCAAATTACTAACACAAGTCTATTGAAAAAAACAAGTGCTCCACTACCAAAGTGACAACCCAATCCTCCCACAAGAGAAGCAGTGTAAGAACATTATTCAGATGAGCACAAACATAATGCAACAACCCAGAATACCCAAACCAATTGCCTGTACAACTTCTTCTAACAAAATGGATACCCTTGCATCTTTATTAAAAAGCGCCTGACCACTCAAATCACTACATCACAACCGACATCTCAGAAACAACCAACAGGCTATTACAACCACACGTCAACTAAAACACTTTAAAACATCTTACATAAACCAAAAAAATTCAATAACCCCAAAAGAAAAAAATAGGAGTCATCTACAACATACATTGTAAGGACTGTAATGCTCACTATGAGGATACATAGGCAGAAGATTAGCAAAGTGGATCCATGAACACCAACTAGCTGTCAAGAAGACATGATGAAAATGCTTTCATTTCACAACACATGGACAGATTAGTCATAGTTGCATCCTAGACCAAGCTAAATCCCAAAATGCTAAAGAATTCCTGGAAGCTTGGCACTCAGAAAGCCAGCTATCAACAGACAGATACACAGCAACCATTCAAAAAAAAAAATTAATTACCTAAAAAAACTAAAAAGGAAACAAAAAGACCAGAACATGTCCTCACCAGCAATCAACACCCAGATAAGCATGGATTAACACCAGGATTAACACAAGACAAACAATCAAGTAGTACACACTATCCTAATCAAGAAATTACCAAATCAAACAAGCAGTAAACAGTAACCTAGTCAAGAAGTTACCAAGAAGAAAGCAACAACCCAAACAATACTGACAGGGCAAGCTACTGTTATATAAACAAAGAGCAACTTCTACTCCTTTCTAGGACTGAAGATGTTTCCTAGTTAGGTAACAAAATGTCTGCAAGCAAACTACCAAGCTCAGACAGCATCAAGGACTCCGCAATTCAGCCCTGAGCTACATACATTCTCTTCTATGGGTAGTTACAAATAGCAGCCAAGATATATTACAATTTTGCCTATCACACAATTGAAACAACCACACTTTTGATGGGCTAAGGACTAAGAAGCTTTCAGGTAGGAAAGCTTTGAAGTCTCCTTTTAAATCATTTATGTCATAGAATTAATATTTTTAAACATATTAACATTGAGAAACAGTATATAAACTTATACTAACTTATACTAATACTGTATAGCTTGTTTAATTATAGATAAGGAATATACCGTATTTTTCCGTCTATAAGACGCACCCTTGTATAAGACACTCTGGCATGCGAGTTTCTCTGCGCCAATCACCTGTTCGGCGGAGTACCAAACAGCTGAGCTGGTAAATCCGGAAGTTCAGCTGGCTGACAATCTTGCCCCTTTCCCCCTCCCGTTATTGGCAAGCCCACAGGGGCTTGACACCTGCACCAGGTGGCATGGCAACCCACACAGGCATGCCCTGGGCTGTGGAGATTACCATTATTTTTCCGTGTATAAGATGCTGCACTTGTATAAGATGCACCTGATTTTTGAACAGGGTGTTTGCAGGAAAAAAAATAGCATCTTATACACAGAAAAATACAGTACGTCTTTTATGACAAAAGAGCAACAGGGGCAGACTTCTTTTGGTTTCCTTTTGATTTTTGTTTTCCAATTACAATTTCTGAAGAGTTTGACATCTTAACATCAGGGAAAAATGAGAGCAAGCAAAATCTTTATTTGTATGAACTGTCTGTTTCCATCACAAATGTTTATATTGTATGATCTGAGAATGTGTCCCAAAATTTCATATCAATTTACAAAAGGTGTCTGACTCTACATTTAAGTAATATACAGGTGTTTTCACTGCACATACAATATTTTTGCCACATCACAAATATTTAGGAATACATCACGGATACCTTTATGAATGCTACTTCCTCAGGCAGTGATGTGGGAAACATTTGTGAGATGGGCAGCTATATAAATTTGATTAATAAAATTATCACACACCCTTTTATAATCTCTACAGCCAGTGAAAGCAAGCTCTCTATACTTTAAACCAATGAACATGCTGTTACAGGAGTGTTTATAGGAGTAATAGAGAAGACTCACTGGTTTGACTTGTTTAGTGAAAAGAGGTCCCCCCCCCCCGCTCCTTGGATCACTAATATGGCATCCAAGCGCACCATGATAACCCAAACATTTCTTGACATCCATCAAAGGCTTTTGCAGTAAATGATTATTTGGGGGTGGGGAGGGAGGGAGGCAGGACAGGATAGAAACCAAAGCACTGGCCTCTTTGTTGCCTACTGTTTTATTTCCAACTGTAACCCAGATGTACTCAGATGCTTTCTTACAGGGGTAGGGAAGGGATGCTGCAAAGTCGTTAAGTTTCTAGCGGTTTGGAAAAGGCCTGAGGAAGAATGCCTCCTCCTCCTCCTCTCCTTGGGAGCTCCAGGGAGGCCTGCAAGTGACAGGAGTTACGTCCTGGAAAAGAAAGAAATTTTTCAAGAAAGTCTGTTAGCTGGCACAGGGAAAAAGAGCAAGACTGATAATTAACCGAACAGGAATTTGTGTGGGTAATCAATTCGAGGAAATCCAATTAGGTGTGAATGCCTTTACAAAATGTGTTATCTATCCCAGTATTTATATTTTTAATGGCAGAAAAATAATTTAAAAAAGTATGTGCTTTGATTTTTTTTTATTTCCAATTGAAATGGGAAAAAAGGTGGTGGTCTTAGAAAGTGGAAAAGAAATCAGTAATGATTTTTTTTTAAAAAGGGGGGGGGAACAAAATTGATCAGCAAAATGTTTTCTTAGTCTTTTTTGTGACTTTTAAGAAAAGCTTACCTGGACATCCGCTGGCTTCTTAGCCTGCACTCTTTTCAGGCTGGATCAATGCTTTCATAACAGACAAGCAAACAGCCACTTTTCTTCTTTTTCTATTCAGCCAGTAAGTAACTGACATTTAACAGGCTGCTCCTGGCGTCATGGGGAGAGCTTGTTAAGGAGAGGACTGACGTAGGGACAATAAGAGCTATAACCTTCCGTTTTTAATGAACTTCTGACTTCACAATGTTTGAGCTTCAATCTCCCCACCCTTCCTATCACCACAGTTTCCTCGCCGTTCTTCCGTTCTTTTCTTCTTTTTGAACAAAGAAAAATAAAGGCGCTCTTCAGACAAAACAATTCAACCAATCTTGGACTGGCCATTCAAAATAAGAAGTTGTGAACAAAAAAGAACAGGAATAAAAAGATTGAGGGTATGAAATTTTTCTCTGTAGAGCTGGGCCTGGTCATAGGGCAGGCAGCCAATATCCTGTGTGTTTAATGGTTCCCCAAATATCCAGAATAACAAGTGACAACACAGAGTGTATTGGGAGGTCATATAAACTGAACTAATAAACACAACCTCTGTGCAGTGAGAGGAACACAGACCGACAGTCAGTCAGACAGACAGACAGCCCATGCATGTTAGTCTGCTAGTTCTGGTCTCTCTCATTCATTTTCTTAATCTTCAACAAGAGAATAATACAGAAACTTCTAGATGGAGCCACAGATTCACTTGCAGATTACACCGAGATCTTTGCCAAATAAATGAAGCCATGAGTAGTTATTTATCTTCACACTAAATCCTTTATTTTTCTTTTTGTTTTCCTTTAAACGAGGAAAGCTCTTTGCTTGTAGTCTGTCCAGACAGGTCTGTCTCTTGCCTCATTCTGACTGCCAGTTCATGTTACTTAATGGGGTGGCTCAAAGATAGGACTGGCTAAATGGATCCAAATGCATAGCATAGCATAAGGATCTTTGCATTTCTCTAGTATGAAAGTCTAGAAGTGTAAAACTTTTACTTTAAAAAAAACAGTTATTTAAAAATTTTGGTTTTGTTCATCTCACAGGAGCATTGATTGGCTGCAAAATCCCTGCACTGAATCATTTGCAAGAATGTGCAAGTGATGATTAGTCTGTGTGGATTTTTATGAAAGAATGGGTGAATGAATAGATGGGGTAACTATTCAAGATGTACACTAGATCTGATATTCACATTAGGATTATTGCCTAGAGATCAGAATATAGGACGTTACTCTGGTAATTGCCATAGTTGGATCATTTATAGTTCAATTAAGATTAACTTTCCCCCAGGACCTTTGTATAGCAAAGCCTAGGGGTCTGATGGATCTCAAGCAGTTTTGAGGGCCCTGAAGAGAATTTCAATGATCTGACAGCCTAGTTAGCCTCTCTTAACACGAGACAACTAAGGTTCCCACTAAATTACCACAGATAAGCCTTTTTGTGTGTATGTCCCTGTCACTGTATCTTGGTTCTCAAAGTTACTTTGGGAGATGAAATGTCAAAAACAATGCCTAAAGCATTGGTGAACAAAGACCAAATTAAACCTGAATCAGCATAGATATGAGATCAAGTTTGAGCCTACATTATAGTGATTCAGGGAGTGATTGCCCCCTTTCATAAAGGCCTTCCAAAAGTTATGGAACTCTTTGGATGGTTTTGGGCAGGGGTCCCTAACTCCCGGGCCATGGCTCACTGGTGGGCCACAGCCTGTTCGGAACTGGGCTGTGCAAGCAGTGTGTAAGTGCATGTGTGTGCAGGTGCAGCTCCACTTGCACAAGCGGTGGCGCTCACTTTCACACATGAAGCTCCATTTGCGCACGTGTAAACCTACCACTCGCAAGGAACTATCCCCTTCCCTCCTGCCAGGCCGCCAAGCCAGAAAGGTTGGAGACTGCTGGTTTGGGGAATAACTTTGTTTATTGTCTTATGATGCTTTTATTTTGTACATTTGCTGTCATCATTGGTTTTGATTCTGTGAGTTGTTTTGGGATTTTGGTGTCACTGTGTATGAGGGTTAAATGTATTTGTTTTATTTATTCTACCATGAATGTTTGGTGGGCTTTTTTTAAATCTACCATTCATATTTTATTGCATTTGATCTTGTTTTAACTTGCCAGAACCTGAATGATTCGATGGACTCAGCTTGAACAAGGATCCATCTTCTAATCCAAAAGTCTTCACAGGGCAAAAGGGAACAATTGGAAACTTTGGAGATGCCAAACAATTTCTTTTTGTCTGTGCATTTGTTTGTACATGTCACTTCATTTGTGAGCACAAAAGCCTCTTAAAAGCTGTACGCTAATATAATCCAAGAAAGCTTTTGCTTGGCAAACTCTAAGAAAAGAATGGCTGCTCACGACAGAGTCTGACACGTTCAGATTTTAACAAAAGGCATAGAAGAAAAGAATCTCTGAATAGGCTGTAAGAAGTGCTCTTGTGTTTTTAAACACCCTGTCAATCCAACCAAGGTTTACTTTTACCCACTGCTTGAGAAGCTAAAGCTCATCTGAAGAGGGTTAGTCATTTATGTCCCTCAGCAGGAATGTCTGCAATTTCCTTATGCTAAGTACGTCACCAAAGCTAATGGAGTGACCTGCTTCCTTTGGTTTCATTTGCAGATGAGTTGTATTCTCTCATTTTCCATCAGCAACACCACAGTGATGTGATGGAGAAACAAGGAAAGAATCATGCTTATTATATGAGATATGTATTGTCAAATAAGATGATCCTATTATTTAAAAATGGCAGGAGTGAAACTATCTCAGAATGTATAAGGAAAACACATAGTGCTAACAATACGGTAATAGTATTGTTGTTGGTGATGATGATATATTCGGTTAATGGACACAATTTAAATATTTTACAGAATTAAAATTACATATATTGACATAATTGAAAGCAAAAGAAAAAACTTTGGATATGTTTCTCATATAAACCTATTACAAAAGATCTAACGAGCACAATAGGCATATAGGAACAGCCTTCCTTCATCAGACTGCCAAAATTGAACAAAGGACAAACTGACATGATTATTACAGCTGGTAAGAAATACGTTATTTGCCCAGCATGCACAGTATATTATCTCTAAATATCCTTCCTTCCTTCCTTCCTTCCTTCCTTCCTTCCTTCCTTCCTTCCTTCCTTCCTTCCTTCCTTCCTTCCTTCCTTCCTTCCTTCCTTCCATAGAGAGGGACTGAAAGTCTTTTGCCACTAAACAGGCAGTTATTAAATATTAAAACTAACTCTTTTATTCTAATTGGGGAAGTGCTCCAACCCAAAAACTGAAATCACGCTGTTTTTTAGAATAAATACAAGAATGTGTACCATTTGTATAACTTTGAATTACTTGTTCATGCTTCACTATTTCACCTTATTTATGATTCCTAAAAGAGAAAGGGATCCTAATCTCTGGCATAGTCCCATGTATTTTATCTTTAGAGGTAGACAGATTTACAAAGTTGTTTTGCAAAATTAGACATAGAATCATAGGGCTGGAAGGGTCCTTTTAGTCCAACCCCTGCCCTAAGCAGGAGCCCTTTTACCAATTTATGGTTGTCCAATCTTTTCTTGAAAAACTGACCCAGAATACTTAGGCCTCTATGTGTACACAAAGCAAGAGCTTTAATCCAGGCTACTTTCTAACTATCATAAGGGATGGATTGTGGCAGTCAAACAATAATGCCACTTGTCCCTTGAGTTCTGTTGCAATGTATTAGCCTCCCTTGAAGTTCCTGTGGGAATTCTCGGGCAATATCAAAACTAGTTGGGAATTCTGGATCTCATGGCCTAACACATTTGGGGAAGCCTGCAAAAATATTCTCTACCAATGGAGTTGATAACTAGTAAGTAGACAGCTCCTGGTACAAAACTATCGCACACACCAATTGCCTACATAGCAGGGGAAAACCAGAATTTTTAAATTGAATTCTGGAGTGGAAGGAATTGAACATTTGGAAAAGCTTGTAGAGGTTTGTATGAGTAATGAATTTTAGAAATAAGAAATAAATTAGTATTTTTTTAGTTCCTTTATGTTTTTATGGTTATATAATGTTATTTTATATACTGTATTGTATGTCCATTGTCTAAAATAAACTATGAATGCTGAACCAGTGTCAGTCATTAACAATCCTTCTTGTTTTTAGATGGTGTAATTTTCACTGCATCTACAGACTTCTATTTTACACACTTTAATGACATTGCTCTTTTGAGCCAACAACCGTTATTACCCTTAGTTCTGCAGAGAAGAGATAAAGACGATTTCATGATGTTTTTCAGAAAGGGTCTCTTAGGTTAATGCACAACAGAAAAGGCAAGGAGGGAAAAGCTACAAGAGTGTAGCTGTTAGCTGCAATGACGTCCAAAGTCAGATAAGCACTCTTGAGCTATCTTTCAAGTAGAACTGGGTGATAAGTTTTGAGACATTATATTTTAAATGGTCGTAAACCTATTAATAGCGTTCATCATTCTTATTTTTGTCTAACTCTAAACTTTTATAAAACATCCAGAGCTGTAGCATTATTGTCTAAATTGCATAGACCTCACTGCTTTTAAGCATGGCATAGTCATTAAATATGGAAAGCTGACAACTGATTTGTTTCTCAAAGTAACATTGTGGACATCTGATTTGCTAATTTACCAAATTTATATAGGCATCCATCTCACAAAAAGTAACTCTAGGCAGCTTACAGCAATTAAAACAATAAATATATAAAACAACTATTATTTAAAAGTGTAAAAAAAAAAAACTATAAGGCAACGGCCCCCAAATTTGGGCACCAGGGACCAGTTCTGTGGAGAGAGCTTCTTCTGTGAACTGGAGGGGGTGTGGTTTCATGTGCTGCCTGCATCCTGTGTGTGAGCAGATGGGGCTTTGCTTATTTGTGCAGCCCAGTTTATGGTGTGCCATGGACCAGTGCTGGTCCACTGCCCAGGGGTTAGACACCCCTGCTATAAGAGAGGATGAATGTTAACTACAATAATGGAGCCACCTCAAGATCTTGTTGGTCTCTTGAGATCCTCAAGCTTGATGACATACAATACCAGGTCTGGAGGGAATTCTGGAACATTAACAGGGATAGCACTAGCTTCACTTCTGGGGGGGAGAGGTAGAGGAGAATGTTTCATAAGACAGATGTCACAGCAAATAAGGCCTGCCTCCTGGAATTTACCAAGTATAGTTCCCTGACAGAAGGGATCGACAGCACAATTATTCACTGTGCATTGTGCTTCATTTCCTCTACATAATGGCTTTGTAAACATAAATTGTATAAATTCTATACTACCATTTAGCGCTTCTCTTTGCTAAGTGAAAAGTCTCTCTTAAGCAAAACTCCCAGTGACTATAGGAAAATGAGCATGTTTTTGAAATACATCTGAGCTGGCTAGCCACTGTCATCTTTCCACTGGCCAGCCTTTAGAAGCGTTTATGTATATCTTTTATATTGCATTTCAGCTGAAAAAATGTCCAGTGTAGCTTTCAAATCAATTTACAGAATTGAGGCAGAAAATGGAAAAGGAATGAAGCAGAACCCCACCCCCCACCCAAAGATTACTCAGGTACTAAACTTATAAGTCTTTAAATGTGCATTTAAATAAAATTGGGATTTTTAAAAATTATCTTCATCTTTTCAGAGCTATATCGCATTCTCAATATTATTACTAAGGGGCGTGTTTATAGTTTGTTGTTCTATGTTGACATCCATAATTGCCAACCATTCATGCTTCCTCAAATGCCTCCAGGGTGACCTCCAATTTTATCTGAGCCTGCATCAGTCATTTCTTATTCCCTTTCTACAAAAGGAACTTGCTGCTTATCTCCTCTACCCTCATCCTGATTCCCTTATTTGTCTACATTTGTCAAGCACTTTCCTAAAATAGACAAGTTTTCTCAGTTGACTCAGGGATGAGTGGATATCAGCTCAGATCAAAATTCCTTAAATACAACAATTCCATTAATTCCGGAGGGATAACACTAAAGGTGCATGTGGAAATCATTCTGAACGGCTGCAAATGTGACATGGGGCTGTGTCTAACTTCAAAAGCCTTTCCAGCTGGCTGTGTAGGCTTAATTGAAAGGCTTTGTCACTGTATTATGAAGAATTTTTGAAAGTACCAAAATGATTATTTTGGATTATTACACACAAACATTAGACTATAGTAACTCAGTGAACTAGGAAATATATATTTTTATTAGTGAGATAGTGTCATTATATGGTTTCAGATAAAGATGAAATGCTAAAGTTGAAGCCAAGCAATTAATGGGAGCAGGGTGAGAATGTTCTCCTATGGGAAAAGGAGAGAAATCTGGTGGTTTCTGTTTTTTTAAGCAGGGAAGGAATGGATGAATATGCATCAGGTTACAATCTCAGATGGCTTTGTGTCATCCAAAACAGCCAATAGATGGCAGATTAATACAGTTGTCCAGAAACTTTCTGTCCCTGCCACAACCCACTGAAACCAATGCTAATGAGTATTCAGGAGAGAAAAACATTATGGAACCAGCTTCTCAGAAGCTTTTCTTCTCTTTGGATAAGGCAACTTGATAGAATGGCCATTACACAACCTTGAAGTCAGCCACTGACCTAAACAAACTATCCTGAACTTCCAAAGTAGAAAGAAACGAAGCAGGTCTTTTTAGTTCTGATGGGATTATTAACAAAAGGAAAGGACCAAGCAGAAGCCTATATAGACAAGAGTTCTGCTATAGCTTTCAGGAAGAATTTTTTTCTGAACAGCTGTAAATCTTCATTGTCTGTGATGAGAAGCATGTTGACTTACAGCCATGAATTGAGCTCCATGCTGCCAGTGTGTTTATTTTTATAGGATGACATGTGTTACCCTCTGAAGCATTCTACATGAATGCTTCTAAAACATGTCAAGTACCAAATGCCCAAGCTAGTAATGTTGTTAAATTCATTTCTTAAAAAATGTTATGTGTATATTTTACAAACAAATGCAACTAGCACTTAAGCACGTACATACTCATAAATAATCTGTACCTAGTGGGCATGGAGTGAAATTTAACCTTTTTGATTCTCCTCTGATGAAAACCATATCTCTGAAAAAGCTTAAATTTAATGGGAGAAAATCCCTCAGATGGGGCTTCTTTTCCCTAGTACAACCACCCTTTCATTTCGATATAGGCCACACAGGAAATAATTGCACTAGACCAGGGGTAGGCAACCTCGGCTCTTTTATGACTCGTGGACTTCAACTCCCAGAATTCCTGAGCCAGCCATGCTGAGGGGAAAGGGAGAGGTTTCCAAGCTGAGCCATGCTGGCTCAGGAATTCTGGGAGTTGAAGTCCACAAGTCATAAAAGAGCCAAGGTTGCCTACCCCTGCACTAGACCCACCTGCTGATTATTAGGGTTCCTCTTCAGGGCTATGATTTCATTTTTTCAGCTACTAAATCCAAGATACTCCTAATAACATGATCACTTTATCCATTACCATGGAAACTTAAGCTATACAGTACATTACTTTTTTTTTCTTTGTGGAAACTTGCCTAACAAAATGTCTTCTGTGAAAAAACATTTCAGTTTTTCCACCTTACTTTCAAAATTATTTCAAATCTCTCTTTCTCTTTGAAGTGCCAAGAGATGTTAGTTTTGATGTACTTTCTTACACATCTTTCTGCTTTCAACTCCAACTCCCCAACAGCTCATCTTTCCCAAAATGAAAAAATCCAGCGGAAGGCCGATATATTTAAGCCCTCTGTATACTGTTCCTTGGAATGTAACCCAGAGATTCTCCAGGCTGCAGAGAGATGATTGATATATACAGTACTCTTGGCGAAGTCCCAGCAGTGCAACAACATCCTATCCATGGGCATTTTTCTTCTCCTGTGGGAAAAAAATGGACACAAATTCTCTTTCATCACCTTGAATGAAAAATGATAGGAAAAAAATGCACGAGAATTTTCCCCTTTAGATTCACTGACAAGGAGTGTATCACAGAAAAAGAGCACATTAGCTGGCTATAGCGAGTAATACAGTGAAACTTGGATTTCATATGCAATGGATCTTCCCCCCCCCCCAGAGTTTCACTCATATGTATCATGATCTCATGGTGAAAATGATACAAATTGCCCTGGTTTTGTATTTAGCTGAAGTTGTGAATAACACATTGCTCTTCTCCTGAATTTATCTTTTGGAATAAGGTTTCACTATACTTAAGAAAGCCTTATGGGGGCTGCTCCCAGGCCCTAAAATTTCTTCAAAAGGCATTTTCTGTGTATTGACTGATTGATTGTTTGATTGTAAAATTTATTTGCTGCCCATCTCATATCCAACGACTCTTGGCAGCATACAAAATAAAAACATTAAAATCATCAATTATAAAATAACAGCAAATAAAATCACTAACAGAAAATGGCAAAGAAGGGATTTGGACACCAGGCATCAGCTATGCATCTTGTTGTCTGTTGCTGAAAGTTGTTGTCTGCACTACATCTTTGTTTAGAAAAAATGTTTTGTTTTATTGACATTTATTTTTAGCATTTTGATTCTTATTTGTACTGTATTTTGTGTTTTGTTTAAACTATTAACTCTGGTTTTTAACAGTTTATTTCATGTTAGCTATATTGTGAAATAGTGTGTAACTATCAGAACAATGCTGTGTACATTTAGGGAGAAAGAATGTCATGCTGTGGCATTTGGGGTACAGCTGCCTTATAAATAGAGGCATGTACAGACTTACATTTAAGCAGATGTATAGAATTGCTTTGTTATTCCTTTATTTTGCAAAAGGTCTCTGTAAACTATACAATTTAGAGGCAGCAGTTGTATCTGCTAAGGCTCAGTAATTCTAAAAAGCATCTATGCTGCCTTTTATGCTCCACATTCTTTGGGCAATGACACGTAATTACACCCATTCCTTGGAAGTGAGAGTTGGATGTAAAAAATCAGTGCAGTTGTGTGCAGCTATGAACCAGACACAGATACAGCTTGGAACAACTATCACCTGCTGCTGAATCTTTATTTCCTCCACATAAAGAAAATGGTCCTTTTCCTAGTAGTTATTTTTACTAGTCAGCTAACTTAGAATTGATACACAAAATTGCCTGCTGATCCATTATGTTTTCAAGAGTTTAACTTTCACTGTAATTTGTTAATCTCAAAACAGTAATTTTGTTTGCCAGCTAAATTTCTGAGCCCAGAAATGTTGTTTATAAAGAGTTAATGTTTACACATTGACTTTTTAACACAAGCCATTTTCTCTGGAATTGTTATCGCTTACAGTATTTGGTCACTTATTACAGAGAATCCAGTTGACATCATTTTCAACCCAGCAGTCACTTCAGATTATTCCGTAGTGTTTCTTCGTCTTTTTTCAAGTCTGATTCATACTGATTTGGGGGGGAGTTAGCAGTGTGGACAAAATACTACTGATGCATTAATCCCCTTGGTTAGAATCTTGTTCATACATATGTTATAGGTACATGCAGGAAAATATCCGTACAACATCTTTTTTTCTCTCTTCCTTTTTGTGTATGGGAAGCCAGCAACAATTTTAATGCATTATGAAGACATTTCTAATTTCATTAATTGTGACGTGACCCTGGAATAATACTATAGCATGTAAAGGGAAGACGGCAATCAAGGGTTGGCCCTAACAGCAAGAATAGAAATCTGAAACTATTAGAGGAACATTTATTTGTTCATTTGAATTTACAGGTTCATCACTCAACTCTGGGCAGCTTGCAAGGATTAAAAACTAAGCAATACATTAAGATACCTAATAAAAGGCAGACACAACGGGAAAGAAAAACTCAGTACAACATTGCAATATATTAATTAAGGATGCCAGTGGACCTGGTTTCATGATCTGGTTACTTTTCTTGGCAGCAGTCTCTGTGAAAAGTGTGACTCTGGACTAGTATAATCAGGAATGAGCAAGTTTTGGATAGCCTGTTTACAGATTAGGACGTATTTTATATTATAATAAATATGTCTGAGGTCCTGGGTTATATCACTCTTGGTTTTCCTTTAATGTTTGTTATCTAGTCTAATTTGCTTTCAAACCTCTGCCCTAGTTGTTGCCATTAAATTTCATTACCCATAACCAGTGGTGGGATTCAAATATGTGAACAACCAGTTCTCTGTGTGGATGCCGCTTCCGGAAGTCCATTCTGGGCCTGGGCAACAAAAAATTAGCTATCGGTTCTGCCAAAGTGGTGCAAACTGGCTGAATCCCACCACTGCCCATAACCACTCAATGATTATGGAACATTGTGGGTTCCAACATAGGGCAGGCGGCACCTAGGAATCTTTGTTATTCTATATCTCAAAAAGTTTGCAACAGAAAGATTAGTTGGATTTTAGAAACATCCCTCACAGTTGCCTGAATCCTAAAATGATCCCTTAGTGATGAAGACCAAGCAATTTAAGCTGGTTCTCATTTCTGTGGCTACTGGGTTCTGTCAGAGATATCATCTCTGGAACCCACATATACAAAAGCCCATGCACACAGAGCTTTCTTACAATTAAAAAAAAGGATCAAAGATGTAAAACACTAAGTATTAATAGATACAACCAAAGACATGTTTTAAGTGGAAAACAGAATAGAAGTCATTACAGTAGACAATAACTTGCAGAAAACAAAGTACTAGCAAGGAAGGGAATAAGTGATAAGGAGCACAGGCTATACAGGTACTAGAAACAAGCTCCCTTTGTCTAAACTGCTGTCTCATACAAATTCCCAGCAAAAGATGATATGATCAAGAACAAGGTTGTTCTCACCCTAAATCAATCACTGTTTGTTTCTAATAAACTATGCAGGAGAAGGTCATGTAATGCTTGGAATAAATTGCTTGCTTGAAAACCATTTGTCTTCTTCTGAAAGAGAGTAATCTGTAGCTCAGATCAATAAAATCTCAAAGCAGTTCTCAGCTGTTGGTCATATTACATGTAAATTGGGATCGAGAGTTAATGTTCTTCCTACATTAATTATGTAGGATTAATTATCCTACAGTTCTGGCATCACCGAAAGAATGTTGAGATCAATGCCATTTGGCCACTGAATGGACAAGGTGTCAAGGTGAGACAGAGGATTCTCACTATTGTGCCTCACCCAGTGCAATCATCCCAACCCTTTTCTTTGTCTCATCAACTCTGATTTAGGATAGAGCTGACCCTACTAGATGATGATTTGAGAAGTTACTCACCTTGGGGTAATATTAGCTGTCCTCCTGACAATCCTCAGATCCCAAAAGAAAGAGAATGTTCCCTTGCATTTTTCACTCTTCAAAAAAATAAGTTTTGCAGTTCTTCCTTTGGAAAGAAGTTCTCACAACTTGTACGTACAGTCGCACTTTTACAATTTGCTCCTGCAAATAATTTATGGAAGCAGCTACAAGGGCTCTGACTTCATTTACTCTTCAAGGTTACTTTAGATCAGGGGTGTCAAACTGCCGGCCCACGGGCCAGGTGCATCATCAGGAAACCACCCTATTGCCAGCAATGGCGAAAAAGTTCCGATATGTTGTGCGACGTCATGTGACATCACAAGTTTGACATGCCTGCTTTAGATAATGATGTTAAACAGAGGAAGAAGACAGAGTTCCTCATACAGAGTTACACTCTGGTAAGATGGATAGCCAATACATTTTATAAATAAATAAAAACAGGCCATGATGATGGTTATAAAAATACCAAGCCATGATTTGTTTAAACCTGGCTTTTTATATAAACCTAATGGCTTGGCTCACACATAATACTGGTTCACAATTATAATTCACAATGCACAATAGTTGTGTTCTCACACATCCTGCTAAATCAAACCAAACAGACCACATTATGGTTTAGCATGATGTGAGTGTGAACCTGATCAATGTGTCTGTATAAAACTTGATTAACCTGAGTCCATTCTGAATTACAGTTTTTTCTGATTTGTAAAACACCTAAATGCCCTGTTGAATTTCACGCCTGACATCGTGTGTAAACTAATATGCATCTTAATGTAGCACTATTTTGTTTGAATTCTGACATCTTTGAAACTAAAAGAAGAATTTAGTCAATATAAAATTATGATTGCCATGAATTTGATTAATCATATGTCTTAAAACAGATACTATTTTTTTACATTATAATACAATCATTTAGTTCTCAAATAAAATATTTTGTATTTTGAACAGAAAGTTCTAGGATTAGAAAAATAGTTTCTTAAATACATTAAAAGCTAAGGAAATTTTAGATATAGTCTAAAGTTAACATACTGAATTGGATAAATCCTATTAGCATTGGAACTTCCAAGATCATTTAGTTTTAATTAATATTGTCCTTGTATCTCAGTCTCCATTTTTCACAGTCCATACTAACAAATACTCAAAAATGTTATCAGAACATAAAGAATATACAAATACTATTTTTAGCCAACATTTTTTTTTCAGAATTATGCCTTTGAATTATGCTTGTGTAATCCAAATTAATATTCTAAAGTCAATTGTTACCATACTTCAAATCCTATGGATGCTAACATTCTTATCTCCACTAGATCTTTCAGACTTTATTACATGGTATAGTGCCATTTTCCTTTGCTGATCTGAATGAGGAAATGAAGAATATATCACTCAAATTTAGAGTTTAATCAAATCTAGGAAAACTGTAAGAATTTTTGAATACATTTTTATATTATCTCAATATAAATGTTTGTAGCATAATTTGTTGACAATTGATTTGATGAAGAGATAAGGCATATCTATAATGAAAATACTTTAACCTTTAAAATTCTATCAGTAAAATAAAGAACCAACATTGCATCATACTCATGTTACAAGCATTGATGCACTTCCAGGTTAAAAGAATTAACTAGTGACAACCTGTGAAGTCAGGTTCTAAGTGGGCAGGTGTCCTTGAGGAAGCCAGATGTTTGGTCTCTCCTACAGTTCAAGATATGATCATGGAAAAAATGCCTAAGGATTGCAAGGAAGAGGCATGTCTGTACTGGCCTAAATTGGTCAATAGGTGTTGGGCAGATCTCAACCTCTGATAACAACTGCAACCCAAAGGTCAGTGACATTATTATATTGTACCCAGGGGAAAAAATATCTGTTAGGAGAAAAGGGAAAAACACTGCTCTAAGCAAAGGATGAATTTAAGCTGCCTCAGTGTGGATTGGAAATAAAGCAAAGACAATCTCATGACAGAAAAGAAGTGGTCTCTCCCTCCCTCTCTCTCTCTCTCTCTCTCTCTCTCTCTCTCTCTCTCTCTCTCTCTCTCTCTCTCTCTCTCTCTCTCTGTGTGTGTGTGTGTGTGTGTGTACATGCATACTACTTGATATTATACACAATACACTCCTGACAATTGAAGTCAACTAATACTGTATATCCAGGAAATTCTGAATGGGAGCTGCAGCACATGATAGTAAGTGATCATGGACCTGCATGGACTTGATCCTTGGATGGCACAAGAAGGTGAAGTAGGGGAAAGGGGCTTTCAAAGAAAATTTTCCACATGAAGATAAGAGGCATACTTGACTGTTAGGTACACCTGCACATTAGTAATGCAAGAATTCCAAATGCCGGGTTAGTAAAACCGAGTAGACATTTGGTTATACAGAGTTAGCTGTATTCTGTTACCTGACCGTGCCATATTATGTCGGTAATTATCATACATTCTCTTCTCACAATCACATTCCTAAGAGTCAGCTTTTTTTAATGAATGGGTTATATGTTATAGCTAAGTATGGATTTTTCTTTATTTCACCCTGAAAGTGTGTTCTACTTCTGAAATTCTGCCTCTTATTATTTTTGTAATAAACAACAAAGATGACTATTGGTAATTATAGGGGAAAACTTATTTTCTGTGTTTAATAAAATCAACCCTGATATATGTTTGCTTAATTAATATTGTGGATGCCCAGTGGCTGGATTTGAAACATCCATAGCCTGATCTAAAAGATGAAATATCACTAGAATGAGACATGGACATTGGCTAACACAGAACTTGTTTTCTCCATAGACTTTGCTTGTACTTTTTCTAGAGTTATGTCCTCTTTAAAGATATTGTTCCTTTAGTTCAGCCTCAGATAAATCAATGTGTGGTAAAAATGCCTGGTGGAATAAATTACACAGTTGAATTAGCCATCATAAGGAATTATGCTGACAGGTTGTAATTATCTTGGCATTTTAACAGCACCTGTGAATGTCTCTCTGTGTGTGCGTGTATGTGCATGTTCCAATGAGTTGAAAGAAAAAAAAATCCTCAGAGGTACTTGAGGAACTGAGGTGGAGGATATGTGTAGCTTTGAAATATATGCTGTATCTTAATATTTTGCTTGATAACATGAATGAAAAGATTGGATATTCATACTCCATTCCTCTTCTCGGATAAGATAAATACTTCACATGGACACCTTTAGGAAATATAGGGAGACTATACCAACAGCTGTGGGAATGATGACAAGAGATTTTATGGCTGACCAGTCACCACATCCAAAGCCCTATTGGCATGCTATTAACTGAGGAAAATGGATAGCTGAGACCTTTCCTTATTTCTTCCCTGTTCCCCCTCCCCGAAATTATAAATGATCTTTCTCTCTTGTAGCTTGTAGATAACCCATGTGATGTGTTAGATCATCATTTCAAAGATATTTTCCTATCAGATTTCTCAATGCCTTCAACAGAGCTTCTAAGATACTGCCTTCCAGTACCTAAGGTACTGGAAAAGCTAGACTATGTTGAACTTTATAGCATAGTCAAACATCAGCACAGAAAATATTTTGTGACATTTTGTATTATGCCATAAATTATTTTATGATAGTGTTTATGTCATAAAATGTTTTATAAAGTTTGTCAAATTTCAATTCCAAGGTGATCATGGGTCCTGGATTTTGGACCCGTGCATTCTATAAGTTAGCCCATTTGAGCTACCTTGGTTCAAAACATTTTGTCCTATGGTGCACCATTTCTAAAGTTATGGGAATCAGAGTTTTAGTAGTGTGTATACAGGTGTGTGTGTCTGTGTGTGTGAGGGTGGGAGGGATGGAGAGATGGATGGAGATGGAGATATGATGATATGGATACAGATATTTATGTAGATAGAGATAAGATAGATATAGGTAGGTAGGAAGGTAGATGGGTGGGTGGATATGTGGGAAGTCAGCTCCGCAGAGAAGGAAATATTAAAAGGGCAGAAAAATATATTTCCTCAAAGGATCTTAAAGAGGCAGACAAGCATGCCCAGTTTTTCTGTCTCCCTCCCCCAAGCAAAAAACAGCTCTATAGAAATGCAGATGTAAACCATCAGTAAGGTTGGAGCTAGAAGTTTAGGAAGACAAAGACACCTAAAATCTACATACCCCACCCAAAGTCCAAGACAGGACATAATAGGATTAATTCACAGATGTCACAGGGACACAGGTCAAAACTCATGCCACAGGAACAACTCCAAACAAAAGGTTCCAGAGGGTATAAAAACCCACTCCCTACATGTGCTTGCTCTCTTTTCTTCCAGACCCATCTTTCTGTCTGGCTCTCCTCTTCAATAAACTGCAACCTTCTTTCTAAAACAGTCGCCATGTTGTTTATCCCCAGCTTGGACTGAACCATGAAGGAAAACTCTTCATCAGATAGATAGATAAGATGGATAGACTGATAGAGATAATTTAGAACATGTAACAGTAGTCCATTTTAGCTTATTGAACTAGATGAATTCCCAAAATTTTACTTTGGCTTGGCTTATATGTAACCTGATTACAGTGCTTGCCAAGTAGAATGTAGCCCTCTCTGTACGAATGCCTGCAGGCACTATCTGAGTCTCTTAAAAGATTTAAAAACTACGAATTCTCCCTTTGTTTTACCCAGCCTCCCTGTACTGCCTATAGATGTAGAGATCAGCAGCAACAGAAGTTAACTTTTACTGGTGCAAAATTGCCAATCTATCCTTCATGTTTATTGAATGTGTATTCATGTTCCATTGCAATAAATCAGAGGACTTGGGAGAAAGTTTGAGAATTGGGAAAAGTCTGAACTCATTTTACTTCATTTAACACAAGGATCATATTTCAGAAAAGTAAGTATTTGAGGATGTTAGAAATATCCAGTAAGTAGAATGTGTTAAATTAAAAAATCTTTTTGACAAAGCTTGAAATCAGCCTTTTATTTTCCAGGTCAGGAAATAAAAACAATAGAGAAACTTTAAGCATGGGTCAGGGTATGTTGGCATCTGATTTAGGGTTAATAAAATCATTGATAGGTCTCAGAAACTGCCTTCTTTGGAAAAGTTCTTAAGACTAAAAGCAGATCCCTAGCTAATCCTTATATTTTCCTAATAGCAGCATGGACATGCTTCTGTAAGTAATGACTTTATATGATATACCCTATTGGATGCAGTTTAACATTGCTCTTAGCTGCTCTAAAATAATGTTTGTTCTCTTTTCAACATATTTTTTTTGCTGCAGACACAATCTAGAATGCTTCATTGATGAAGTAGTAGATGATGCAGTCAAGAGCTAGAATAAGGTAGGATATAACTTTAATGAAGAAATAAACACATCTTCCTGTATTTCGTTAGCTGCTTCTAGTAAGATGGTGCAGTTCATTTCATTTGCTAACCCAAGGAGGCAACAGCACCAGGCCCTCATGAACAGGCATATATGGATCTATTTATTTAATTAGTTTTGCCTCAGGTTTGCAGCTAAACTGTTTCCCCTAGAACATGGGTGTCAAACTTGATTGCATCATGTGATGTATTGAGATGTTTTTTGCCTTTGCAGAGCCAGTTTGAGACCCATGCCCTAGAAAATGAAAGAGAAAAAGTGTCTTGTTTGTCTTAGTTGCTGTGAATCTGTGCCTACTGTATATACTTGAAATGTTGTGTTGACTTGTTATAGAGCAACTGCATGCCACTATTAATAAGGAAAGTTAATAGATGGCTCCAACATTAGATGGAAGTGTATCATTTAATAGGACATTAGTTTGTGCATCCATTACACTGTCTTAGATGATGGAATGGCTCAAAAATACTCTCAGCTTTCCTTTTGCTCTATTATCAGAAAAGGATGGGTTAACAGTAACATCATATTCTACTAACTGAAATAATTGTTATTCAGTTAAATGGCTTCTTGTGTATGTACAATATAAATACTGAAAACACAAACACACAGTGGAAGGGACAAAATTTTTTCTCATGCTCTTAAGGAAATTGTTGACCTTCCAGTATCCAAACCTATATTTGTTGTTTTCTTAGGTATGTCAGTTATCTAAAAACAGTTTCTTCCTAAGCTGCTCTCATGAGCCTCAGGTTATAAATCTATGCACGTTTGACGCCAATGGAAAATCTGCCTCATGCCTCCCTCGAGTGACTGAAGGGTATGACAGCAACAAGACAGCCTCCCTGCACTGCCTATAGATGAAGAGGTCAAGAAGATGATAGCTTCTGTTTATGTCATGTCTGAGCAAGTCAGCCTCCTGCTCTCCAAAGAAGGAATGCTTGTTTTAAAAAACGGTCATTGAATATCAGCAACACTCATTTTCTTGTAGCATTTACTTATCTAACCCTCCCTTTTTAGGAGGGGGGACATTTCTTTTCAGCTGGATGTTTTTCTTGTAGGGTTTTGTGTTGCAAACCCAGCTCTTATGAAATGTGGCAACCCAAGAAGTACATGATGTACCATTGCCCATGATTTTACTAGTATTTATATTTAGTTTCCAATCATATTCCAATATTTCATTAGCTGTTTCAGAGGATCTGTACAGTGGCAAACATGGATTAAGTTAGAAACGATGCCAGTTTTTCAACAACCTTTGATCCATGCCATTGTGCTACTGGTGTCCTGCTATACAATGCTACCTCCCTGTATCCCCATGATGCAGGTTGTTAAGTCCTTGAAACGAAAGCGAAGAAAGAGGACACATCTCTGTAGAACAACTCTCTTTATTGCTTCAGCCAAAACTCCAACAACGAGCAGAAGCACGCAGGCCTCCTTTTATATGTCCAGATCCCCAGACAACATGGTTACATAATAAGGCCCCTTTTGCGCCTTGTGCATGCGTGCAAAGCCGGTGCCACTCAGTCTGGTCCCAGGCAGCTTTTGCAAGCCTGAGACTCTTGCAACGTCCTGAGCCTGCATCTGCAGGCTCAGGACACAACACCCCTCCCCCTAGCTTGGAACACCCAGAGCCAAGCATGGAAGGGATTCCTTATTACAAGATATTTAATCATAACCAAAACAAAATACATTATTACAGTATTCTTAAGAGTAGTACCCCTTATAACTAGACAGCAGTTTTACAAAGTCTGAAAAATATTTAGGGGGGGCCTTGGTCCTTTGTGACCTCCTCGGACCGGGAGAGTTCCCTGGATCCAGTCCATGACCCATTATGTTTGGTGAGCCAAGACATGGATGGCCACTTATTTCAGGAGACCCTGGTGTTGTTGCCTGACCTACCTGCTTGCCTGCCAGGCTCAGTAGGTCAGGGCTTTGCTGGCCCCCGGACCTGGTTGATCTGCCCCTCTGTTGATTGGCTGAGCCCTCTACACTCAACCCCACATCTCTTGGAGGAGTGGTAGTCCCTGGATCCACAATGGACCCTTCTTGGGAGCACTGTCCCTCGCCTCCATAGTTCATGGGGGAATAGTAGTAAACAACCCCATATAGGCTTATGGTCAGTGTAGACCGTGAAGTGACGGCCATAAATGAAATCATGGAACTTCTTAATGCCAGCCACAATGGCCAGTGCTTCCCTATCAATCTGAGCGTAATTACACTCAGCAGAAGACAGAGTTCTAGAATAATAAGCCACAGGAACCTGTGTCCCATCAGCCATCAAATGGCTAAGAACTGGCCCTATTCCATATGGAGAATCATCACAGGCAATGCAAACAGGTAGTTGCTCATTGAAGTGAGCTAACACAGCATTAGAAGTAAGCAAGGCCTTAACCTCATTGAAACTTTTTTCATGGACCTTGGTCCACTGCCAACAGGCTTACACTTATCCTTTTTTAACTTAAGGCCTGCTCTCCTAAAACGAAGCAAGACAGCCCTTAATCTTTTTGCCAATATTTGAGATGAGTCCCCTGCAATGAGGACATCATCAAAATATGGACAGACTCCAGGAATACCCCTCAATGTATTTTCCATGACACTTTGGAATATACCAGGGGCTACGTTCACCCGAAATTGCAATCTCTTTACTTTAAAAGCTCCTCTATGGGTCACACTTGTTTGAGCTTCAGCAGCTGCCTCATCCACAGGCAACTGTTGATAAGCCTGTGCCAGGTCAAGTTTCACAAAGATGCGCCCCCCTTTTAGGGAAGCCAGAATGTGATTTACTACAGGTACTGGATAGGCATGTTGCTGTAGTGCCTTGTTTAGTGTGCACTTGTAATCTGCACAAATATGTATGTCCCCATTTGCTTTAAGAGGCGTTACTATGGGAGTTTCTCAAGGGCTGGAATCTATGGGTTCCAAGATGCCCTGCTGGACAATTTGTCCAGTTCAGCATCAATCTTGCCTTTGAGGCAAAAGGTACCCTCCTAGGGTTGACCCTAATGGGTGTTATGGAAGGATCTAAGTGCAATGAAACTGGAGGCCCCTTATAGGATCCAAGCTCAGAACTAAACACATCTGCAAATTCTTGGCAGACTTCTGCAAGGCTTAGCGTTTGCAAATGGTGCAGCCCCATGACTTGGATTCCCAGAGCCTCAAACCAATCGAGCCCAATGAGACTCGTGCATTCACCCCCAACAACCAACACATCTAAAGGACCCTCAAAATTCCTGTACTGTACCTTAAGGGTGGCCTCCCCCTTAACACACACCTTAGAATTCTGAAAGTCTGTGAGAATCACGTTGGATGGCCTGAGTTTAACTTGAAGGCCACAACTCTGCAAATCTTCCTGAATGTGTTGAGGGAAATTATGGAAGAGTGGACCCAGTGTCCAATTCCATGGATAAAGGAACCCCTTGCAACCTTACTTTAAGGGACAGTTTCTTCTTTAGGGGTTTATGTGTGCCTGTCCTTAGGACATTTCTGCGTGTTGCGCAGAAACCCACCCTATTTTGCCTCGGGTCCCTGGTACCTTTCAGATGCAATTCTTCTCTAGGTTGTACCTTCTGACGACCCAAACAGACGGATGCGATGTGACCTTGCCTACCACATGCTCTGCAAATGGCAGAACAGAACCAGCAATCAGCTCGTTTGTGGCGTCCTCCACACCCGAAGCATTGAAGGGCTGTTGAAGCCTTTTCTGTTCATTCCTTCTGTCTTCTTCTGGCTGCCTGGTAAAGCTTGTCCACCTCATCTTCAGGAACTTCTTCCGACTCTTCTTGCACGTTCTCCTGGTGGACGGCGACAGTCTCCGGAGAGTTTCTAGTGGGCCGCATGTTCTTTACTGCCCCTCCTGCTGCTTCCTCCGCTGTAACCTCTCACAGAGCATCTTGGAATGAGACATCTTCCTTAGCAAATATCTTTTGCTGTAAGTCTCTATTCCTCAGCCCGCAAACAAAATGGTCGCGCAGCCTTTCTTCTAAGTCTTTAAACTCACATGGTCTAGCTGCTCTTCTCAAGGCCGCAATAAAGTCCTTTGCAGATTTGCCTGCCTTCTGATCCCTCTGTTCAAATGTGTGTCTCCATGCAATGACAGACAACTTGGGCTGGAAGTGCTCTTTTAGAAGCTTCTTTAAATCTGTGTATGTTACACCTTCCAGAGAGGCAGGGGCCACTAGGTTTTCAGCAATCTCAAAAGTCTCTTGACCGCATACACACAACAAAGTGGCAGCCTTAAGACCATCGTCACAAATTTGGTTGACTCTGAAGTAAGTCTCCACCCTCGCAACATATGACTCCCATCTTTCCGGGTGTGAGACATCGAATTCAGATAAGCGGCCGATCTTTGCCATTGTGGCTTGCGCTTCACCACTCATTTCTTCAAGGAAAGGGTCTTTCAGCTGAACTCACCCTCCAGCAATGCTCTAATGGCAGGATGGCTGCTGATGTTAACGCCGTTTTCCCTCTGCAGGACTTCTTTGGGGTGAGTCTTATAGCTTCCTTTTGTTTATCTTTTGAAGTATCCCACCTTCATCACCAGTGTTAAGTCCTTGAAATGAAGGCGAAGAAAGAGGACACATCTCTGTAGAACAACTCTCTTTATTGCTTCAGTCAAAACTCCAACAACGAGCAGAGGCATGCAGGCCTCCTTTTATATGCCCAGATCCCAGACAACATGGTTACATAATAAGGCCCTTTTCGTGCCTTGCGCACGCGCGCAAAGCCGGCGCCACTCAGTCTGGTCCCGGGCAGCTTTTGCAAGCCCGGGACCCTTGCAACGTCCCGAGCCTGCATCTGCAGGCTAAAGACACAATACAGGTGATCTAGGAAGCTGCAAGGATTAATTTTTGGCTCATGTTTTGCTTCAAAGAAAATGTTGTAATTGTAGTTTTGCACTGCTGCATTGAGCTACTAGTTTATAGCTTAGCATGGGTAGAAACTCCCACTTCATCTGACTTCTGGGAATTTCGCTCTCTTGCCAGAAATGAAGAAGCCATGGTGCTTTATTGGATCTTCCCTTGGTATTCAGGAAGGCCTATAAAATTAGACAAAATTAGTACAAATACATATTACAGAAATACATGAAATGTTTCTAAAAATTAAAAAAAATACTCAAAAAGAAAAAAGGGGAAAAAAGAATAGAAGGAATCTTGACTTTCATCCTCCACAAATATGATCAGCGTTAACAGCTTACTGCTATTAAAATACTATCAAAGACTTCTTTATTTCATATCTCACCCATTCTCTATAAGAATATCTCTAAAACCTCATCTCTCCGTACTAATCAGCAAAAGTCGACTAAACGTAATCAGAAATAACAACATAGGTATTACAAATGGCTATTACACCCAATTTTAATCCTTCCTTTTATATTTATCCTCCAATTATATTTAATCAGGTCCTACCTATTTCCTCTCCTCAAATAGTCAAAGTTGGTCCTAGTCAAAACAACAATTAAATATTATCAGAAATAACTAACATCATCCAATTCCAATCAGAAAGCCATTAAACCCCACCAGAAATAGCAACCCATTATTTTAATCTTGAGCAAATAAACCAATTTTTTATTCTTTCTTCTTTCTCCCAACAATCTTTGATTCGTCAAGGAAAGGACATTAACTTCCTCTCCTTAGATTTGTTCTGTTGTTTTTGAATACATTCTAACCTGCATTCTTGCCTTCCACTCATGAGTTATATCTCACAGAGTTTCAGAGATGCCTACTGAATCTTACTTTTCAAAGATTTCTCCCTTATTACTTGTCAAGACCAAATGCAGGTCAGCCTTTTCTTGTAACAACCATAATGACTATAACTGTAGGGTTAGGCAGCTCTTTGTGGGAGTATGGGAGTAATAGTGGTTATATTAAAATACTGCAGTAACAGTTCCTGTTGTTCTTTTCATACATTATCAAAACTATTTAGCCAAAGAATAATGACTTTACTCAGATAACTTATACTGTTATGTGGCAATCTGGAAGTTAACTTATGGCAACAGGACTTCTTTTCTTTGGGGTTTGAAATGTTTTGCTGCTTATTCAAGTAGCTTCATTCTAAGTATTTTCAGCTGTGGTGTACTACAACATAAAATCCTATTTTAAAATGAAGATAGAATTCTGTGGCAGATTGATCTAATTATGCCATCGATAGACTTTCATGACACTTTAGCATCTATGAAGGTTATTGTCAGCTGAGATTCTTTGATTGGTGGGCAGGGAACAGAGGCATCCACAAGATCTGATGCTAGCTTTGTGTCACTATGATACAAGCTCTGCCACTTTTGCACAAGGTTATAATATCACAACGCACATACAAAAGAAGACAGAGTTCATGGTGTGATGTTGCTTTCATAATTTGCTGCCTCTCTTGGCATTCCATGGATGTCCATATTTTCTGCATAAAGCAGGCTGCAAATTGCCAGCATCATAGTGCGCTTTGATTTCACTCAAGCAGAAAATATTATAAGGCCAGCATCTTTAAACAATTATAGAATATTTTATTATTAAATACATTCTTACTATGTAAAATAGAGCATACATGTCAAACTTGTGACGTTACGTGACGTCATGTGATATCACAGAACTTTTTCCCCATTGCTGGCAATGGGGTGGGTGCAGTTTCCTCGTGATGCGGCTGGCCCTCAGGCCGGCAGTTTGACACCCCTGAAATAGAGTATTAAAACTATGTGATAAATAATATTCCAGAAATATTTATATAGCAAACCTCCATTATCTATCAGCATTTATACTGTATGCTATAACTAAGTGTCATAAATTCAAAGAAAGGAGGACAACAGCACATTTAGAAATCTGCTTTGCTTTATTACATAGATATACTTATCAATTTTATCATTTAAACATTATGTTAATGTGGACAAGAAAATATGTTTGTGTCATTTCTTCATAGTCACATTGCTGGCAACTATTAACCAATTCCATATACATTCCTGATTATTTAAATTATCCAAGAATTCCACAAATATTTATTTATTTTATTTTATTTATGAGACTTATATACCGCTTTAAGTGCAAGCACTCTCTAAGCGGTGTACACCAGTAAGCAATGTATATATATATATTTACATTGCCCCCAACAATCTGGGTCCTCATTTTATCTACCCCGGAAGGATGGAAGGCTGAGTCAACCTTGAGCCGGTGAGATTTGAACCGCTGACCTACTGAACACAGTCAGCTAAAGTGGCCTGCAGTACTGCACTCTAACTGCTGCGCCACCTCGGCTCTATATATTGGTAAAGGATCAAAAGGATCAAATGTTGATTGTCACAAAAGTGGAAGAAATGATGGACTGAAGATAGCTCTGTGAAAAACAGTTGACAACCATGGTGGAATGAACAGACAGGCTGTTCCATAATTCCTCTCCAGATAAGGAGAGGACTTGAGATCATCCACAAGTTCTCCAGACAGCTGCTTCATATGAGATGGCAGTATTTGGTAGATTTTGAGCTCTGGGAGATAAGGCAATAGACATCTTGCTCAATTTACAGTCTCTTTGAAAGGACACTACGTCTGCATACTTTCTTTCTAATCGCTTCTGGAAATTGATTGTTAACTGCTCTTCAGACATTAAGAACCTTTGGATAGACAAGTTTTATAGCACTGGATGAGTTTCCTTCTATCCTTAATGAAAGAAGTTTTAACTGCAAGTTTAAAAACTTTTAAAAATTGGAGGGGAATAAACAGCAAAAGGGTGATTAAATTTTTGATTTTAGAAAGTTACAAATGGATTAAGAGTCCATATAGATTTGAAATAAGATTTTTGAATTAATTATAAAGAATTCTTCCCATGGGAAAATGTTTTTGTTTTGATATTTTTAACTTAAACTTTTAAAAACAATAGACACTAGAGGGAACTGTAGATTACAATTGAAGGAGAAGAATTCTCAAACTTCACTTCCAATTACAAAATACTTTAACTTTGGACATACTGAAGGGTATTTTTGAACAATGGACCCAGAAGTTAATTTTAAGAGTGTCTGCTTATATAGATGTTAAAAGATGTTATGGAAGAGAAACAAGTTCTAGCTGATAAGACTGAATTGAAAATAGATTTTAAAATGACAGGCTATAAGAATGACATGGAAAAAAATATTATAGTGGATCTACAAAAGAAACTGGATGATATCTTAATAATTAAAAAGAATACACAAATAAATCAAGAAAGTGACCTGAATATTTTTCTGATATTGGATTTACAAAAGAGACTTATTAAAGTTTTGAAAAATTTTCTTTGAAGGAACAAAGAAAAAATGAAAAGAAATTGTTCTGCAACTTTAACAGGACTAAAAAGATTAAAATTGTTAGAAATAAAAGTAAAAAATATAAAGTTGGTTTATATGATCAAGGTTAAAATGAATATATTTTTAATATCTGATAACAATGGACTTCTGTTGACATCAGGACTGAAATGACTATGCTTTATGGATTTATTTATAGATAAGAGATGGCTATAGGAAGAGGTGATCATTTTTTTGTATTTTAGAGAAGGTGATAAGTTGCTATAATTTTATCCTTGTTGTGATGAAGGTGGGAGGCCACTTCATCTATTTCTTTTCTTTATTATTTTTTCTTTCTTTTCTGTTCTCTATTTTTTTCTGCTCCTTCTACTCTCCTTTTTCCTTCATTCTTTCAGTTTATATTGGTTTCTATTATTTTATTGTTGTAAAACCATCACTTAGTCTGTATTCACTAGTCTATACTCACTAGTATCAGTAATTATTGACAAAGTTTTTATAGCAATTTTCTTTTATATTATTTCATACCTGGGAAGAGAATAATAGGTCTTTTGGGCAGATTAATTGCCGTAGTTGATTAAAATTTGCTGTGCCTGTTAGCATTTCCCATCTTTAAGTTACCATTTTACCTTTTAATGATAGTAACTAATGTACCTAAGATAATAGACTCTTCTATTACAAATTTAAATTTCACATAATGTCAATTCCAAGGCCAAATTTATTTTTCTATATATTCTGACTAGGAGAGCTCCTTATAGAAGCATTGGAATAAATTTCTATTTAATCTACTAATAGCCTATGTCTGACTATAAAACCTCCACTTATCTGAATTGTATAAAATATCCCCATGAGTGCTATTTCATTATATAAAGAATTCTGGGTTAATTGATATGGCAGGGTGAAACATAACTTTTAAAAATTTGTGGGTTTATGCTACAATCCTCTGCACAGTATTGACGAGCAAAAAAAAAAAAACCTACTTAGACCTACTGAACTCTATAGGCATTCTTCCATATAGAAAATTATATACATATTTTATATTTTTATAAAATGCTGTAAAAATCTTGACAGAACTTTCAGGTTTGCATTTTTCCTCTCAGTGCATCTTGGTTTTTAACTATTATAAGCTGATTTTTCCTTCTGTTTTGGTAATTACCTTTAACTCAGCAGCATTGTAGTATGCTACTAAATTCAGGATTTTCTAGCTTTACTTAAGAGTTCAGTATCTGAGTTTGGAGGAACTTTGAAAACTGGCAGAATTTTACTTGGAACCCTAATAGTCTGAGGCCTCAACCAAAAGTTCTGGAACTGTGGATTATGTAAAGGGCATAGGGAATAGTCTTGAAGGACAGAAGGAAGAGCTGCTATCAAAGCAACAGTCTGATAAGAGTGGCCTGAACCGGGGCCAAGAAAATAATGTGAGGAAATATCTCAGACAAGTTCCACTCTAGTTCACTCAATAAAATGAGGGAGAGGGAAGCACTTTCAGACTTGCAAGATTCTGCATTAGTTTCTTAATCTGGTCTACCATGTTGGATTAACAGAATGTGATTTCCCACCCACCCAATCCATCCTACCAAAATCATTAAAAACTTTAAATGGAATTTGACATTTTAAAGCAAAAAAACATTGAGCAGGATTTTACGCTTGGCTTTGTTTCCCACTTTACTTGAACAAGTGCACAACAGGTAGTTTGATATGCAAAGTTTGAGAATCCCTATGTTATTACAAAGCAAATTTAATTTAACTTATTAAATATATGTATGGAGATTGCAAAATTCCTTTATTGTTTTAGGATGACTTGGTATTCTAAAATATGATAACTCTGTCTTATAGAAACATTTTATTTAAAGAGATTTCTTTACCTTAAAACAGTGGTTCTCAACCTGTGGGTCGAGACCCCATTTGGGGTCGAATGACCATTTCACGGGGGTCACCAAACCATGCTGTCCGCCATTTTTTTCCCTTTTCCCTAGCTGTCCTACTCCCTCTTATTGGTGGCCACACCCACTTGGGGGTCACCACAACATGGGGAACTGTATTATGGGGTCACGGCATTAGAAAGGTTGAGAATCACTGCCTTAAAAAGACTTCCAGTAATAAATGAAACTTCCTTATTCCAAGGTGTCTTGAAAATGCTGAACATTAGAGTCTCACTTCATACAAAAGCTGAAGGAGAAAGGTTTAAAGACAAATTTATCTCAAGGAATGTAATATTCATAACTGAGCCAGCAAAACTATCTTCTCCACATACGAAAAAATAAAAACAAACTAGCTAAGTTACAGTTTTTTTCTGAAGATCATTAACCATCTTGTATCAGTGCAGAAATACCTCATTCAAAACATTTTTCCCTATGTACACAATTACCTAGAGCAATATTGACTGGTAAACGGATTTTAATAAAGTAGAATGAAATCTAAGAATTCCTCTGTATTGCCACAGAGGAGAATAGAAGCAAAGCTTTCACTGAAATTTCCTAATATATGAAAGATAAAAGTGGACAAAACATATGTGAAAGACACTGACTTTGCCAAAATTATCTTGAGTTCTGAAGAGACAGAATCTTTTGTGAGATTTTCATCATGACTTGCTTATAAAATTTCCAAGTCATTAAATCTCTCAAATTTGCTACATAAACATATTCAAGTATCTACCTACTTATATAAAATTGGATATCCAGATATATATCTTCCTTAAAAGAGAAGATTTAAATCTCTCCTTTTTTTTTGAAAGAATCATTTCCATGCTACTCTAAAAATAAATATATGGGGAGTACAAAATTTGAGAATTGCTTGATTGGCCATAGCCTTTTCTAACAATTGGGGATAAACTCCTGGCTCAGAAGCTAATCAAGGAAGCTGTTCATGGAAGTTTCAATTAAACACTTTTTTGGTTGTTATTAGAATAGATAGCAAGAAGAAAAACTGGCGAGGAATAATGGAAATTATAAGGGCAGAGAGCTGAAAAACAACAGACTGGAGAAAGCTGATCTATACGAATGATTGTTTTTTCTGTCTTACCTGATACAGTCTGAAAGAGTTCAGCATCACAATGGAAAATATAATTCATACACTGACATGGTCACTTTTTAATTTGTTTTCAGGGGCACAGCCTCATCTTCCATAATGGAGGGACCTCCTCTGGCTGAGAAAACAAGGGAAGCAGCCAGAGAACAGGCTTGTATTGTTTACTGTATAAGGAAAACTCAGTTGGGGCCCCATTAAACTCTTCAAATCTAATCTGGCAACACACTCAAACTCCTTGAGTTACATTCCTGTTATCCCTTGCTCACCCAAACCTTAAGGCAGTCTATTTAAATTGTTTGGATGCATTCCCTACCTTCTCCCACAACTTGAATGATGTCAAAAGTATTAACATTTTCTATTGTCCTCTTATTTAGTCGAGTTTTGACATGGGAATGTTAATAGTTTATAGCCAATGATAGAGAGATGGAAAAAAGGAAGGAGAAAGGGGAGACTTAATTCCAAGTAATGGATATTCACTGAAATGGATACCTTTTTCCAGTACTGACACAGAACCCACCCTTCTCAGCCTAGTACCAATACAGTATATGTTGGACCACAACTTCTATAATTTTCCTGGGATTATATTATAGTTAGGGAAAGCTGCTACAACTCTTACATCAGTATCTTTGTTAGCTTCTAAAAACTATGGTAGCATTTCAACAAAATTATAAGGCAGCATTCACTTGGTCAATTTTAACCTTAGGTTATTTTGTGGATTAGTGTATATAAAGTCAGTCCTTTAGGTTAGGTTGGTTTATGATCGAATATATTATGCAAACCCAGAAAATGGGTTAACTCTATAGCCAGATTAAACATGTTGTGTGAACCCTTTCCTTGCTTCATAATTTTGTTTTAAAACCTTTAACTGAAAATATTGATAAATTATCATCCTCTAGTTATCAACTAAAGTTTTTTCTACATAATGCAAAACTTTTTTTTCAGAAATAGATCTGAAATTGAATTAATGATCATGTTGATTATTGCATTTCCTTCATTAAAATAAAACTCCAATATATTGTGTCATCTGTCTCTAGCACATGGCAATATAGACAGAATTTCTGTCTTTAGCCCATATCTTCTTGCACATGAACCTTGTATTGCTGTTATAATTGCCCCTTTTTACCCTCCTTCTTCTAAATGCCATAATATATATTTAAATGGTGTCTTAAAATAAAACTACTCAAATTATCCCCATTGGGACTCATCAAGTCCCCACTGTGTTACAAATTGCAGCTGACAAGCAGTGATAGGTTTCTATAGAGATTTCCTCTTATTTCCTAACAATCTTTTGAAAATGTTTTATTTTCACTTGCCCTATTGCCATTTGACATCTTGAGCTTTCTGAGCTTGAACAACAGTGGTCTTTTTTCTTTCAAGAGAACATCTACTGCCTCTGTCAGTCAGAGAAGGTCAGTGCACAGAGAGTGGGCTGAATTAGAGGTCTTGATGCTTTACCATCCACCCAGGAAGTGGAGCTTCCATAATCTCCATTTCTGAAGAAAAGAGGAAGAGAAAAATCTACATAAAGACCAGATATTATCCCTTGCTACCCCTGACTATCCAGTTTTTATTGTGTTATCACAGATAAATACATGAAGTTTGGATAATCTACATAAGTAAACAAGGCTGGCTTAGGAAATATAATAGAATGATGGATTCACTTATCACATCATATTGTAATTTATTCAACCATGCTTTACTGGACAAATAACAATTGGCAGCATTTACATAAAAAAAAGAAGCCAAAGCTAAGTGGACCCTTTAATAGGCTTTACTATATTGTCTAAACAAGATGAATAACTAGAGTAAATAAGTCAACCTTTTAACCCTGTGTCAAGTGCAGAAATTATGGAACAAGAGAAAGCTGAGATACCCTCCCCCTCCGGTAAAAAATTAAAGGAGTAGGAGCAGGATGAACATTAAATACATGCAGACACACACACACTTACAAGATACCCATCTCTCCACATTTCATTACATTCCCTTGTCATTGTACTGATTCCTCCTATCAACAATACTGAACAATAATATTGTCAGACTGGACAAATGTGTCATGCTCAATATCAAACAGGGAAAAATAGTGAAAATTGAAGAAATCAAGGTGCCCTATGGAAATAAAATCAGTCTGGGAGAAGACGATCATCCTTCAATTGGACATTAAGCATACTGAAGTCAAGAAAAGGGTTGGAAGTGAATACATCAAGAGAGTGAAAAAGATCTTAAAGTCCAAGCTCAGAGAAGGAAACACCATCAAGGCAATTAACACCTGGGCAATTCCAGTCATTAGATATACAGCTGGAATAGTGGACTGGACTCAAGCAGAAGTGAAAGCAGAATTAAAAGTACTGAATATGAAAAAATAATGATAAATGATGTATTGTCAGTGATATGGACAGATTATACCAACCAAGGAAAATGGGTGGGCATGGAATGTTGTAAGTACATCAGGCAGTTGAAGGGGGGGGGGGAAACATTGGAAGAATGTCTAAAAGAAAGTGAAGAAGATGCACTGAAGTTAGTATAGCAGGAAGGCTTATTGAGTATTGAATACTGGGGAGACCAAACTGTCCTATAAGAAAAAACAAAGAGACATGGGAAGACAAAGTATTCCATGACTAGTACATTAAAAAAATATCAGGCAAAGAAGATAACAAGGTCTTGCCATGGCTAAGGCAGGAAAGTTGAAGAAAGAGACAGATGGGCTAATTATGGCTGCACAAGATCAAGTCTTAAGAACAAATGCCAACAAAGCCAGAATTGAGAAGACAGCAACAGATAGAAAATGTCATCTCTACAAGAAAGCTGAAGAAACAGTGGACTACCTGGTTAGCTACTGCAAGAAGACCGCACAAACTGACTACAAAGGCACAACAAAGTAGCAACAATGATGCATTGCAAGCAAGAACTGGTGGGACCAATAGAGAAAGTAAGAGAAAATAAAGTGCCCTGAGACTTTAGAATTCAAAAAGGCATCTGCCACATAACACCCCAGACTTAACAATTATGGATAAGAAAGACAAAAAAGTCTGGATAGTGGATGTGGCAATATCTGGAGACAGCAGAATAGAAGAAAAAAACATGGAAAAGATAACAAAATATAAAGATCTGCAAATAGAAATAGAAAGTCTATTGCAAAAGAAAGCAAAGGTAGCACCACTAGTAATAGATGCACTGGGTACAGTTCCAAAACAACTGGAGCACTAGTTGAACGCCGTTCAAGTATTGACAAATTCACCATCAATTAACGGCAGAAGGTAGCTTTACCTGGAACAGCTTACATCCTGCAACGATATCTCTAACACCATCTAACACTCACATCTGTCTACCCAGGACCTTGAGAAGAACTCGATAAATGGACAAAAATGCCAAATCCAGTCTGAATATCTGGTTGACTATACAATGAACTAATAATAATAGGCTTTCTGCTATGCAATGAACTAATGATAATATGTTTTTGGCTCACTTTTAACATAACATTTTCTCTTCCTTTCTTAAAAACTCATATTCATAATCACACACATATTTTAGTTATGTCAGCAAGATTTCTACTTCTAACTAGAGGACCACCCACTGAGTGTGGGAACCAGGCTGGGTAGAGGTGGGCACTCTGGTTTCAAATTTAGATAGAGAAAATAAAGAACAAAAAGAAAAAAATGACACCAGCCCAGTAGGGGAATGGACAAGGACAATGTATGTGTTTGAGATATATCCCATTTTTAAAAAACGTTGATGGGTATTCAAGGCAGCGAGAGCCATTTGCAGTGGGAAAGCAAGGGGGGCAAAACACAAAAGAGGCATTGCTCAGTTCTGCCACAAGATCTGATGTCATGTGAAAGAGATGGAGCTTGAATCCCAATGGTGACACTCTGACAAAAGCATTGGATGAGCCTGCGGACCCCTCTAAAGATATATCATTAAAAAGCAAACACTGAAATGGAACATACAAACAAGCATACAAACCCATGTTGAACCTAAAATAAGAATTCAAATCAAAATGGAAAGATTTGTTGCTGGTAGGGAAGGAAGGCAGGCAATGTATTAATTTGCTATGGGGTATGTATGGTGCAGTTGTGTGAATTCAACTATTATGATTGGTAAACTATAGTTTATATGTTAGCATGATCTGTATCCCCATCCACTTGTGGTTATTCAGCAAACTAGGCTTAAGCAAAACTCGCTTAGAGCAATGGGTGATTTCAATCATTTTGTTGCAATTTCAGGTAAAAGCACATTTTGTTTAAGGAGTTGCAGTTTGTGCCCCTGCGTGCCCTGAAACATCCTTTTCTCTTTGAATTTGAAGACATACACAGTCTTACTACTTGACGGTGATCTTCAAAGCCAAGTTGATCTCAGATGAAATACTGTACTATGAAAACTTAAGCTAGCTAGGAATTTTTGAGGTATTTAGTTCCAACCCATAAAGCGCCCAGACTGGAGAAAAATTGCACAAGAAACTTAAATGTTTATTTCTCCAGAGCTTTGATGAGTTGTGATTTTTTTTTTTTTAATCTGCTCAGTCATGTCCAATTCTCAAAGATTGCCTGGATAAATCTCTGCAGTTTTCTTGGCAAGATTTTTTCAGATGTGATTTACCATTGCCTCCATTCTAGTCTGAGAAAAAGTGGCTGGTCCAAAATCACCTACCTGGCTTTGTGCTCAAGGTAGGAGTAGAACAAGCTATAAATAATGTGAATCATTCAACAGATGCAGAGAAACACTTGCTTTTTCATGCAAGGTGCTTAAGGGGCCCCAGGTTGGGAAACATTGCATAAGAAACCTCAGTGTTATCTTTAGGGATTTCTTCACAGCTTTGGGTTAGCTAAGCAAAATGGCCGGCATTTCAACAGATGCAAAGAATACTTGATTTTTCATGCAAGTTGCTTATCTCTTTTGTAATTCAGTTTCTTCTTCATTGATCATGCCAATTTTTTTCATTAACATTTATGCCTCTGCATTAGGCAGGGTCCCATTTTTCCCTTCTGAAGATTCTGATCTGCTTTCCCCCTTCCCCCTTTTATGTGCAGGAACAACACATAGTTCAGCTCAACTTCTCTTTTAAGATCTAACTGAAAAGATAGAGCAAAACCTGCAAAAACATTTCGGGAACGGCTAAATGAAATTATAGGAAAAAAATTGACGAGATGGCAGCAGCGTGTTCTAACTGATGGAGAAGATATTCTTACCTGGTTGATAAAATGTTACATCGCTTGCATTTCAGTGATAACAGTAGTTGGGTTCTTTTGATCCTATCACAGAATTTGACATCCTGCCACTAAAGAAATGAAGTAATCAAAATGAACAGAGTCCTAAATCCTTCTAGTTCTTTTAAACTGCAAGACTACAACATGTGGTGTCCTCAAGACAACCAGACAAAAAGAAAGCTAACCCTTTTTTAGGACTGTGCCTGTTAGACCACAGTAATGATGCAAAGAACAGGAAAGTCCTTGGGATGAAGACATTTTTCCCAAGTGCTCCTGTCTGAGACTATAGCTACTCCACCTGTAGTAGTTTATGTAGTAGTTTATACCAAAGGATCTGGCTCATTTTTAGCAGATCATATCATTCATTGGCTGGTGGGGTCAATTTCATTTCTTCTCTGAAAAATGGGAGTGCAAAGGATTTCTGAGACAAAGAATCTGTATTTTTAGATAGGTGTCATTTAATGACTGCTGTGTGGTATTAGAGATGGAAGACTCAAGTTCGGTTCCCAATTTATTCCAGTGGTGGGATTCAAATATGTGAACAATCGGTGGATGCCACTTCCAGAAGTCCATTCTGGGCCTGGGCAACAAAAAATTAGCTACCGGTTCTGCTGAAGTGGTGTGAAATGGCTGAATCCCACCACTGATTTATTCCCCTTTCACCTTCTCTTCTTTGGTTTCATTAATATTGTTTAAGAGGGCTTTGCTTGCCTACATGTGTTGGAATATAATTCCCATCAAATGTGTTTAAAATTGCAGTCAGAGACATTTCAGTTCTTCAAAGACAGCAAAATACTTTCTTCCCCAAGGACTGGACTAGAAAACATTTGCACCACAATTCTAAATTTGCTTCTTTAGGACAAGATGCACAACTTTTCAGTGGCCAGCAATCAACTTGGGGGGGGGGGGAGAGAAAAAATAATCAATAGTGTATGACAAAAGCAGAAATTCAGGGTGGTGGGCACAACTATGCAATCAAAGCCATGTGTCTCTTTTTAAGTGCATGATGCACTTCAAAAAAGGGAGAGGTTCAATTGTGCATTCATGAGTGTATGATTTTTGCCTTTTTGAACACACCCACACACACCCCAGATGCTTCAGTCAACCTTTGCCACTTTGGAGGCAGATTTTTTTTCTTAGGTTTTATAGCTATTTTAAGCCTAAATAGTGGGTAAAAAAATGACAATAAAGGTTATCTTTTATGTTTTCTACCAAAAATAGGTGGAAAGTTATTTTATTGTTTGAGAGCCATTCACAATCCTGGAGATTCAGGGACACATCTCCCCCCCCCCCCAATTTTTTTCAAAGATATATGTGCAGGTTTCAAATCCTCTGCTTAATTCAACTGTGCTAAACTAAACTTGTAACAGGTAAAGTTTATCATTCCAATCATTACTGTACTCAACTAGCATCTTCTAATTAACTGTTCCCTTTTAATTTACTGTACTATAAAAGGCCATGTAATTAAAACAAGCATAACAATTAGACCTACCAAAATCAACATTAGCCTTACCTAGATTCGCACTTCCCATGACCTTTCTGTGGATAGTTTAACTGTGCAATGAAAACAATTTCCAGAAAGTGTATAAAAAGCTTTCCCACATTTCTCTGCCTCTGCAGTGCGACGACCGGAGCTGTCACTTTGTGCTTTGATGTCCATAGCTCTTTGTTAATCCTAAATTGCTTCCCATGTCATTCCCCATCTTTTTGCGAGATAGCTAACCTCATCGTGACATCATGCACCTGCCAGTCACAGAGAGTTAAAAAGCACCCTGAACACAGCCCCATCCAGCTCCACTGCAAACTGACGCAAATGAAACACTTCTAGCTATCCCTGCAGCTGACGCTGACTGCATCCCCTTAATTCCACTGGGGAGAACAGGGCGGAGGAGGTGACTCAGTCTGTTCCAGGATGGCCTGGTATTTGAGATAATCAGCCTGCTCTTTAAACTGCAGCCAACGTGGCATGCAGGAGCACTTCCCTGGGTCAAGGAGAAATACTTCTCTCGCACAACTCCTCTTTAATCTATGTGTATAATACAGATTCTCCCCATTTCCCTGTCCCTTTTATTCTTCTTCTTATAAAATCATATGCTTTGCAAATTAAAAGAGCTCAGACACTGAAGCAACATTTCAAGGTACCACAGGGGAGAGGAGCTCATAAGAAAATAAAGACATGAATACAAGCGGATGGAATATCAATTGGTTGCACAAAAATTCAAGGGATGTCATTGACCTTAGAGCTCCCAGAACAGAGCAGCGACAATCTGGATGGTCACTTCATGGCAATAAGGAATTAACCTAGGTTTTCGCAGCCCAGATCTGAGAGTCCTGATATTCATCTGAATGAATACTATAAGATGTTTTCTCCAGCTGCTCATTTAGGCATTCTTTGGCTACACATTTCATGTTCTTACATAACAGGTAGTTAATAACAGAACAATCCTTTATCCCAGCTTCCATGTTATTGATCCAATAGATCAGGTGCTGACTAATTCTGGATCTTCCTTGCACTTTTCTCCACCATTTTTGTTGTTATTATAAATTATTTCATTTTAACTTTTTTTTTGTGGTTGATGTCCATCTCCTTTATCCAAGCTGAATTCTTACTATATTTCTTTGTGTTGCCCCACAACTGCTCCCAGAACTTAACCGTTTCTTCTTTGTGAGGTCTTGGCTGGTCCATTGCAGTCTCTCCATCGATGGATTGTGTTATGTCCTGAGCCTTGCAAGCAGGCTCGGGGCATTGCAGGCGGTCCCGGGCAGGTGCAAGCTGCCCGGGATCAGACAGGCTGTCGCCAGTACGCGTGCGCATGCGCGGGTGCTGGCGCGCCAAAAGTAGCAGATTGACCCAGGAAAGGCCTATAAAAGGAGGCCGAGAGTTTTAGGCGTTGCCGCCATATTCCAATGTAAGCTGAACTGAAGAATAAAGGTTTCCTGAGAACTACAACTGCTTCTCGTGTCTTACCATTTCGCGACGGACTCAACACTGGCGACGAGGATGGGATCGCCTTACATCAAAGAAGAAAAGGTGTAAAGCTTACCCGAGTGAGTCCGGAGCGGCAGGAACGGCGTTGACTCGGCAGCTACCCGCCAATCCAGTGCGCATTCGGGGGTAGGCTGGCTGATAGACCCTTCCTGATTCGAAATGGCAAAGATTGGAAGGCTTTCGGAATTCGACGTCTCACATCCAAAGAGGTGGGAGTCCTACGTAGCCAGGGTGGAAAACTACCTCAAAGTGAACCAGGTGAGGGAAGAGAGCTTGAAAGCTGCCACCCTGCTGTGCGTTTGCGGTCAAGACGCATTCGAAATCGCTGAGAACCTCACAGCACCTGTTCCTTTAGAGTCTGTCAGCTACGCAGATCTAAAGAAGTTATTGAAGGAGCACTTCCAGCCTAAGATGTCCGTCATCGCGTGGCGCCACACCTTCGAGCAGAGGGATCAACGACCCGGAGAATCGGCCAAGGAGTACATCGCCGCACTGAGGAAAGCCGCCAAACACTGCAAGTTCAAGGACCTCGAGGAGCGACTGAGGGACCGGTTTGTATGCAGGCTAAGGCATCGAGAGTTGCAACGGAGACTTTTCGCCAAGGAGGACTTGTCTTTCCAAGATGCCTTGAGAGAGGTCATCGCAGAAGAAGCAGTGGGCGGCGCCATCAAGAACATGCGGCCAATCAGAAACAGTCCAGATGCTGTGTCCGTGCACCAGGAAGAAGTCCAAAGGAACTCCGAGGAGGATCCGGACGAGGAAGTGGACCGTCTCCACCCCACAAAGGAAGGAAAACCAAGAGGAAGCTCTTCAGCTCTCCCCAAGTGCATCGGTTGTGGAGGTCGCCACAAGAGAGCCGACTGCAAGTTCCACTCCGCTATCTGCCGGGCGTGCGGAAAACAAGGACACATTGCAGCTGTGTGCCTGGGCCGTCAGAAGGTACAATCTCAGGAAGAATTACGCCTGAAAGGTACCAGGGTCCCCAGCCAGAATAGGGTGGGGTTTTGTGCTTCACGAAGAAGCATCTACAGGACAGGCACACACAAGCCCATTAAGAAAAAGCTGTCACTTAAGGTGAAGCTACAAGGGGTTCCATTAACTATGGAACTGGACATGGGGTCTGCACTTTCGATCATTTCTATGCACACATTTAAGAAGATTTATTCCGGCAGCAGAACCCAGGCCAAGTTGAGGCTTTCTGACATTGTGCTAACGGATTTTCAAAACTCCAGAGTGTGTGTTAAGGGGGAGGCCACCCTTAACGTACAGTATAAGGATTTTGAGGGTCCACTAGACCTACTAGTAGTAGAGGGTGAACGAACGAGTCTCATAGGACTCGAGTGGTTTGAGGCCTTGGGGATACACGTCACAGGGCTCAACAGCCTACAAACACTCGACCTACAGGAAGTCTGCAAAGAATTTGCAGACGTTTTCAGCCCCCAGCTGGGCACATTCAAAGGACCCCCTGTGTCGTTAAAACTAGACCCCATGGTCACTCCCATTAGAATTAAAGCAAGAAGGGTCCCTTTTGCTTTAAAGAGTAAAATTGACACTGAATTGGATAAACTGATCCAACAAGGAATTCTAGAACGAGTTGACTCCAGTCCATGGGACACCCCCATTGTCACACCTCTAAGGCAAATGGGGACATTCGCATCTGTGCTGATTACAAATGCACTCTAAATAAGGCATTGCAGCAACATGCCTATCCTGTTCCTGTGGTCAGTCATATCCTGGCCTCCCTCAAGGGGGGGCGCGTTTTTGCAAAGCTTGACCTAGCTCAAGCATATCAACAGCTGCCTGTTGATGATGACGCTGCTATAGCTCAGACTATTGTGACCCACAGAGGGGCTTTCAAGGTAAAGAGACTTCAATTTGGAGTAAATGTCGCTCCTGGGATTTTCCAAAGCGTAATGGAAAACACACTACGGGGTATACCAGGGGTTTGCCCCTATTTTGATGATGTCTTAATTGCAGGAGACTCCACACACATTCTAGCTGAAAGGCTAAGGGCTGTCCTATTAAGGTTCAGGAAAACGGGACTCAAACTCAAGAAGGACAAATGTAAAATTGGGGTGCCTTCTACTGAGTTTCTGGGGTTCAAAATTGATGCTGCTGGGATTCATCCTGCTGAATCCAAACTAAAAGCCATTATGCAAGCCCCTAGGCCAAAGTCTAAGGCCGAACTACAGGCTTTTCTGGGCCTTCTGAATTTCTACAATTCCTTTCTTCCACACAAGGCTAGTGTAGCTGAGCCTCTTCACAGGCTATTAGATAAACAGGCAGTGTGGCAGTGGTCACAAACACATGAGGCTAGTTTCAATGAGGTCAAGGCCTTGCTCACTTCTAACAGTGTACTTGCTCACTTCAATGAGTCCCTTCCTGTGTGCATCGCTTGTGATGCTTCCCCTTATGGGGTGGGTGCTGTACTGAGCCACCTCAGGGCTGATGGAACTCAGGTTCCTGTTGCATATTACTCCAGGACATTGTCTTCAGCTGAGCACAACTATGCTCAAATAGACAGGGAAGCCTTAGCTGTTGTTGCTGGAATTAAAAAATTCCATGATTTTTTATATGGTAGGCATTTCACGGTCTTCACTGACCATAAGCCTTTGTTGGGACTGTTTACCACACGTAAACAAACTCCCCAAATCATCTCCCCCAGGATGCTCAGGTGGTCTATCTTTTTGTCTGCATATGATTTTTCCCTACTTCACAAGCCTGGGAAGGAAATGGGCCATGCTGATGGCCTCAGTAGATTACCCCTGCTGGTAATAGAGGCTGACCCCGCGCCAGCCATCAATATTCTCTCCATTCAAGCCTTGCCCGAGTCCCCCCTGAATGCCAGGGATGTAGCCGCTGAATCAGGCACAGATCACACACTTTCACGTGTCCTTTCTTGGGTTTTGTCTGGATGGCCTGAGCACTGTCCTAGTCCTGAGTTTCAGAGTTTCTGGTCTAAACGGAACGAGTTGTCCACCTCTCAGGGTTGTCTGCTTTGGGGAAGCAGAGTTGTCATTCCCACCTCAATGAGGACTAGGGTCTTAGATTCCCTCCACGAGGGTCATCCTGGCATTGTACGAATGAAGGCTCTTGCACGCAGCCACTTGTGGTGGCCAGGTGTAGACAAAGACATAGAAGCTAAGGTGCATGCTTGCCACCTTTGTCAACGCTCACGCCCTGAAATGCCCCAAGCTCCTGTGCATAGATGGGAGGAAACACAGTCTCCATGGTCTAGGGTGCACATTGACTACGCTGGGCCCTTTCAGGGTCAATTCTTCTTGGTCCTCGTTGACAGCCATTCAAAATGGCTTGAGGTTGTACCTGTCTCTTCCACCACCACTGCAAAGACTATTCAGGTACTGAGGGGGATTTTTGCTGCACACGGGCTCCCAGATGTCATTGTATCTGACAACGGCCCTCAATTCACTTCCTCCGAATTCCAAGCTTTCTTGCAGCTAACATGATTCGTCATGCCACTTCTGCACCTTTCCACCCGTCCACCAACGGTATGGCTGAACGCATGGTTTGCATCACCAAGGACGCCTTGAAGAGGCTCACCTACGGGGACTGGAATCACAGGTTGGCTGACTTCCTCCTTTCTTATCGCACCACACCGTCCAGTTCTACAGGGAAAAGCCCAGCTGAACTTCGTTGGGGGCGCAAACTGACTACCAAGCTTGACTGGTTGCATCCGGACAGACTGCCTCCTTCTGTCTCACACCCCAGGACACCTAGGCAACTACTTGTGGGTGCCCCGGTTTGGATTCGTAATTACGGGCCTGGTCATACATGGGTCCCCACATCTATATTCAGGGTCACAGGTCCTCTATCCTACGAGGTATCCCTGGACAACGGTCGTGTCCTGCGTCGGCACATTGACCAACTTCGCCCTAGACGGGACCTTCCCGCTGAGACTCCTGGGTCTTTTCCAGGGGGAGGGGGAGCCCTTTGGGCAAAGGGAGGGGCATGGAATGCTGCCCTTTACCAATGAGGGAGCCACAAACGGCCCATCCCAAAATTCCGCGAGTGCTCCAAACAGGAATTCTAGGAGCTTAACCAGTTATCAGGCATTCACGCCTACTCCAGCCAGGGAGTCACCCCGGGGGCATGATCACTTCTCACCCATATCACTCAGTACTCCAGTCAGAGAGAATACCCGGCAGCATCCCAACAATCCATTCCCTTCAAGAGAGCTGGCACACACTCCTCCTAGTTGGGGGCAAACACACAGGGAGGTGGTCGAGGAACCAAATCCCGACTACAACACCTCTGACTACACTCAGGGGACAACTGAGTTTTGAGACAGTACTGAAACCCACACAAGCCCGGACACAGAACGGGATTCAGGGGATAGACAGCCTCCTGACAGGTCTTGGACGGACCTAGGAGGTTCTACAGAAACGCCCAACAGTGACAGTCACTTAGAAGGGCCAGAGAGCCTACAGCTAGGCGGGACAACCAGGTCATACACTGGAAGAAGCCCTGGCCTGATGAGCCCGGTGGGTAAGCAAGCAGGCCAGGCATTGGAGCACAGTCCTTGGGAGTCACCAAGGCATAACAAGGGAAACAAGCACACATCACCCCTCAGTCAGGGGGTACCTGTCAGACACCCAGAGCTTAGGAGGTCACAGAGAGCAAGGAAATCTCCTAAGTACTTAGAGGATTACATAACACTATTGGCTAAACAGAGCCAGTAGAAGGGTAGAAACACTAAGGCAATGGAAACGGGGGGAACTCCGAACATTGGGGGAGCAGAGCATTGTACTAAGAGTGGGTTGTGTATTATTATGGCATTGGTCGTAGTTTTAGCCCGGGGGAAAGGGGTGTTATGTCCTGAGCCTTGCAAGCAGGCTCGGGGCATTGCAGGCGGTCCCGGGCAGGTGCAAACTGCCCGGGACCAGACAGGCTGTCGCCAGTACGCGTGCACATGCGCAGGTGCTGGCGCGCCAAAAGTAGCAGATTGACCCGGGAAAGGCCTATAAAAGAGGCCGAGAGTTTTAGGCGTTGCCGCCATATTCCAATGTAAACTGAACTGAAGAATAAAGGTTTCCTGAGAACTACAACTGCTTCTCGTGTCTTACCATTTCGCGACGGACTCAACAGATTGGTAGAAACATTTCTGATATGACTGAAATTGGAGATTCTGCCTGCAGTGTGCAATTTGACCTTCATATCTGCTGATTTTCTTAACTATGGCTGTTATTTGCTGCTTTGTTATTTCTAGTGATTCCTCGATCTTTCTTTTCTTTGGGTGGTATTTGTTGGTCAAGTATTCTTTTGACTTAATGTTCTTCAGCTTCTTTTCTTTTATCTGTTCTAGCTTGCTTGCATCTGACCTTAGCATGCTCATCTTATTCTTCTAGCCTGATATTCTAGCTTGGTGGTATACTTCTTGGGTTTTTTTGCCTTGTTTATTGACTTTGCATTCAAGATCTTTAGTTATTAACTGCAGCTATACTGTACATCACTTGATTTGTTTCTTGCAGTGAGCTGGTGCTTATATTCAATATTATAGTATGGTATCTTTTAATACTTGTGCTAGCTGATTTGTTCTGCAGGAAACCTTATTCTGTTATTTATTATTCTCCCTCTCTGAAGGAGATGGGCAGTTAAGAAATATGAAATACAAATAAGTATAAATATAAATATTTTTGTACTGCTCTAAATGCTTAGTGATTCTTCATTTCACCTTCTCTTGTTTTTCAGTTAGGAGTCTTTGGACAAGGTTTGTAAATGAGAACAGCTCAATAACAATTCTGACTTCCTCTATTATGGATTCCTCTGATTTACCCTTTCTGTCTGGGCTACTTCTGATAAATCTTTGATCTCTTTGTCTGGAGTAGACTTCTGCAGTTCTTCTAATTCTGCTTCTTTGAATACTTTATTTTGTGTTATAAATTGACACTGATCTGCTTTGTTCTATTATTTTGATTCTGGATGTTGTTCTTTCCAGAATGGATGCATTTTTTTTTTCAAATATCCTCTTCTCATTAAACTTGATTTGTGATAGCAAATCATTATTGCTTGTTTTCTATCTTTGTACATTTGCAGTGGGTAAGAAACCTTTCTTCCAGTAGACCTGCTGGTGCTGGCCCTGATTGCTCAGCCAACAATCTTGAGTCTTATAGCCCACTTGTCATAAAATGTCAAGGAACTCTAACACCTGGTGTGGTCCTTATTGATCCAGGTGATGGCCAATCCAGTATAGGTTTCTATAAATTGCATCTCACAATATTGTTATGGGATAGACACTCTTAATTTGGCTCTTCTGATGAGACCCATCCGCTGGCATGACTTCTTCCTAATGGGAAAACTGTAAAAATACCAATATTTCTGTTCAACTTCCAGTCAACCAAATCCAGATAGCTAATTGTGGGAGATTTTGAAAACTGATTGAGCAACATTTGTAGGGCTATATGTTCCCTATGTTTCAACATTACTGTGAACAAGTTTAAATATTTGGGGATTTATTTAACAAAAAAATAATATATCTATGTAAGAACAATTATTTCCAGAGTTGGAAACAATAAAATGGTAGATTTTAAGACTATGAAAGTTAAAACTGTCTTGGTTAAAAATGAATATATTACCAGGGTTATTTTTGTCTGTCTGTCTGTCTGCTGTTGTTTCAAATGATTCCAATAAGAATTAAATATAAAATACTGTAAACCGAATACAATATTTTTAAATTGTACTACCGTGCTAGTTGCTAAACTTGGATAACAGATGGATTGGATTGATTCTGTGGAAGAAACAGGACTTCCAAATAGTCTGCAGAAATATCTCTGATCTGAAACAAATAGGAAAATATAACTGATAAGAAATTATTCAATAAAAAGAAGCATTCTGAAAGTAGGGGATAAATAATTAGTCCAGATTTATCATCATTTGCTTCAATATTATATATACATATACATATACATATAAGACTTACAAGATTTATATTAATAAAACAAACACAAAGTCCCTTGAGACTCTTTCTTAGAATGGTGAAAATCACACCACAGCTTTCAGTATCTACAAATAAGTGAAATGGTCCTAGAAGAATTCCAAAAACAAGATGGAATATTTAAGACTATTCATGCCATATCCAAAATTTGGGATTCTTCTAATATAAGATTATAATATTTAAGTTTTGTTTTTCCCTTTTTCTCCTTATTTGCTAAATTCATTAATTTTTTCAGACCAGACAGAACTTGCTGTATTTTTTCTTTTTATTGACTTATAATGTATATATCAAGTTGTACTAGTTAAAGCTGACAATTATTAGGAATTCCTATTGTATTATACAATTATACAATAGGAATTCCTAATAATTCATTTATTTTAACACTGATTCCAAGTTTCAGTTTGATACATCCAGTTATATCAATGTCATTTCAATTTTTTGTTTGTTTGCCAATTTTATGATTTTTGTATGTTCCCTTTTTACTTACTTTTTTTCTGGGGAGTTTTTTCCTTATTTATTTGTAAACTTATTTTTTTAAAATAAAAATAAAAATAGAAAGATATACGTGATAAAATTGACCGGGCACAGCCTTAATGTTTCTTTACTAAATTTCAACAAGAGCTGCTGGCATGCCTGCTTGGGTCCATTTTAAACTTAAAAAGAAGGCCTGTCCAATTTTGTATTTATGCCCATTGCTGATGTGTATAGAAATGCTTTGGCTGAAAAGATAAAAATTATTGCCAAGCTAATACAATATGCGCACATCTATGTGAATTCTTAACGAAAGCAGAGAATTCATGTAATGTTTAGAACATTACCACAAAGAAAATAACAGGATTTTTCAAATACTATTTGTAACATCTTTATTTTACCAATAAATTGGTGTTAATATTGAACTAAAATCAGGATGCAATCGTAGAGATTTGAAATCCCGTGCAGAATAAAAGGATATACCTTCTTTAAACAAAACAATACTTTTTTTCATTTACAGAGTTTATATTGTGACCTGCAGTGATTTTCTCTGTTTTGTTGTATCTATTGAGGCTTAAAAATGATTAATCATTGATACTTAATGCAATGGACAATATAATGATTTAATAAAACAAATAAAGACTATATTAAGGAAGACATTGCAGACCATCATCTGCTGGAACTCAGAAATCAGTATTTATCTAAAGATGGTATAACAATAATTGATTAAAAAGTAGATTGGATTGCTAAATCTTCTCAGAAAGGGTACAAATGAGTTCAGTTTGGTTCTAAATAAAGAAGGAATTTAATAAAGAAAGATTCTTTTAGCATGGGAAAATTTCACCTGCTGACTTTCTTACTTCTTTGCAGCACAGGAGTACCAATAAAAAAAATGGCAACTTTCTCATAGATTGGGGATAACATATTTCCTGCACATGGCATTGTTACAAGAAGTGAGAAATCCAGCAGGTGGCTATCATCAAAATCCAAGCAACCTTCTATCACCTGTCTGGAATCCCCGCTCTTATAATTCCTCCTCCTGCATTCCATCGTGTTCTGGTTCTCCAGGCAAAAGAATTCCATCTAGCAGACAGCTATACTGTCCCATCTGTTCTTCAATGAGATCATCAGCCCTGGATTAACCATTAACCAGGGGAAATAAGGCACCATAGAGTTTCTTCCCCTAGTTATCATGCCCTTAACTCCTTCACTGCCACACTCAATTTTAATTTTCAATAAATTTTTCTATTCGCATTTTTCCTTTTCTACAATTTTAATAAAAATGCATTAAAATGTTAAATAAAATATTTTTCCTATAGCCCTAATTACAAGTAATGAATCTGCTTATATTGCTTACTATTTAGTATTAATTTTTTAAAGTTTATTTTAATATAGTTGTGGAATGGTCTGAAAGAAAACTGAATTTTGATTATGTCCTATCTGTTAAGTAATGGAAGAGCCAAGGGGCGCCATTGTTAGACTGTATTTAAGGTACCAGTTAGCTTTAATATAACATCAGAGGCCATGAATTCTTCTACAGAATTTAAATGGGAAACAGGAAACTCCCCTAAAAATACTTTTTTAAAAGCGGTATTAAATAAAGTAGCGGCATAGATCATTCTCAGTCCTGTAGCAATCAAGAATCTTCTGGCCTTTAAAGACCAAAACATCTCTTATTGCACAAGACTTGTATTCCCTAAACAATATATACCCACAGTTGTGGTTGCAGTTAAGAGAAGGAGGAAGTAGTAAAAAGAGAAGTGAAATATGCAATTTGGAAATAACTAAACGTGAAATTGTCATAATAATTGACATGGCTATTTTAGCATTGAAGTGAAGGAATTTAATGAGCCAAAAAACCTTGGTCCATATTCAATCCATGAAAACATACTTTCTCTTTTCAAAATGAAAAGAGAAATTACTTTTCAAATGAGTTTGAATTCCATTGTTTAAATCTTTTATAGTTCCTTTTTTCACATGATGCTACCTTGAAGATAGTGATACAATTTCATGGGAAACTAAAAGATTCCCTTATTGGTTTCAGTATGTTGTCATTTGAAATGTCAGATTTGTGTCCATTTATGTTTTTTTGTGGAAGGCAAAGATAAGACTGCAAAAATCTGGAAAACCATCAGATAACTGCAAAGAGGTAGAGAAACCCTAACTCTCTACTGCAGTGGTTCTCAACCTTCCTAATGCCGTGACCCTCAACCATGTGGTCGTAAGTCGAGGACTATCTGTATTTCCCTGCGGGCAGGGCAGGAGGAGGCGCACACGCTCCGCCTCCTCTCCTGTGGCTGGAGCGCACACTGGGCAGGCCAAGGGTGCATGCAGGACATCGCCCAGCAACCACCTCGGCCCGGGAGCGCCGTGCATGCGTGGTGCTGCCCCCTGCATCGGCCGAGGCGTAGCTGGCAAGCGGCAGCGACGGCGCAGGCTGACCACCGGCTGGGCCACCAGCTGGCCCAGCCCAAGGGAAGTAAGGCACCCGCCGGGCCCCACATGTGCCAGCAACCCTCCCTGCACCTGCCGCTGCCCCGCTAGCCTTACCTTGGCCACCGCATGTTCAGTACAGCAGCAGGCAGGCCCAGGCACTCCTGGGCAGCCATGGCACATGGCAGCAAGGGCGCAGGGCAACCACCGGCTGGACTATCAGCTGGTCCAGCCCAAGGGAGGTAAGACACTTGCCAGGCCCCACGCGCGCCAGCAACCCTCCCTGCGCCCGCCAGCCTCCCACCTCCCACCCCTGGCCCTCTTTTACTTACATTTAGTAGTTGCTCAGCAGGGAGGGGTGAAAACATTCAGAAAGCTCGCCTTAGCTGCAGACAACTTGCAGCATCGTTTGCAGACTGGGACTTTTGGCGGGCTCAGCAGGGCAGAGGCAGCCTGGACAATTCCTATTGGCTTTTGAAAGCCTATAGAATTAGACTCTATTCAAGAGAGTCTATTCTATTGGCTTTTGAAAGCCAATAGATTCTATTGGCTTTTGAACGCCAATAGAATAGAGTCTCTTGAATAGAGTCTATTCTATTGGCTTTCAAAAGCCAATAGAATAAGAGGGAGTAGCACAGCTAAGGAAAAGGAGGAAAAAAATGGTGGACTGCGTTGTTTGGCAACCCCTGTGAAATGATCGTTTGACCCCAAATGGGGTTGCGACCCATAGGTTGAGAACCGCTGCTCTACTGCCATCTCACTTATATCCAGATTTTCTAGCGTACATTTGATAGCCCTAAAATATTTGTGTAGAAACTGGTTGGATTGTTTGAGATAAAATTTAGTAGAACTGCTAAGGGAGAAACTCATATATTGCATTGGTAAATGAGCAAATATATTGTCCCTTAATGTATGTAATATAATAACATTCTATAATAGCATTACCACAGCAAATATGGGGTCAGAATTGGCATCTAGATGTACTGCAGGATCATTGTTGTTGTGGTATGCTCCGTTGTTTTTTAAGTAGTAGCTGTGTTGGATTAAGTGGTTCTCTATTACCAAATCAAAGCTTTCCAGCTAAGGGCCAGTGAAAGGGAATTGTCATTCTTTAAAGGGGCTGTAGACAATGCATTTGAATTGTTTTAGCTGGGAGCTGTATGGAATGGAATGTTTTTGGTGTGTCTCTATGACAGTGGCCACCAATCTTTTGGGCCCCAGGGACTGGTTCTATGGAGGGAGTTTTTTCCATGGACAGGGGAGCTGTTGTTTCACTTGCTGCCTGGATCCCATGAGTGTGCAGATGGGGCTTCACTCGCTTGCATAGCCCAGGTTCTGGTGGGTCACAGACAGTCTCTGGCCTGGGGGTTGGGAACCCCTGCTCTTTGAAAGAAATTATCTCTAGGTACTTGTGGGAATCTGACGAAACAAAAGAACAGAGGAAAAGAGTGAAAGTGAAATATCACCTATTAACATATAGAGAAATCTGTGACACTTCTCTAAATTATCCTGTTGCATTATTGAGATGGAGGCACCCTGATATATGGATGAAATGTAGAATTAGGTCTTTTAGATATAATTTACCTTGAATTAGAAGACAAAAATAAAAATAACTTTTTATTTAAATATATATAAGTGAACTGAAGTACAGCTGATTCTCTCAGTGCAGCACAATGAAAAACTCTTTCCATCATACTTCATCATCCTATCATCATTCCCTTCTTTGTCATTGATACAGAGAGAGAAAGAGAGAGAGAGAGAGAGAGAGAGAGAGAGAGAGAGAGAGAAACACACACACACACCTTAAAATAACATTAGGAATTCTTTGCATATTATCCAAGATGTAGCATTTAAATCAGCTTTCCTCAACTCAGTGACTGTGTTTGCACATCATATTGAATCACAAATGTAACCTGCTCAATATGCAAATTCATCCATTATGATTCGTATGGATCAGTGTGTTGTGTAGACCCAGAACAATGAGTTAAGATTGCTTCACTTTGAGTGTGGGGTATTGTGTGCAATCACAAACAATATCTTTTAACTGGCTGATCTGTTTTTAAAATTAAAAAGAATTATGCTGAAATCAATTTAACCTCTAATTTTAAAAAATACAATTGATTGGTTATTGTAAAATTAATAATAACTTAATAGCTGGAAGAAAGCTACATCCATTCCTGTAGACAGTAGATATGCAAAGATTAGGAGCTGGCATAGCCTACCCTAATTGTGGTAAGAGGAGTAAGGGAATATTTCAAATGTTTGCTAGTTCACAGTAGCCACAAGGGGAAATATGGAGGCTTTACTCAGCTTTTTAACAGCACTGTGTTCAGATTCACTGCTATTCTTGAACTCAGAGAAATTTGGGCCAGTTCAGTATAATCTGTAACACATTTGTAAAAGAGCAGATTACTATAACTGGCTTTCCATAACACTAAACTGAATCAACATCCCTGTAACTTAGCAACTACCTTCCCTGCCCCCCCCCCCACAAAAAACCCTTTGGGAATTTATTCTCATAAAGCAACTTAGTGGAAAGGAGAGGGGAAAGGAGCATTGAATTAGCAATCAGATTTTTCTTCAGTCACAGTGTATTCGAGACGGGAGTGGAAAGAACCAGCAAAATTCCTTATTTAAACATTTGCTCCCCTCACTGTTTTACATTTTCTGTTCTTGGAAGAAAAAAGAATTTTTGTGTCTGTCCTTTCCTCCTGATTGATTTAACAACTATATAAGGAAAAATAAGTTAGACTTCTCTTTAGTCTCAGTTCTGACACTAAGCTCTATTATATACCGGGAAAGCATCATTATGCCTTCAAACCACCCCCCTCTCTCTCTCTCTAACACACACAGACACACACACAATTTGTCTACGTGCACAGCAAGGACCCATTTTTGCAGTACATGTCATTACCACCTGTCATTACCACCTGTCCCAAAATGACAACATTATGGAATTTTTAAAATAATATCATCAAAACCTAAAGGAGGGTAGTTCAAAATCTCCACCACAATTTTTATGAAATTTCACATGCTTCAATTCTTAAAACCAATCTTGATTTCATTTCATGCTTGTGAAAACCACACAAAATGTGTGACTAGCTTCTCAGAGTGAGATGGCTGTCACTCTAGAAAGAGTACAGAGAAGAGCAACAAAGTTGATCAGGGGACTGGAGGCTAAAACATATAAGGAACGGTTGCTGGAATTGGGTATGTCTAGTTTAACGAAGAGAAGGACGAGGGGGGACATGATAGTAGTCTTCCAATATCTCAGGGGCTGCCACAAAGAAGAGGGAGTCAATCTATTTTCCAAAGCGCCTGAAGGCAGGACAAGAAGCAACGGATGGAAACTAATCAAGGAGAGAAGCAATCTAGAACTAAGGAGAAATTTCCTGACAGTTAGAACAATTAACCAGTGGAACAACCTGCCTCCAGAAGCGGTGAATGAGCCAATACTGGAAGTTTTTAAGAAGAGACTGGACAGCCATTTGTCCAAAATGGGTTTCTGCCTGAGCAGGGGGTTGGACTTGATGACCTCCAAGGTCCCTTCCAACATCATCATCATCATCATCATCATCATCATCATCATTATTATTATTATTATTATTATTATTATTATTATTATATAAATTTAATAAATAAATAAATACTCTCATAATGATCACCAAATATGTTGCACAAACTTGATAAACATTATCACATACCGTGAGCCACAATTCAGATCCTAAACCAGTGGTGGCGAACCTATGGCATACATGCCAGAGGCAGCACTCAGAGCCCTCTCTGTGGGCATGCATGCCATCGCCTCAGCCCCCCCTTCCCCTTCGGCTCCCTCCTAACCAGCAGCCCCCCCCAAGGAGAGTCACCCCCGAGTGTGGCCCGTGCAGAGCAGAGCAGCCAAAGACATGGCAGCCAGGCAGCAGGGACAAGACTCTGCCCTCGTGCCCCATTGCGCAGTTGATACTGCAGGGCGCCGGTGGAGGGCATGGCCACCATGGCGCTGTTGGGCCACCTGGGCAATCTGTGGTGGGCCATGGAGGCAGTGAGAGGCCCTGCGAGCGGGGTAGGGGTGGGCTGGGGCAGAGCAGGCAGAGTGAGGGTGGGCAGAGGGGCTGGTTTTTGGGCACTCAATCTCTAAAAGGTTCGCCATCACTGTCCTAAACTATTATAAATTTATCTTTGAGTTTGTATCCTGGTCCTTATTATTCCAAATGAACATCCTAGAACTTGATTATTCTACAAGCTGCCTCACATATTTGTTTCTTTTCATACAGGCAAGTCTCTGTGTTGCTTAGTCACAAGTTGGGCCTCTGTGAGCTTGTAGCCTCAAGTGAAGTGATGCATGCTTTCAAATATGAAACAGAACAATAAGGCTAGTTTTGTTTTTAAATCCTTCCTTTGAAGCTTCATATTAATCATATTTATAAATTTATTTTCACTCTGCAAGTTGTTTATACGGCAACATTGTGCAAATAATATGACTAATCTTACTCATAAAATAATCCAGTTGTCACATAAATCAATGGAGAAATTGTTCTGCATGTAATCTGTTCTTTCAGTGACATTTTATATTCCTGGTTATTTTACACAGCCTTCGCCGCATGTTTGTGGGACTACTGGTAAAAAAAAAAAAAGTTCAATCAGACTTTCTAATTTCCTGAGATCTTGTGAGAAGTTAGAAAGTCTGATTGAACTTTTTTTTTTATCCCACAAACACGCAGCAAAGGCTGAGAAGCGAACAGAGAAATGCAATGCAGCTGAAAGGCAGGTTAGTAAAAAAAAATGCTTGGGGTAGGCAAGGGCATCTGGGCGGCGGGGGGGCATGGCAACCTTATCCTGCACAGCTTCGGCAGGTGTCTGGCAGGCAGAGGGAAGGAACTCCATACACACCCCGCCACCTGCTTTGCCTCCTCACCTCATGGCAGCGGTGGCAGCGTCAGAAGATGATCCAGTGGGAGCAGCCAGTAGAGGCTAAAAGTGCCCAGCTGGCATGAGAGCTACAGCGTCCGCCCTTAGCCTGATGCCTGCAGCACCGAGTAGGCTTGCAGGCAGCACTCCGGATCTGGGCTGACTTGCCCTGCACCATACTCAGTGCCCTTTCCGCCACTGCCCACTACGACCACACCAGTACCATACCTGGTCCGCCCCCATGCTTTTGCTGCCACATTGCTTCTCCACTCCATGCACAGTCCCTGCCCCACCCCTGTGCACTCATGGCCTACTGGTACCTGTACCAGCAAAAAGTAAGCTCTCCCCGAAAGTAAAACCTAGTGCAGTGATGGTGAACCTTTTAGAGACCGAGTGCCCCAAAACTGGCCCTGCCCGTTCCACCCCCAGCCCTGCCCCCACCCCACCTGCCTGCAGGGCCACTCACCACCTCCAGAGCCTGCCACAGATTTCCCAGGCAGCCAGCAGCGCCATGGCAGCTATGCCCTCTGCCCATGCCCCACAGCATCAACTGTGCGCGATGGGGGGTTGAGGGCAGAGTCTTGCCTATGTTGCCTAGCTGTCATGTCCTTGGCTGCACTGCTCCTCATGGGCCATGCTCAGGGGCGACTTTCCTCCAGGGGGCTGCTGGTGAGGAGGGGGTCACGGGGGAGGCAAGGCTGGGGCAATGGCACATGTGTCCACAGAGAGGGTTCTGAGTGCCACCTCTGGCACATGTGCCATAGGTTCGCCACCACTGACCTAATGCTTACTTCAGAGCCCAAAAGAAAATAAGACAGGGTCTTACTTTCAGGGAAACACTTCCAATGTTTTGCTCAGTCCTAACAACTGTGCATTTGCAACAGCAAAATCTACCTCTTAGCAGAAAGGATAAAAACAGTGAGTTGATAAGAAACAAATCCCACCATTATTCTGTGTTTCCTCTTGAAACCAAATAAGCATCACAGTAACTAAGTCTCTTCTCTATCTACAAAAGTTTGGGCACTACAGTTCTCAGGATTCTGAGTTAGCATAAATTAGCATTTTTAAGTATTGGGGAACTAAGCTTTAATACGAATCCTGTGGTGCGCACCAATATGAACAATGAACAACTACAGAGTTTTGAGTCTTGAGTATATTTCTTGGTTGCATAAGGCCTTCCTAAGCAATAAAGACATATACCATTCCTATCTACAACCCTCAAATCTCTGCAGATTAGCCCTGCCTGATAGGTAGGTTGGGAAGTATGCTTAGTATTACACTGTAGTTTTTCTTGTAATTACTATGTTCTTTGCATGTCTGATTTGCTGAAATGTTGTAATTGCTCTTTGAAAAGCCAAGGGAACATACTTCTTTCTTAGAGAAATCTTAATTAGACAGTTGGGATGGAAAGAAGAAGAAAAAGAAGATTTGAATCTGCTGTAATTGCATCAATATGCATTAAATCCAAATAATTTATAGGACATCTTTAAGTTATAATAAATTATAAGTTATCCACTATAATGAGTACAGTTTTGAGGTAAAAGCATCTTTGGATTGGTTGAAATACTCCTTGGAGAGAAGTTACCTCTCTTCAAGCTTCTTGAAGAATTAATCAGTTTATTTTTTTTGCTTCATCTTATGTATTCACTACTCCCTAAAAATAGCACCCCACACCTCCTTGAATTAAAAATGAATAAAAGAAAAAAAATGAAGTATATCTAGGAAAAATAATGTTTAATTAACTCACCCAGCATTTTATCTCAGAATCTTGAAGCAGCACCCTAAGAGTGCATCTCTTTAAACATAATCTACCTTGCCTATCACCACGGCGTGTCTTTAAGATAATTTTGCAAATCCATTATATGTATTTATTTTCTGTCTGAAAACAACTAAGCTGTTCTGGAGACCCTTCTATGCCATGTGAATAAGTCACGAGGATTTAGAATAACTTTGGGAGTGCCTATGATCAAGCAACCAAAGCACATGCTAGAAGGCTGATAGACAATGTTTTTCCTCATTTTTATTAATTGGGATGATTATCATGAACCTCCTTAGACTATGAGTAGTGATGACAGGGTTAAGGATCATTAAGTGCCATGCAGAACAATATGTCTGCAGTTTTCTACCAGTTCCCAATCTTCTGGTATGTTATGAAGCACTTTTCCCTGTGAAATTCTCATTGGTGAGTCTGGAGTTCTTGTACTCCCATGGTAGTAAATAATGTCTATATGCCTTGTCTTTCACCGTAGAATAATTTCTCCACTCTGCAGCCCCCCAGGATTCTCATGCTTCAGAATTAAATCCATACACAACATACCCCCAATTTTTCCCATTAGGCCTTTTCAAGTCAAGAAACCTAGGCAAGCTCCAGAATGCTAAATATATAACAGGAAATAATACAAGTAGTAGCATCTTATGCCAAGTTGAAAAAAAATTATTAAAGAAATTCTCAAATACTCTGAAAATAAATGTGACTATGTGAGCCTCTTTTGCAAAAGAGAAAAATCTCTGAGGAACTATATGACAAATCTGAATGCAAAATACTGTAAGAAGTTCCTTCAGGTTTCAGATATATATTAGAATTCTTCAGTAGAACCTACTGTATATTCATTTTATTGATTGGACATTTTGACTACTGGTGTTTTTTTACAGAAATGAATTGAAAACTATACAAATGGATTCATCTCACTACATCACCACCGAAAGGTTAGCTTCGTTTTTCTAAGCTTCCTGATACAGAATGTTCCAACTGAGACTTCCTTTCCCATTCTAAATACAAAAGACAACTAGCTCTTGAAATTTCCTTTAAGACTGCATATGCGGTCTGAGGGCAGCAGACACCCTAAAGAGTTGCCAGGCAGCCACATGGTATTTTTACTTCATTGTTGGACTGCCACTTGCAATAAACACTTTATTGTTCTTAATGATAGAGCTAGCCCAACTAGAAAAACACATTTTAAAAGCCTTGAGGAGTTCCATAGATTGATAGTTTGATGGCAACAGTCTTCTATCTAGTACCCTTGAGATGTATGGACTATTGTTACTCTCATTGCCCCTCACTGTCGGTCATATTGGTGTAGCTAGTGAATGATGAAACCCAAAACACCAGAAGCAGACATTCTCCAAAATAGTCTGAGAAGTGGCTATTGGTATCTGAAGGGATTCTGCCAGATGACATTAAGTAGTCTGTATATTCCCAAGGTATCTTAGTAGACCCAGACTTTAGAGTATTTTCCATGTCAGAACTTTTAGGTCAAAGGGTATTATTACTCTGAGATTGGGAACTCATCTGAGATTTGAGCCATAAAGCAGAAGTTTCTTTTCCTTATTGACAATCACTTTCTGTAACAACAACAACAAAGTTGGAAAGGACCTTGGAGGTCTTCTAGTCCAACCCCCTGCTCAGGCAGGAAACTCTATACCAGGGGTCTTCAAACTTGGCCCTTTTATGACTTGTCCAGTCTCTTTTTAAAAACTTCCAATGTTGGAGCATTCACAACTTCTGGAGGCAGGTTGTTCCACTGATTAACTGTTCTAACTGTCAGGAAATTTCTCCTTAGTTCTAGGTTGCTTCTCTCTTTGATTAGTTTCCATTCATTGCTTCTTGTCCTGCCTTCAGGTGCTTTGGAGAATAGCTTGACTCCCTCTTCTTTGTGGCAACCCCGAGATATTAGAACACTGCTATCATGTCCCCCCTCATCCTTCTCTTCATTAAGCTAGACATACCCAATTCCAGTAATCGTTCTTTATATTTTTTAGCCTCCAGTCCCCTAATCATCTTTGTTGCTCTTCTCTGTACTCTTTCTAGAGTCTTAACATCTTTTTTACATCATGGTAACCAAAACTGGATGCAGTATTCCAAGTGTGGTCTTACCAAGGCATTGTAAAGTGGTATTAACATTTCACATGATCTTAATTATATCCCTCTGTTAATGTAGCCTAGCACTGCATTGGCTTTTTTGGCAGCTGCAGCACATTGCTGGCTCATATTTAAGTGATTGTCCACTAGGACTCCAAGATCCCTCTTACAGTTACTACTACTGAGCAAGGTAGCACCTATACTGTACCTGTGCATTTAGTTTTTCTTGCCTAAATGTAGAACCTTACTTTTTCACCATTGAATTTCATTTTTGTTAGATAGTACCCAATGTTCAAGTCTGTCAAGATCCTCCTGTATCTTGACTTCTGGTTAGGTGTCGTGGCGTGATGGGTACAGGAAGATGGGGCTGTGTCTTCCAAGTTCGATTTCACCCTGCTGGGGACTCTAAAAAGGGTCAAAAGTCACCCCGGAGAAATGACGAAGAAGGAGAGGAGCCTCATTGATTGCAGAGGAGCAGCAGCCCCTCTGCTGGATCCGAGGAAGCCCTCCAAACCGGCAGGGGAAAGACTAGCTACATTCGTGTGGCCAGTCAGAAGCTGCTGACAACCAAAGATAAGCACTAACTAGCAATTTTTGAATAATGTGGATGGAACTAGGTGAGACTTTATCCTCTTTTTATGACCTTAATACTACTTTCCTGGAAAAAAAGAATGCCCAAAGCAAAGAATCCTCCCCAATGAGAGAGGGAAGGGAGAATTAATTGCTTTGGGGGAAAATAGAGAAAACTACAAGATTAATTTGGAATTAATACAGATATATAGCTTTGAAATTTGGGGACTAAAAGTACCTTTGAGACTTTTTTTTAGAAAAGATAATTGAAAGTCTGTAAAATAGGTTTGGATTTGGAAAGCTGGAAGATGGTGTCTAGGACATCTAGTGGTGAATCATGGCACTACAATTTATTATGCTTAAAGGAAACTTCGCTTGAAGCCCAGACTTAAATAAGACTCTTTGTTGTTTCTGGAAATTTTCACTTTTACAGACTGCAGCTGGGAAAAGGGAAAAAAACTCTTTGGCTGCTTATCTGTGTTGGGGACCCTATTGGACTATAAAGACTACATACAAAAACAAAATGGGTCTTCCATACTTAGCCACAAATGGTAAAAAACCATCTTTAACATTGTCTCTGAAGCCTCCAGCTTGATATACCAGCAAGAAAATGTTAATGAATCTCAGAAAGAAATTCTTTCTGTGTTGAAATCAATCCAAGAGACAATTGTTTTATTTCATGATGAGACTAAAAATAAATGAGATAAAAGAACAATTTTCTAATCTAAACTTACAAATCCAGACTATGACTACAAAGAAGAAACTATTAACCCAGAAAACAGAAGGAAAATTAGAAGAAATGGATCTAAAGAAAGGAATTACAAACAAATGAAAAATTAGACGATGCAGTGATAACACTGGAAATGGAAAAAATATCCTACTTCTTAAGATCTCAGAACACATTTGAGGGTAAGAAAGAAGAGCTGATCGAACAGATGATTAAGCTGTTAGGAGAAATGCTGAATATTGACAAATAAAAAATGAAAAGAAAAACTGAAGGAGAAGGACAGAGGCTGTTTAATGAAGATAAATGAGTTGAGCGTTCTTCCAAAACTACTTCAATCAAATTCCCTTCCTCATTCCAAACAATATATACAAAAACAGAGGAAGAATTACTTGATTCAAATGCACTGACTTGGAAAGCTATTTGGCAAAGGAAGAAAGCTAGAGTAAGACTGAAGAAATAGATGTTTTGACCTATTAGATGGGATATTCTATTAAACAGATGTTTGAATATGGTTAATAAAATAGATAACTGTTAGAAATAAAAGTATTATTATAATTAGAAGAATAGGATTTGTACCTAAAATATTGTACTCTGTTATGAAAAGGGAAATATGAAAATTTTTAAAGGGTTTGAGGAAGGGAAACTTTTGGTTTTCCAAATATAATTTATTATGAGAAAATTATAAGTGATAGAGATACTTTGAACATTGATGGGAAAGTAAATTTTTTTAAAAAGCGGAAAAAACAGGATATTGATTGAACAAATGGATTTTAAGTGCAAATGCAACTGAGATATGTTCTGGCTAGAAAAGATATTATAAACTGATACTATCGATATTATGTATAATTCCAAAAAATGTGATAAAGATGTCTATATTGTATATGTATTAACAGTAACAAGATTTGTATTTGCCCAGTGTGGAAAAATGCATACCACCAGAAGAAGAAAGGACCAAGGAAGCACCAAGGTGTAGTATTGGAATTATAATGACAAAGTTAATATGTACCACTGAATTACCAATAGACCCAAACAACACATTGTTTATTAAGTGCTCATGATTGTAAAATTAGAAAATTAATAAAATATTTATTTAAAAAAAGATCCTCCTGTATCTTAAGGCTATGTTCTGGAGTGTTGACTATTCCTGTCAGGAACTACTTGTAAAAGGAACTCTGTGCTAGGTCTGAACTGAAACCAAGGAAGAGAACTGTCTTTTATCATACTCTGCAGAAAACGCTCTAGGTCTAGGGGTCCTTCTACCTTTTCAGGAGAAAAAAGTACTGCAATGCTAATGCTATGGCCCTCTTATGGAGTTATCACAGTCTCCTGCAACCTTCTTCTAAAGAAATGAGCACTAGCATTTCTGAAACTTCTCATTAGCCAAAAGTGGAATCTATAGATGGATATGATTTTAATTTCCATAATTTTTCATGGCACACCTTCTCTCTCAACTTTTTCCACAGTTATGTCCTCTTCATTAAGATTTTATTATTATTTCTGCATGCACTTCCTCCTTTTCATGTCTAACTCTGGAACTGCTTACAGTTTTCATTGGCCATTAAAGCGTATGGTATATTTAGAACATTACATCAGCAATATACCGACAGTTGGGGGGGGGGAGTATCCGACCTATGGTAGAAGAAAAGGCAGAACACTGAGGACAGATGTACATGTGACATTGTGATGTTTTGTGTCTGCAGAGTTCAACAGTTTTGGCACTATTTGTTGGCATTGTAGATATTTCTGGCAATACATTTTGTGCATTGGTTCTATACAGGCCTGTAATTATCTCCAAAAGTTGAAACATGAAATATCTCAGGAGGTTGAAAAGTGTTTGATGTTATGTTCTGGTTCTTAAAGCTTTATACTTCACCAGGAGATGATTAGTTAGAAATAAATGTTCCCTCAGAACTTTGTTCCTTTCAGTTGGCTGTCTTCAAAACAGACAGTGCCGGAAATCTTAACACATTTTTATAAATGACCAGAAATTGCTGTTAAACCAAAGCAGGTAAGGAGAAAAATTATTTTCTGACTTTTTTGAATTTATAGAATAGCATGGAAGAAGATGCATCAGCTAACTGAAAACATATGACAGCAAAAGCCATCAGAAAGTCCATGATGGTCTATGCACGTGCTGGTGATAACTATCAGTTTAATTTGATACTTCCTATAGCAACTTAGCTGACGTCAAAAGAGTTCTCCTTTCCTCTGTTTCGGCTGAGTCTCTGACATTGAAAGAGGCCCCTGTTGCTCAGCTAGCATGTGGCATTTCATATTACCAGAGAAATAAATCTTGGGAGAACTAAGAAGAACACTAAGGGTTTATTTTTCCTCCAAAGCAATAGACTATTTTATTTAACTGTACAAGTATACATAGCATGACTTAGCAGTTTAAAAACTATAATGTATAGTATATGCTATAAAACAATATAGTCATTAAAGTGCAAATATATAAAAGCAGAGTAAAATCCTTTTAATGCAACTGAATGATTTTAATGAATAGGCTTATACCTGTTTCAATAAAGCTCCACATCCCAAGTTCATTATTCTGATTCTGAGGAGAAATGTGATCTTAGCAAACTGTTCTCTGACAAGCATTGCTGACTTGTATAATCTGTGGTTCCTGCCTACATATTTTACTAATAGCTTAGACAAAAATGAAACATGAGGCAAGCATCCAAAAGCTAATCAAAGTGTGTTATTCATTCTCTAGGCAATCTATCGTATCGTTATCAGAGACAATATAGTAATTCCTCATTCTCCTATGTTTTCTTCCACAAACAGAAGATTGTCTGCACTCACTATCCTTTCACTGACATTCTATTGATTATTTTTTTGTTTTTTGTTTTGTTGTGATTTTTTTTAGTATAATGCATTCTGCTGTGCAAGGATAAAAGCCACTGCCTATATTAACAAGACACTCAAAGGCAATAAGAGCCACATTCTCTTATTTACAATCTAAGACTCATTTGTTGGTCATCATGTTTTTCCACACACCTCTGAAGCAGGAAAAAAACTGGGGGGGACCCTTAAAAAACCCCTCCTTCTATATGATTTTACTCTGATTTATTCATAAAAATGTTTGAATCGAATGTTGATTTAATATTGAAAACCAAGTGTTTTTATTCTAGGGATTATATACATTCAACCTTTATATTTTATGTAAATAGCTTTATTCTTTATATAAATGCAAGTATAAAATGTATGTGCTACCCTGTCAAGAATTCCTAAAACAAACTATTTCTTTTTTTTTTTTTTTTTTAATGCAGGGAGATTTTGACACTTTACAAGTAAGGTGAGAGAATTATTTCGAGGAAAACTTGATGCTCAATAATTCACAGGAAAGTTATATCTCAGCAAAGAATTCTAATACTATGGTTTATTTTATTTTAGGGAATATATTTGTAATGAATATTGTGGAGCCAATTGTAAACTTCACCTACCAAGATAAAAAGTAATTCAGTCATTGTACTTTGAAAATCCTGCTTTATGGCTTTGTGGTATTTAACCATAATCAGATCAACTAGTTTTATATTTTTCCTTTTTCCTTCCAACCATCCTTAAGGCTCATAAATGAAAATCTGACTTCTGTTTTTTTCTAATATCTTTTTCTCTTGTCTCAAAATTCTTATAATCTTTCAGGTCCACTTGCTATTTCCATGAAGTAATTCCAATAAATCTCTTGTATTTTATGTGGTAAGAATGTACTCCCCCCAATCCTTTTTACTATGCCCCCCAAATCACAAGAATAAAACTCAGGAAAAGAAATACAGAAGCAATGTTTCACTCATGAAACCCTGGCTATTGAAAAAAGCAGAAACATTGAATCAGGCCCGTTGATTCACAAAGAGAGCTCAGTGAAGGTAATAGACAGACTAAAGATAAGGGGGTAAAATTAATTACATTCGTTTGACAGGATTAGGATCAAGAAAGGAGATAATTAAGACCCATCACGAGCCTTTGCAAAACAAGTAAAACCAATCAAATAACAAAGCATATAAAGCAGGCCACTAGATTATGAAATGCTGTGAAAACTGTATAAAAATCCATGTACTCGTCAAACCAATTGGTCAGCTGTTCCAGAATTGCATGCTGTTCTCCTCTTCAATAAACAAGAAACTTCCTTCAAAAGCAGCCTCCATTTTTATTCCTAGACCTGGTTTTTCTTCCTGCATTAATATGAAAGGATAATCCACAAGTTATTTTTGAATTTTTGAATGATCATTTAATTGCATTTGTAAATCCAGTGAATTTCAGTTGTCTCCAGAGGGAGTTGTTTCAGTAGTAATTTCTGGTTCCAATCAAGAGTGAAAAAGTTCAGACACTTCACAGCCCTATAAATCAAATATTTCCTTTAAAGTAGTCTTCTTGGTTTTGTTTTACAATTGATAGATTTTCAATCAATTAATAGGTAGCTTTCTCACACAAGAGGTTCTTTTCTATTTACTCTTTCAAAAATAAAAGTTTTTTTTTTCAATTTAAACATTTTAAACACCTAATCTCTTTAGTTCTCAGGTTTTTGCCAGGGAAGCAAAAATCAGTAAAGTTCTCAGACATTTCTAAATATTATAATCCCAGAAATATTGTAATGAAAATCACCAAAGAAAAACACTTATCTGTATCCAAAGAAAGTCGCCTTTTAACTGAACAAGAAATTACAATCCAAAAAGTTAATTACAAATGAGGAAGTCCGTTCTAATGTCCATAAATTTAGGCTGAGACACAGTTACAAACTTGATGGAAGAGCCTGCTTCCCTGTCATGCCACTCACCAGCCACTTGGAGAAACCTCTGTTTCCATGATTTGCTCCCAAAGAATTAAGGTCCAGAGGGCAGATAGGTTGATTTCAAGTTTCCTCCTCAAATCCAGATGCAGAATAACCCCCCTGAGTAACTGGGAGTGAAAAAATCTATGATGCCATCCCCCTTTGGATGATTAAGCCACAATTTTCTATACTGGAATTGAAGAAGTTAAATTTCAACACTTTCCTATATTCAGTGTGATTACAGGAAAGCAGATTGCCTTTTTACAGATTGCCTTTGACAATCCAGCTCCCATCCAAAGATTCAGACCCAACTATCTTTCCACCAAGGATATGGACCAGTGGTGGGATTCAAATATGTGGAACAACAGGTTCTCTGTGTGGATGCCACTTCAGGAAGTCCATTCTGGGCCTGGGCAACAAAAAATTAACTACCGGTTCTGCTGAAATGGTGCGAAGCAGCTGAATCCCACAACTGATATAGACACACAGTATGGTGTCCTGCTGTCCAAACGTGTTGACCAAAATTAACGAAATAAAATGGTATTTTATAAATTTGATAAGGCAGATAAGGAAAACATGTGGTCCACCTAATTTGCTAAACTACAAGTCCCAGTACTCCTAAATTCTGAGTCAGGCTATGCTATATTTCAAATGGCTGTGTAGCCATCATCTAATTGCACATATGCTATTATGAAACCATATTGAGACTGCCTCCCTCCCCAGGCTGGCAGCATTCCATGTTTTAATTTGTATCTGGAAGAGGTTATACTGGATAGCAACATAAGCCTGAAATTTCATAGGACCAGGGAGATGAATCCCTTTGCTGATAATAGACGGCAAATACGGATTTCTAAAAAGAAAAGAAAGAGATAAAATAATTTAATTGCATATATTAATGTGCTAATGAGAAATGCTTAGATCTAAGAACATCATTTATATATTAACATATTCCATCAACTCCACTCAGGAGTTCAGATAAAACTGGTATGACCTGCTTCACATCTTCTGTGGAAAAGTTCCTTTAGCAGGAGTCCATGAAAGTTCTCTGAGATGCAGAGTTTGAAAAGGGTGGAAAGGGTAGGGAAGAAGAACATGCATTTTTGGTGGATTTGACCTATAAGTGGATGGGCCAAATAATAAATTGGTTCAGAAAGAACACCATGTTCCTTGCCCTTTGCCTGGTCAAGAGAAAAAAAAACATATAATCTGACTGCAAATTCTGAAAAGGGTAATTGCAAATACATAACTATGCCAATAAATTATTGCCCACAGGAATGAAACAGCTCAACTTTCAGTCACTACAGTGTTCTGCTTTGCTATGGTAATTGATTAAAGGAGATGGAACTGAAGGGGATAAAAACCAATTCTCATGTTTTCAATGTATACACTGTATTATGTACATACAGTATTACCCTCAAGGCTTTCCCCACCTAAAATGACATATTTTTTTAAAAGGAAAATTCAGGGACACTAAGAAATCAATCCAAAACTTTCTATAAGCCAGAATCTTCTTTATCTAAGTAGCACTTACAAATTGTTTCCGTTAGGATATACTACAAGCATTTGTGTCCACATTATGATTAAGATGAAGATAAACAGACTTATAAGGGAGCAAGTTAGTCCAAATAACATAAGGAGAATTTAAGGGAGGGCTGCACAATATGCCATATGCCCTCTAGTGCGCAGATGGTCTTAGGAACAGTGTGACCTTGAATATCCAGGAATTCTTACTTTAAGGTAAAGTTACTTAAAATCATGCCAGAAGGCTGCAATTTTTAAAAACCTATGTAGGTGTAGCTCCATTTAAAGAGATACTTCATCAGCTGTACATGGATTTTAATTGACTCACTGCTTTATAATTAGAAAAAGTAATCCTGTGGAAAGAATAAGGATTTGTCCAAAAAAATACTTGGCGTCTCAACAAAACCATGAGCGCCAGTAGTATTTCAATGACAGTTTTGGAAAAATAGCATTTCTGGCATTTATCCCAGAACCAGATTGAGTAGGTTGTGTTATTAGATAGAGTTCAATTTTTGCTCTTTAATCCAACTTCTTTATGCCTTACAATTTTTGTATTATTTTACAGGTTTGCTTATAATACATCTTCCCTCTTCTATGATATTACTGTGGATGAACAAACCTGATATACTGTATATTGTAGTACTGGAAACCAGATAAAGTGCAGTTCCCTGATAGGGTTGTGTCATATTTCAGGTATGACATCAAGTACAACTCTAAGGAAGAAGAAATAAATTGGCTATTGTCATCCAGGAATGTTAGCCTTTTGGCTGATAGAAAACATGATCACATGAGTTAATTCTACTTTATTGTAAAGCTCCGTTAACAGAATCTTTTAAGTAGGGAAGTATATTTTTCTCCTTGTCTCCTTTACAACCTAAGAAATTAGGAAGGTATTCTTCTGAGCCTCTAACAGCCAGTATCCAGCTGCAATCTATACTGCTCTTATCTGACCATTTTCTTGGCAGCATCTCTTTGCTCAGTCTCCCAAAGTCATTCCCACATCAAAGCTCTGGTGGCTTCCCCAAATGACCTGATGTGATATCTTTTATTGTGAAGTTGGAATATAGGAAGCAGTTGGGATAGTGTGATTCTTTGCATGAGTTGATTGATGCTATTATGACTTGGCAGTGGAATTTCTTAGACAATTATTTCTGGGAGACTTCAATTTACTCTCCATTGATGTAGAGCATGACATAGTTTGGGAGTTTATGGTTTATGACCACCATGCTAACATGAGGTTCATATCCCAACAGTGCTTTTTCACTAGGCAAGTGGATTTTCTTGTTTTTCTTTGAAGATGTTTCGCTTTTCATCCAAGAAGCTTCTTCAGCTTCAGCTGAAACATCTTCAGAGAAAAACAAAGAAGTCCAGTTGCCTTGTGAAAAAGCACCTTGGGGATAACTATGACCTGGATGACTGAGGTTCATATATTTATGACATATGTATATCCATATACTGTAGCTGGTCAGATACTACACCTGTTTTTTGCCTTGGTGCAAGTATAATATGATCTAAAAATGACAGAGATTAAGTTCTGTTCCATGTTATGGTCAGATTACTCTTAGTTGCCCTGAAGCTTTCTGGTCTTGTCTCTCTTCCCTCTGAATGAGGTTGGGTTTATTTGATTAGTTCACCTTTGGCACCTGCTGGATTTATTTGGCTTCCAGATGGTATTTGGTGATTTCCCAAGCCTTTGTTGAGTAATTCAACTGGCACCTTAATTTCTATTGGAATGTAATGGTAGTATTAATAGGAGCTTGGTCCCCACCTGACCTAAAAAAAAGTTATATATTCTCATCTCCAAAAATTTCTGAACCAAGCAGTGTTGGGCAGTTTTTGAACCATCTCTAACATTCACTTTTTAGAAGAGTGTGGTAAAGGTAGAGGGGCTTCAACCACAGAAGGTCCTTGAGGAAATCTGGAAAATTTCAGTTGGACTAGCCCTCAGTATAATAACAAAAGAGCATTGATTGCACTTTAGTTTTCAAGTATACTATCAAATGACTATTAATTGCAACTGAGGATAGGCTCTGGTGGACTGTGGAATAAGGGCAAACTTCCTTTCAATATTGTTGCTTTACACAAAGGTACCAGTTACCAAAATATTTATATGAGTTAATATTGAATGGAAGCAGATAAAAGGTGTTTCATATTTTAGAACAGTCACATATTATTCCATGATCGATATGCATTCTTTTTTCCACTTCTTAATTTTCTTGGTATTGGTTTTGTAGTAACTATGCCCAGTTTAACTATGAAGGTTGTCACTGAGACATAAATACAATCTAGCATTGCTTTTATCTTTTTATGTCATAAATAGTTCATGGCTCTTCCTCTAGCACGCAGCTGCCTACCCAATTATTTCCCTTTGCATTTTATAAATCCAATCATTCTTTCCTATATACTATCATCTTGTTTTGCAATGGATCTCAGTTTTCTTGATGTATGTCACACAATGAATCAGAGAATTTTGCCAGAATTCACTTTGCATTTTAATCTAATTTCCCCTCCCTAGTGAATAGTCAGTCTCTTCCAATTTTGCTTCACATTAGCATTACTAATCTAGTCTCCTCTCAGCCTGGCAGTTAATTGTTATTTTGCATTATGGTAGTACCCAGAACCACTAATCAAGATGAGAATCATAATAAATACAAAGCATTTTCCCTTTAATACAGACAAAAAGATGAAGCAAAAGTCAATCCTATAAAACAGTGCCCCCCAACCTTTCGGGCTTGAGGGATTGGTTCAATGGAGAGAGGTTTTTCTGTGGACTGGGGGGGGGGTGCATGGTTTTGCATGCTGCCTGCACCGCCCAGATGAGCTTCACTTGTTTGCGTGGCCCGGTTGCTGGCATGCCATGGACTGGTGCTGGTCCACAGACCGGAGGTTGGGTACCCCTGCTTTAAACAACAACAGCAAAATCCAAAATTCACAGGACATCCAAATATGACAATGGATGCTTCCAGATAGGACATTTATTCTGCCATGATTCTACCTCATTCTTTAAATTGTATGTGGAGTCCAAAAGATACCTTTTTAAAAACCATCAATATTTTATAATACCTTCTTCTATTATTTTAGATGTGAAAAACAAAGTATCTTGGACAGGCAGTTTTAGGAACCATTTGGATCATTCAGGAAAAGGAAGGAGAACACACACACACACACACACACACACACACACAATACAAAGCAATGCAGTCTGAAAATGAATACCATCTCAAAATAATATGTTTCATTCCTCTTTGTCATGTTATCTTAACTGAAGAATTGCTTAAGAAGTTAAAAAGCATTTATACTACACCTGCCTCCTCCCTTCTCTCTCTTCAGACCCATCTACTCCCCAGCTCTTTCTCAAGCTAATTTATAAAATTTACTAAGAGAGGTTGAGTGAATTGTGAATTAAAGGATTTTTCTTTAATGCCATTGTAAACCCAGGCTTAAGAATTGGTTTCTTCCCTTCTTTCTTTGTTCAAATTCAAGCTTAGCTTTTGACATTTATATATCATATGGAAGACATCCTGGATGGATTACTTTCCAAATATCAGTGCATTAGGATTTGGATTTCCAACCTATATCTGTTATCCATTCACTGTAGAAACAAACAAACTGATTAGGTTAACTATCTGCATAATGAAGTTGCAAGAAAAGAAAAACTGGTTGAAATACAAGAAATGGATTTGGATTAGTTTAACATAGCTTTCCCTAATCTGATACTATCAGATAGATATTTTGGCTCCTATCATCCATGGCCAGCTTCTTATACTGTAGCTCACATGTTTTAATAGCACATGATTAGAGAAACTTGGATTAATTCTTGTCTTTTCAGCATTATGTTTCAGGGAATTCCACTTTAATATTAGTAATGGCATTCTTTAATAGTCTTATCAGGCTCCTATAAGGGTCTGTCTGTCTGTCTACATCTATCTATCTATCTATCTATCTATCTATCTATCTATCTATCTATCTATCTATCTATCTATCATCTATCAATCATCTATCTCTCTATCATCTCTCTATATCTTTCTATCAATCATCTATCTATCTATCTATCTATCTATCTATTTATCTATCTATCTATCTGCCAATGATCTACAATAATACTTGCATTCTTAGTGTATACTCAATGATCTAAATAAGATGCACTAAAAGATATTTAAACAGGTTAAGTAGGAAAAGGTGCATAGGATGTTGGCTTTTAGCCTGAAACAAACTAGCAAGATTTAATATTTCTTAATCAAAATTAAGAAGGGGATAGATAACAAATGAAAATATGATGATTGGAACTAACCTATCAAACACTGCTGGCCACAGTCCTCTGTTCCTTTCTAAAGAAAATGCTAGATAGAATAAATCTCATCAAATTAGTTGGGAATCTCATTGATATTACTCAACATGGCCTATCTCCACCTACTCAGATACATTTTGAAAGACTGTGACCTCTTTGTGTGCTGAATGCAAAGTTTTAACCTGCAAGATTGTTACCTAAGCTTCAGAGAACAGTTTGTCTATGGGTGGATGAATATATAGAGTTCTTTAGTGAAAACAAACTGATTTTTGTGCCAGTTACTTTTAAGAAATTGGAAATTCATTTCAAAGAGATAATGGGAAAAACAGGAAAGAATCTGCTGAGGCCAGTTTTGCTACAAATTTCTGTGGTGCAGAAGTACTTTTATCAGAATTCACAAGGATTAAGTAACTAATAATTAATAATGATTATTAATATTTCTGTGTGAGTTTTAAAATCCTTCAGTTATCCCATTATTGTGTCTTTGTCTGATTAAAAATGGGTTTTCCTGTCTGAAGAAAAATGGTTTGTAGAATGAGGGTAATTTCAAAGACCATACTCCTACAAAACCTGAGAGAACATGAGTGAATGCATTATGCAACTGAAAACAGAGATAACAATCAGCTAGTATGAACCCAGGAGGCTGAAGGGATAAATCTAAACAACTTAGAAATGAGAACATAGTTATATTATTTATGAATTGCTGTAAACTATTACAGGAAGCCCTTCTTTAGTGGTCATAATTGGAACTGACAACTCAATCATTAAATGAAGCAATCACTAAGTGAAACCACAAGTGTGCTTATTATCTTACTTCAGCTTTCACGTGCTTTACAAACCTATGATGGTCATAAAAGTGAAGATTTGTTGTAAGATTTGTTACTTTTTCATCACTGTCATAAATGGCAGTGTTAAATGGTTGTTAAATGGCAAACACTAAACAAGGTCTACCTGCATATAGAACTAGAGAGAGATCAATCTCCTCTACCAACAATGTTGGAATAACAAGTCCTAGTCATTATGTAGAAATATCACATACCCAAACATCAACCAGTTCTGTTCCAAAGCTCCATTTTGCTTTACTTCTTTATGGTGAATGTGTATGAGGATGCCACGCTCAATTGCACCATCAACTATATCATCGTGAAGAGAAACATATGTCAAGTTATTCTTCATTCTTTGTGAAGTATGCAAAGGAATTACACTAAATATCTGGAGGTACCTGAATCAACCTCAGCAAATTAGTAAACAATTCTTTGAGAATTTGATAGCGGTCTTAATCATTTTCCGAAATGGAAATATCATAGATCTGAACTGCTCCAAAGATAAAGTTCATCAGAACAAGTTATGCTTCTTTATGCATACCAAAAGCTGAACCATCAGTTCAGAAGTCAAGATGAGGACACATTTTCATATTCCTGCCCTCATACACAGCATAGAAAATGGCATGATCATAGCATAATTTGCTGAGGATGAAGGTGCTCCCCCTAGCAAAATGAAATACATAAGCAATGCTTCTAAAGAACAGCAATTGACAAAATAATAGCAAATAAGCATCTATAGTAAAAAGATATTTCTCTTTCATGTGATATAGGTTTCCTCCAATTAATGTATTGAATGCCATTTATATGCTGCCTACTGGCAAAATCCTCAGGAAAGCTTACAATAAAGAACTGTTTACTTTTGGGGTGAAAGATAGGAATGAAGAACTGTGAGTATTTTTGAAGGACTTCAATGGAACTGTATGCTATTGTGTTAAGATTATAGTCTATATGGACATGCCACATCTGTTCAAAATATAATGTCTTATGCTTCAACAAAATGTCCCAGACACAGAGCTGCTCTATATCCAAGATTTTAGACAAATAATCAGTTAATCACAATAGAGCTGGAAGGGACATTGGAGGTCTTCTAGTCCAACCCCCTCAAGCAGGAGACCCTACCAACCTGCTCAAGCAGGAGACCCTATCCCATTTCAGACAAGTGGCTGTTCAGTCTCTTCTTAAAGACCTCCAGTGATGAAACACCCAGAACTTCTGAAGGCAAGCTGTTCCACTGGTTAATTGTCCTCAGTGTTAGGAAGTTTCTCTGTAATTCCAGGTTGCTTCTCTCATTGACCAGTTTCCATCTATTGTTTCTCATCTTGCCTTCTGGTGCTTTGGAAAATAAGTTGGCCCCCTCTTCTTTGTGGTAGCCCCTCAAATACTGAAACACTGCTATCATATCACCCCTACTCCTTTTTTTCTCTAGACTAGCCATACCCAATTCCTGCTACCATTCTTCATATATTTTAGTCTCCAGGTCCTGTAACCATCTCAATTATATTGATGTAACTGAGCTCCACAAACACTGATGAGCTGGTTATTCAGATGTAAGGCTTTGGACACACATAGTCAATCTGATTTCAACACAGAAATCAGATTGACTATGTGCGATCGAGAACTACCAGAAGTACAGGCAGGATTTCGAAGAGGCAGAGGAACTAGAGATCAAATTGCCAACATACGCTGGATCATGGAGAAAGCTAGGGAGTTCCAGAAAAACATCTATTTCTGCTTCATTGATTATGCTAAAGCCTTGATTGTGTGGATCACAACAAATTGTGGCAAGTTCTTAAAAAGATGAGAGTACCAGACCATCTTATTTGTCTCTTGAGAAACCTATATGTGGGTCAAGAAGCAACAGTGAGAACTGGACACGGAACCACTGATGGGTTCAAAATTGGGAAAGGAGTCCGGCAAGGCTGTATACTGTCGCCCTGCCTATTTAACTTATATGCAGAGCACATCATGAGAAAGGCAGGGCTAGATGAATCAAAAGTTGAAATTAAGATTGCCAGGAGAAATATCAACAACCTAAGATATGCAGATGATACCACTCTAATGGCAGAAAGTGAAGAGAAACTAAAGAGCCTCATGATGCAGGTGAAGAAGGAGAATGCAAAAGTTGGCTTGAAACTCAACATTAAGAAAACCAAAATCATGGCATCTGGCCCTCTCAATTCCTGGCAAATAGATGGGGAAGAAATGGAGGTAGTGACAGATTTTATTTTTCTGGGCTCCAAGATTACCTCAGATGGGGACTGCAGCCAAGAAATTAAAAGACGCTTTCTCCTGGAGAGGAAAGCTATGGCAAATCTAGACAGCATTCTAAAAAGCAGAGGCATCACCCTGCCAACAAAAGTGCATATAGTCCAGGCCATGGTTTTCCCACTTGCAATGTATGGCTGTGAAAGTTGGACCATAAGAAAGGCTGAGCGCAAAAGAATTGAGGCCTTTGAACTATGGTGCTGGAGAAGACTCCTGCGAGTCCCTTGGACTGCAAAGCGTTCAAATCGATCAGTCCTAGAAGAGATCAACCCCGACTGCTCTTTAGAAGATCCTGAAGTTGAAACTCAAATACTTTGGCCACTTAATGAGAAGGAAGGACTCACTGGAGAAGGGCCTAATGCTGGGAAAGATTGAGGGCAATAGAAGGAGACGACAGAGAATGAGGTGGCTGAATGGAGTCACTGAAGCAGTAAGCATGAACTTAAATGGACTCCAGAAGATGGTAGAGGACAGGAAGACCTGGAGGAACGTTGTCCATGGGGTTGCGATGGGTTGGACACAACTTCGCAATTAACAACAACAACAACAACAACAAGGCTTTGGACAAATTAAACCAGTTCCCAATGACACTGTTGACTGACACTGAGAAAGTTTGAGTTAACATAGCAGAATGTTAACTCACTTTGCCACATACAAATTTTCTAACCATAGGAAGCCATTGACTTACAACCATTCGTTTAATAACCGAAGTTACCATAGCACTGAAAAAAGTGACCTATGTTTTTCATACAACTGTTGCAGCATCCCCATAGTCACATGCTCAAAATTTGGGTGTTTGGCAACTGGCATGTATGTATGACAATTGCACTGTCCCGGGATCATGTGATCACTGATTGTGGCCTTCCCAGCCAGCTTCCAACAAACAAAGTCAATGAGGAAAGACAGATTTGCTTAATGTCTATATGATTCACTTAACAGCTGCAGTGATTTTCTTCACAATTGTGGCAAAGGGCTTGTAAAATGAGGCACAAGTCACTTAACAACTGCCTTGCATTCTAGGCTCAATTGTAGTTGTAAGTCAAGGACTACCTGTAATGGTAAACCTATGACAAAAGCTCCTCTATGAATCTGAACTCACAAAGGTTGAGCACAAGGTGTTTGTCTCCAAAACTGTTGTAAAAGTTTAGCAGGAAAAATTATGAAGTCCAGTTTAACCAGAGTATAGGCTACTTTTAGACATGTTAAAATGTCTGTTGCCCAAATCACATGAAGTCTTTTAAAAGGAATAACAATCCTGACATTTTTTTTTCAAATCTTCATGTAGAAATTGATAGAAAATATAAATTAGTTCATTGAAAGAAATAACATGTAGCAAATCCTGCAAATATAAAAATAAAGTCTGTTTTTGATGTGAAGACCAATTTTTCGAATCAACTGCAAAAAAAGAAAAGGAAAAAACACAATAGGAGAACAACTTTAAAAAATGCTAAGGAGGGATATTTGGTAGTCATTGCAATAAAAATTGAATTTGTCAAGGGAATTCTAATCAAAGGAATTGCTCTTACCAGTTTCTTAAAAGTCAGGGGGGGGGGGTGGCCTCAGAGGCCAGCTGTTCCAAAGTAGATTTCTCAGGAATGATATTTTTGTGATCCCTGCCCTCTGGTCTCTCAAGAGATAGCCATCCCCATCTGCTCACAGCTAGACTGCATAGAACAGGCAGATTGTACCTGCAAAAGACTGTCCCAGATGTAGCAAGGGTTCAAACTATATAGGATTTCTAGATAATTACTGACACCTAGAAATAAGCTAGAAGCCTTCTGACAACCAGAATATCTCCTGTAATTTTTTTATTATTATTATTATGGTGAATGCTAATGCTGGACAACAACTGGACAGTACCAGAATGTTCCAGTTTCTGAGTCATCCCAAAGGGCAGCTCCATGAAAAAAAAATGACCAATCTAAGGGGTTGGCAAAAATCCTGCATTCAGCACCTCCTTGACCAGAAAGGGGCATAACTGCTAGAATCATGGAAACTTGGCAAAGCTCCAACAGAAACCATAAGTTCAGGAGAAAATCTAGACTGCTACTTTCAGGCAAATTCAATGCCACCCAGAGCAATAATGGGAAAATCTACGGAACTGAGTTCTTGCTGGGATTCCTATTCAATCTGTTTTACAGCATCCAGGCCCTCATAGCCTTCAGACATTGGATTAGGATTCATACTATGTATCTTGCTTCACCAGAAATAGGTTATTGAAGATATGTAACCCAAACCTGATGGATTACCTCCCTACTGGTTTTGTGTAAATGTATGGCAAAGTAAGAAAAAAAAAAAGTCTAAGTGTTGGGGGCAATCGCTGGAGTACTTTCACTTTTCTTTTCCCATCACTGATTGGAATCACCCCTACAAAACAGTGCTTCCGATCAACCACCCTTGTAGGTGGCCCCAAAGGCTAATGCCCATTTCAAAACTGCTAAGTTTGAAATAACCTGCTCTATATGCAGCAAAGATGGTTCCCTATATTTTGAAAGAATTCCCAATATTATTCAAACATGAAGGGTAGCATTCTCTAACTCTTTTAATAGTAGTTAGATAGTTACATTAAGGAGATGAGGTTTTTCACATCAAGTTATTTCCAAAGACTATCTTACCCAAACCTCTAATCAGATCATGCAAACCACTAAGCTTTTGTAATGATAACTTCAGCATGTTTCACAATCCAGTTGATTTGGCTATCTAATGGTCCCCCAGAAAATGAGTTCATTCAGTAATCAGGTCAAGCTTTTATGAAAGGAGTCAAAGACAAACCCACCTGCAATATTTTGGATGAGGAAATGGAGCTGAAATAACAACAAGAATGTCATTAGAAAGCTGGAAATCATAACATCTATTATGTTCTGATTTTGTTCTGCATTGTTACACGGTCCCTATTTTTTTAAGGACTGAGATTCCAGCAGCTGAGTTTGGTTTCTTTTGGCAGGAAAGTTGGTTAAAAACTTCAGGCATTTCTTTGATCATTGGACTTGTTTATAACTATACAAGCTAAGCAACAGAAGCACAAGTATAAAAATCCCAATAGTAAAATCAGTTTTCTATATCTGAGTCTTGGAATAGTGAAACAATAGTTTCATATTATTACATGCTTTTGCTTGCAAAGCTGAAGATTCAATTCGTGGTGCCTAAGCTCATAAAATGTACTCCATATTATGCATGGTGTTCTAATGACAAAGCTAGGTCTGTTCTACGTAGTTTAGTCATCTGCTAACCTGCATAGCCCCGCTAAAATGAAAGCTGCAACCCAACACTCCCTGAGAGTTGGGGTGACAGCAGTACAATCAAATTGCTTGCCATGAAGTTTCTTTCATAATAGCATTCCACAATAAAAAGAATTGGATGCTGTGTTACACTCACTTGAATCCCACTCACAGAAGGAGATGGAAATGGCACCTATAGGCTAACAGGCAAGGAAAGCAGAGGGGCCAACTCCCTCAGTGTGAGATGTGACCCTTCCACAACAGTCATTAAATTGGAAGTTTTAGCACAAACAGATTTTTAAAAATGAAGCCTTTCTTGATTTTCTTAATGTTGCAACATGTGTGCCTTGCACAACACGTTTCCTAGAGACCTCTCCCTAGTTTATTTTTAAAACAGGGACACATATGATAATTAGCTACTCATTCTCAGCTTCCCATTCTGTGTTCAGTGCAAAGTGTTTTCTGCTAAGCCAAATGTATTTTTTTTATCTTCAAATAGAAAATCTTACTACAGAAATATCAAAGCTGCAGAGATCACTTGGAAAATTCTGAACAACTTTTTCCCATTTTGAGAGTGAACAATTTCTAAAGATGAACACAGTACTTATAATAATTTCATTAAATAACTGCCAGAATTTTTCTTGTGGACTGTATTTCCACAGAAGAAAAGAGTTGTTCTTGTAATAAACACATTGTACATACTATACGAATATGAAGCTCTTTTGATTAATTCAGACAAACAGTATACTTTAGGAGTCTTCCTAAATAGGACAGAAAATGGGAAGGGGCTAAACTGGATATCAATAGACTCAAGGGTATTAGCCTTTAATGCCCTCCAGAACATCCAATAAAAAAGAGCAGGCTTTGATGAGGTTTATGGCTACCATCTTGCCTTGTTGACTCTCTCCCTATGGGTACCCTGAAATGGCTAGTAAGCACAGGTGCCATTGAAAGTCCCAGTATTCAGAAAGGGAACACCTGCATATTTCAGGGAAATAACTAATCTAAAATTTCCTTATCCCAAAATGTGAATTTGGAACTTAGCCATCTGTTTTAACAGAGCTATAGCCTATTAATCCATACTGCAGCACTTATTTCAATGCTCATATCTTGTGCCAGCACATCTACAGAGAAGGTCCAAAAGAAGTCAAGGTGGCAGCTGAACCTGTGTGACTGAAGCCCTGCTGTTTTAAATATGTTGCACTTATTACAAAGCCCACAACTCATCGTAGCTATATTCATCTTGGAGGTTTTTTAAATAATAATAAAATAGATTGCAGCTGTAGGCAAGGGTGGAGTTCATACCCCACCCACCCCTACCAGTGGTGTTACTAATTGAACATACAGTACAACTGCTCATTTTCAAATGCCATCATTTGCAAGAAGTTAAATAATGCCAAAAACTTTCCAGGAATCCCCTAAAGAACATAGTTATTTATATAGAACTGTCTGGCTTGATTATTTATAAACAGAAGCTTCTGATAGGAAGAGTTACAGACAAAGCTGCCCCAGTGGGGCTACTGCTACTGAATTTCAATTTGCTATAAATACTAGAAGAAAGGTGTTTGGGGACATTAAGGAAGCAGCAGCTGGTAGCAACCTACACAAGGATTCTTCGGTGAACTTGCATTTTACAGGAAATGTTTACGAGCTCAATGTCACATACCTCAAATCACTGTATATCTAGCAGCTGCCACCAGCTGAAGGTGGGTTATAACTACACCCAGATTATTCACTGTTGCAACCAGGAATGGAAAAACTGGTTTGGATTAAGAAGATGTAACCTACACGTGTCTGTGCCTGCACATTCATACACATACATATGGTACAAAAATAACTTTGGGTGAGGGTGACTCTCTGTATGAGTGCCTGTGTATTTTCCAGAAATCATTCTGAAATTTGAAATACTGGAATACTATTTCCAGGGGTAGTTGAAAGTTATTCCAGATCAAACCACTATTCTTTTCATATACCCACACGGAATCTAGAAGACTCTCCGACACAAGCATGCATTTATATCTGTATATCTATATCTATCTATATCTATATTATACAAAGTTTTAATAAAATTATCAAAGTAAATTTTTATATGCTCCATCACAACTTGACAATTATAAAATAACTGACTATCATGACAACCAACAACTACTGAAATCAGCTATTAAAAGAACTACTGCTAGGAAATCTTTAGGAAGAGGTGAGTCACACATTACTCCTTTTTCAAGGGCAGAGGGTAGCCAATGCAGCTTTCAGTCACAGTCAGAAAATGTGCATTATGAATGAGTCTGTTCAGAAAAATCAATGTGAATTTAACATTCGTAAAATACCTGCAAGACTCTTAGGATTTAATTTGTAATCTGTCAAATTGCCATTGCAGTCTCTCTCTCTCTCTCTCCCTCTCCCTCCCTCTCTCTCTCTCTCTCTCTCTCTGTATGTGTGTGTGTGTGTGTGTGTGTGTGTGAGAGAGAGAGAGAGAGAGAGAGAGAGAGATGTTATGATTGTGGATTACAGAGATCCTAGACTAGATTATTATTCCATTGTTACCCAACTGCATGGTTTATTCCAGAAATAAGTAATAAATGAATGTTCATTGCTAATGTTTCTATTGTAAGGATTTAAAGGAAATAATGTATAAATAATGTATAGACATGCCTGTTATGAGGTCAGAAAATTCCATTCATTTTATACTAATATTAAAAGCATGCAGCAATCGGATTGGTGCAATTGCTCCCAGACTAGGCTTCTTTGGTGCAGTCATCATGTTTTATACTCTTCACTTTACGAAAAATCCAGATGACTTCTGAACTTTGCCCACTGCTGACTTAAAGTGCTATCTACTCCTCCTTGAGTCAGCCAAAAGCAATGCTTGCAACTCCTGTTCAGACTGATACAAAATGGCACAGTCCTGAGTAAGTGTGCCGTGTGGGGGCAATCAAAGCAATTCTCCAGTATTGCTGCCTTCCTTCTTCAGCACATCATCACCCCCTGGGGAAAAAAACTTCTGTCAGTCACTACACTGCAGCAAGAAAGAGGCATGTCTGCCTGTAAACTTCTGTCTGTTCTAACCTTATTTGAATAAATATTTGTTAAAAAACAGACAGATTCACAAAGGAGCTTAGTCACAATTATTTAGGATGTCTTTCTCCTTCCTTCCTTCCTTCCTTCCTTCCTTCCTTCCTTCCTTCCTTCCTTCCTTCCTTCCTTCCTTCCTTCCTTCCTTTATACAGGCCACAGTATTGACTCCCAGATATCTTGGTGTTCTGTTTGGGATGCTGCAGGAGACACAACTGGCACTGTCATTTCATTATCATGCTATCTCAGCCTTCAGGTGAAGCACCAAAGGCCATAGAGTTAAAGCCCATTCAGAACTGCTGTTTGAACACTTTAGTCCTACAGTGCAGTTCTAATACACCATTATTTAAATTTACCAGTCATAAATTGCTTCCATCATTCCATGGCAGATGAAATATGGGAGCCTATGTGTGTCATATTACGTGATCCATATGGAAGTATATTTGCCAGAAGAATGCAAAAATACCACCGGTGCTAAAAATAACACAGGTCTACTGCACAGATTGGAAGGTCCAGTAGCTAAACACTACTGTGTCCAGCTCTTTATTTAATCAACCAATCAGTCAATTTATATGAATGCTCCACTTGCCAATGTACTGTAACTCTGGGCAGCAACATAACATTAAAACAATTAACAATAGCAGAAATAAAGAACATGCGTATATTCCAGAGACAGACACATCTAGCATTCCAGCCTACGTGCTAGGGGGAAAACATGGTTTTAGTGTCTTCTGAGATACTAGTAAGGTGAGGGCAAGTTATATCTCATGGGATGATAGAACATAATTTCATAGGTTGGCTATTGACATAGAAGAAGAGGCAAGAGCAGAGTAGTGGCAGAGAAGGCTGACCTGGGGCCTCATAAAGCCAATAAAGCCAATAAACTATACCTCTGATATAGTATGTAGCAAAATATAATAGATTTTACATACCTTGCAGCTGTCATTGGTTCCTGTGGTATCAAAAATACAGTTTAAGCTTGAATGGTCAAAAATGACAAGCAGATCTCTCTTATGGGCTAAGGAAGTGATGAAGCCATACTCATATAGGGCATGACAGAAAAAAAGTTGTGGCCAGACCCTGTTCATGCCATGGTTAGGTTCAAATGTGGACATGAGCATATGTTTATTACTAGAGGAGAGAAAGGATATTACTGATGGCTGTGAAAGTTGGACCATAAGAAAGGCTGAGCGCCACAGAATTGAGGCCTTTGAACTATGGTGCTGGAGAAGACTCCTGCGAGTCCCTTGGACTGCAAGGCGTTCAAACCGGTCAGTCCTAGAAGAGATCAACCCCGACTGCTCTTTAGAAGGCCAGATCCTGAAGTTGAAACTCAAATACTTTGGCCACCTAATGAGAAGGAAGGACTCACTGGAGAAGGGCCTAATGCTGGGAAAGATTGAGGGCAATAGAAGAAGGGGACGACAGAGAATGAGATGGCTGGATGGAGTCACTGAAGCAGTAGATGTGAACTTAAATGGACTCCAGAAGATGGTAGAAGACAGGAAGACTTGGAGGAACATTGTCCATGGGGTCATGATGGGTCGGACACGACTTCGCAATTAACAACAAGAACAATTAAGATATACCCATTTAAATAAAGTAATCCACACAGCAATCCTGCATTTCCAAATTGCATTTTTGTTGAGGCAAATTGAAAAATGGGAATTGACAACTTGTTAAAGTGTGTTACTGATTGTTACTTAGTGATCTTCCTTTGAGAACTTTTTTCCAATTTGCATTCCCCAACTTCTATTCTTGGAACTTCGTTTGGAAAGAAAAAATAACACAAATACTTCTGTCAGAGTAACCTCTCACCATCATATTAAGGCATAGGCATAGTTCAGCAATGGCGAACCTATGGTACGCGTGCCAGAGGTGGCACTCAGAGCCCTCTCTGTAGGCACATGCGCCCTGCTCCGGAGATGGCAACTGTCCCTCTTCAACCAGCCACCCACTAATTTGCCGAGGTGCCACGTGGCCAGATGCATCCCAGCACCCATGCGCTCGCTGGCCTTTGTGTGCAGGGGCCAATGGTGTCAGGCAGCAGCCGCCCCGGCCCCTGCCTCACCTTGCCCTGGGACAATGGCACCCCCGCCCTGCTCGCCTCACCCCGCAGGACGAGCCTCTTGCCCATTGCCCCACCTGCCAGAGACCCCCTGGATCTCCCCCAACCCTGCCCGGCCCCCACAGGTGTCCCTCCCCACGAGCAACATCGAAGTGATCATGCCCACCTTGGCCACACCCACCCAATCTGCCATGACCACCACAGCCACAACCACCCAGTGGACCACGCCCACCTGGCACCCGGTGATAAATAAGTGGGGTTTGGGTTGCAGTTTGGGCACTCAGTCTCTAAAAGGCTCGCCATCACTGGCATAGTTGAAGGGTTGCATGACAGAGATAACAAGTAATTTTATCAGAACTTCATCTGATTCTGTAAAGCTAATCCTTTCCTTTTTCCTTTCCTTTTTCCTTTCCGTTTTCCTTTCCTTTTTCCTTTCCTTTTTCCTTTCCTTTTTCCTTTCCTCTTTCCTTTCCTTTTTCCTTTCCTCCCCTTTCCCCTTTCCTTTCCTTCTTTCCTTGTATGATTAGGAATTAGTGCTTTCCTCCAATCATGAGTTTCCTAACCTTCGTGATAGTGCCTTCAGTTCACTGCCAGCCCACTAAGGAAACAGACTAAATTTGGGTTTAGCTATGCCAGTTGTAGCATTGTTTTTCTGCTTCTCCTGGCACAAGGCATGTTACAAAAGTCTTCATTTATAATATAGATGATGCCATAGTCAGAGGCTGAAGTTCTTAAAAGGACACAAAGAAAAAATGATAAGAAACCAACTTAATGAACATTATTTCATAGAATTAAAGATCAAGCTTTTAAAAAATTAATAAACAAGTATAAACTTATCTGACCAAGGTTAATATGCGTGGGGTTTCTGGTAGCAATTAATAAAATTTATTTTTTGACCAGTGTTGAATGATGTTATTTTAAAGATCTGTTTATAAATGGAGAGACATATTTTTTATATATATTTTAGAAAAAGTGATAATTTGGAATATTTCTTTTTATATATTTTTGTATTAGTTTTTTTATCTTTGTATTTGTGAATTTTAATTTTAAAAAAAAGAACTGGACTGCAAAAATTAGTAGAGGGAAACAAAGAGCCAAATTTTAATTTAAATTTTTACAGCTCTTTGCTGTATCTAATGGCTGTCAAGATTTTTGCAGCCCTATTTGCATTTGCAAAAAAAGTAAAAAAAAATGCTTCATGGCAGCTTTCATATTTTTACAGAAGTGGGCTACCTAAGTAACTAATTAGGCATCCTAAATAACATTCTTTTGGATTAATGTCATACTAAAAAGGGGGTTCCAATCACAGGAAGAATGTTAGCATTCTAGAAACCCAAAGAACAGTGAATGCATTACTTGTTCGTATCATATTCTCATCCATAGGAACATTTCTGATGGGAGATTTCACACTCACCTAGATAATTTGGAACTGTACCACAAATTAGTTATCTCCTGTTTAGAATGCATAAATACCATTTCACAACATATGTGTTATTACTCTGGGGATGTGATTTGTTAGGATTCAAAATGGCTAAAGGTGCCTTTGATCTGACATGGGCACCCTAGTCAGCAGTTCCTTAAAGGAGCCTGGACTTTTCCTAGTCTTTCTCAGTAATCACAAGTGCTCAGAAAGTACATGATTGAACTAAGTGACATTAAGAAGGCAGCAATAAAGCCACAAAATCATACAGGGCTAGGAAAATTGTTGTTGTAAACAACATTTGAATGAAGAATGAATGAATGAATGATAAAAATGTACAGCTCCTTTAAGAAGGCACTAACAGCTACAGAAGGGATATTCATGTTAGATCCTACACCCTTTTGCTCACCTAAGATCCAAATACTGAACACTTCTGGTTTGTATTACAATGCATGCCAAGCATTTTTCACATTTAGATTTCTGGAATAGTTAAACAAAATCCCAATACACTATACAAAGGAGGAAGGAAAGTGTTAAGCATAGCATGTGTCAGCCCTGGTTTCCTAGTGATATGTGCCAAAGAAATTATTCTGCCAAAAGCAGGCATGCAGAGGCAATTTTTATTTTTGTTTATGAAACAGGAGAGGCATGAGTATGTGGAAAAAGTAAAAGTTCTTGTTCAAATTCTTGTACAAAAACAGATGACACAAATAAAGCCTGCCAACATCTCCTCCTGACTGCTGAGAACAAAAGATCTTCTTTCAAGAGAACACTCATTGGTTAACCTATGATTACTCCCTGATGAGAGGGAGACAGAAATCTTCTCAGTCCTTTCCTTGGTTTCTCAGCTCCTGCCATGTTGGCACTGCAGCCCTGTCTCTATTAAAGGCTAGATGACTGTGATTGACAGAATATTATTATTCCACTGAGTAGCTGATAAAATGTCAATCACAGTGCGGTAGGACCTAAAGTTGCCCTATTGCAAACTTACATCACCCCACACTGACAATGAATTTGGTTGAATACTACTAGAGCTACCAACCAGTTATTACTGTCCTGGTGTACTCTGTAACCTAGTAAATAACTGTAATGAAGATCTAAGACAGGGGTGTCAAACTGCTGGCCCGCGGGTCAGATGCGTCATGGCAAAACCGTGCCCACCCCATTGCCGGCAATGGAAAAAAAGTCACAATCCATTGCGACATGTCACGTGATGTTGCGAGTTGGACACCCCGATCTAAAAGGTTTTTTTTTTTTGTCTCCAGTTGACCCATTTCTTCATATTCCATCCATATCTTGGTGGATTCTGTTAATCATATGATGACGGAATCATACATGATGGAAATATAACACAGCAAATAACAACAGGAATAATATCATTTCCATGTATGCAGTACTAACCTGAGTGAAAGCACTCAACCAGTGGAATTTAGAATTCTTGTTCAGAATTCTTGTTCAATTTAATCCTGAGTTCAAAAACCAAGGACAAACTGAGAAACCTATATCATTTCTGAAAGGCAAGAAACTTTAGTATGTTTTACATATTTGGGTATTTGACATTTTAAATTGTCCTTCATCCTGTCAGGCTAATGTAAAAATAAAATTTGAAGTACAATGCAATAAAAAAAACTAAATACAATCAGCTTACCTAATGCAGTAAAAACAATCATTTGCATAGCACTATGCAAATAAATTCAGAAGCTGCAAAATTAAAAGGCAAGCTGAGTGTATAACTATTTAAAAAGTCTTAGGACTTTTTAAAGTATAATTTGATGCCAAAAAGCTTATAAAGCTACCACTATTTGTATTTTTGGAGGAAGTTATACATTCCCTAAACAAATATTTTTAAAAAATCTTCGAGCTAGGATTCAACCATAAATCTTGAATCAAGCTCACATAGGAGAAAGCACTCTTTCAAATGCTAGGGTTCCATTAAATTACATAGATCTTTAAAAATAAGACAGAGAAGTCTTGTATTGGCCACAAAAGCAAGTAGAGTTAACCAGTATTGTATTTTCAAAATTGACTTTATATAAATCTACCTTACCAAACTAGTTAGAATTCTGGCAGCCAAATTCTCCTCCTCCTCATCCTCCTCCTCCTCCTGGCAACCTGCCTGGAATAGATTGCAGTTTTCCTGGCAAGGTTTCGGAAGTCCTTGCCTGCTTCCTAGGATATAACTGGTCCAAGTTCACCCAGCTGCCTTTTGTTCTTAAGGTGGGACTAGAACTCACAGTCCCCTGGCTTCTAGGCTGGTATCTTAAACGTTACACCAAACTGGTTCTCACTTGTATCTCTTAACATCTAATTCATTTTTAAAGCATTGCCATGTTAACTACCACTGCAGTGAAACAAACTGAGGGGTTAGTCAAGTAAGGCACACTCTGCCTAAGCAACACCTGTCCAGAAACAGCTGCTACTGTTGACCCAATCAAAGTTAATAACTGAAAGGGAACATTTCCACACCAATTAGCTTTCACTGACAATTCTGAATTTTCAAAAACCAAATTCAAATTGCATATCTAATATTTCATGGATAGAACAGCAAGAATAGTCTGAATAGCATTTCCCATTTTTACATCATTGCTTCTACTTATGCCTGCTGGGGATTTAATGGTCACAAGATGTTTTGACTTCATGTGGTCTTAATTCTAATTAACTCAGGCCATGGCATGAAGCAGGACTTTTTAATCATAAGGAAAAGCCTCTATTCAAACTCCAAATATGGTCCATAAGACATGGGATGATATGGTATCTATTCCATATAAAGTTATGCCATCACATTTTCTCTCTGTTTTCTCTAAGTCCCCCATTTCTACTACAATTATTTTTACTAGCCTTTTGCTAGCCTTTGTAATCCAAGGAACTCAATCAACAGTTCTTCAAAAAGAGGATGGCTAGTTTTCACTATGTATCTTGTTCATCTATGTTCCCTGCACTTTGTTTTGCTGACAGATTTCCCTCCCACCTGTCAATTTTATTAGAGAAATTGTAAAAGATCATTTGAAACTTGTGCTTTATTCCATTTTTGGGAGGGTTCAACTTTTTAAATTCATAGAATGTACTTACATGAAGAACATCTTTTTAATAAACACTCAGTTATTTAACATCAGCAAATCTGAGGAGCCAAGAAGAGATGCACTGAAGATATTTCACAACACTGGCTATAAGGTGCAACAGCTGCCTCTGCGTAAACTGTTATACAGTTGGCTTATAGTAATAAAATGCACAAATAATTCTTGTCCCAAAGGTGCTTTTTCAACAGGCAACTGGACTTTGTTTTTCCTTGAAGACCATGACCTGGATGACTGAGAATACATAGATACTTCTTTGTTCCCTTGGTTATTCATACTTTATTTTTTTTTCTTTTCCCATGAGATTAGGAAAGACCAAGAAACAATGGTATACCTGAAGTGGAATAGGAAAATTGGGAATATAAAGTGAAGGCAAGGAAAGGATACTATTGCTGAATCAAGATATCTCTGACAATGAAAATAATATGTGATTTTGTTATTGTTTTTAGCTTGAGGGAATATCTTAAAGGGTATCTAATATTACTACTACTATTGCAGCTATTCATTTTAGACTGGGTGTGTGTCTGACAAAGCCAAAGCTCAGAATATGTACAGTAGACTGATCTAAGAGATGTCTGTAAAGAAGTATTATCTCTATGAAGCAGTGATATTTGAAATCTTCCAAAATATTGTTGGTGTTTTGAATACTTCTCTGCAAAAATGGATGCATTTTAAAGCTGTCCCTTGAGGCAGAAGACTTAGTAATGTGACTGAGAAAAACAGTAGTTGCAGATGTACCTGAGCAAAACTGATTTTCTGGACCCTGAAATATCACCTGGATGAATGACTAATGTTGGAAATCAGATCAAAGAAATACAGTTCACTCCTAGACTTCTCAGGAACTTTCTATATTGTCCACCATATTCTTTTGGATCACTTAGCTTTACTGACACTAGTGTCCTTCCTGTTGGGTTATGTCCAGAAGATGGTATAGGTAATCCTCAACTTACGACCACAATTGAGCCCAAAACTTCTGTTGTTAATGAGACATTTGTTAAATGAGTTTTGCCCCATTTTATGACTTTCCTTGCCACAGTTGTTAAGTGAATCACTGCAGTTGATAGGTTAAATGAACCTGGATTCCCCATTGACTTTGCTTGTGAGAAGTTTACAAAAGGTGATCACATGACCTTGGGACACATCAATGGTCATAAATAAGAATCAGATGCCAAGCGTCTGAATTTTGATCACATGATCATGGGGATGCTGCAAAAGTCATAACTGTGAAAAACGGTCATAAGTCCCATTTTTCAGTGCCATTGTAACTTTGAACGGTCACTAAATGAATAGTTGTAAGTCAAAGACTACGTGTACTATAAGATTAGTATTTGATATTTAGATAATAGATTTATGGTATCGGTTATGTTTTCTGGCTTGTCACGTATGCTTTTTAGCTTTTTCATGAAAGCGCTGAGGTCATCTGGAGCTTTAAAATTGTGTGTCAACATTTGTGTGTTGATAATATCCAGTTCTATTCTCTTATCGTCTAACTAAAGAGAGTAATCTATACCCTTGAACTTTGCTTAACTTCAATAATGGCTGAATGAGAGAAGCTGAAATTAAATGCAGACAAAACAGTGGACTTTTGGCAAAGGGGAAAGATATAGTGGTGGGATTCAAAAATGTGAACAACTGGTTCTCTGTGTGGATGCCCCTTCCAGAAGTCCATTCTGGGCCTGGGCAACAAAAAATTAGCTACCGGTTCTGCCGAAGTGGTGCAAGCAAGCTGAATCCCACCACTGGAAAGATATAAAGATAAGCTTACTCTTGATGGGACTGTATGCACCCAGCAGGAGCAGCTCCACAGTTGGGAATATCCCTTGATCCACAGACATTATTGCACTTGCAAGTGGGATCTTTGGCCAGGAGCACAATTACACTTAATGCAACAAACATAATCCTTCCTGAGCTAGCTTGATTTAGCAACTTAGCAACAGTCATCCAAGCCTTGGTTACAGCTTGCCTGGACTAATGCAATGTACTGTATGTGATGCAACCCTTGAATAATGGCCAGAAATTGTAATTAATACCAAATTTGACAGCCAGACTGCTGATTGGTGAAAAATACAGATATGTTTACCAACCAGGCACAATTAAAGGTTTAGTAATGATTGTAAAAGTCCTATTAAAGGGACAAGAATACCACATACTGATTGAATTAATAAAAAAAGGAGAAATTCTATATTTAGCCAAGACCTTATACGAAAATTTCTGCTGCATTTTATCAAAGACATTTTCCAGAAGCAACAAAATCAGCACCAGTTTTTTAAAGCTTTAGGGATGCATAGCTAGCATATCAATTAGTAATTTATTATTCTATTATCAGATGCATGGCAGCCTATAATTAAACTGGATTAATTAACCAAATGGGTAACCAAAGGCACTATAATTGGTAATGTACATGCCAGGATTATCTTAATTATTCTTTACATCAGCATTTAACAAGGTTAGCTAATGCAGCCATAGGAACAATATCAGCCTTCAAAATCAGAATTATATAAGCTTTATTGAAGGAGAATGGGATAAAACATTTTTTAAAAAAAGGTATCAGTCCAATGGCATTATGTCCAAGGACTCAGTGGGTTTTTATATCTCTCTTTGAGATAACCATCCATCTTCAAGCAAGATCCGAGAGTTCAAGAGAACCCAAATTGTACACCATTCTGATGCAGAATGTAACCCAATATAGAACTAAAGAGGGAAAGTCCCCAATTTCAAATAGCCATTAAATCCACCGGCATTTGGTCTTGTTGGATTAAGAATAAGCCACTGGATTGCCCTGTTCTTCCTAATCTACTAGTGTGGGGTTCCCAAACTGAGATTTCTGAAACGAAGTCCAGATTTGAGTCCCCAAAATACATTCACACTTCATATTATTTTTCAAAATAAATGCAGCATTGATCACAAATTATTTTAAAACAATTTTTATTTAAATATTAAATAAAACAGGACTAATTAGTTGGTGCACACCTCTCATTTTAACATAAGAAACAAAATGATTTTCAGTCATGATAAAAAATAAAAACTATACATCTTAATTGAATCAATCACATAGTGTCTTTAAATAATCTATTGCATTGCAGTCTGCCAAACAGTACTGTCAAGAATATGACAAGAAGAAGCAATGCACAAACCCTGAAATGTTGAAAATGACCTTTTAGTTTCTCCGAATAATTGAAAGCATATTCTTTATCATTTGGAGAGGAGAGTCTAGAAGTAAAGTGCTTGTCACTGCTTAGAACAAACAGATTGTTTTTATGGCCTGTTGATCCATGGCAGATAAAAGAGAAAGATCCAAAGGAAAGAAGCTTACCCTTCTTGAAATAACACATGGAATTGTTTTATGAACACGAAGGCAATGCTGCTGCTTTGGCGTGACCTTGTTTCCCTTGTGGAAGTCACCCTCCAAAACCATCTACCCTGCCACTTTGCAGTCCACATAAACTGTTTTATCTTACTTTTTTTTTTTTTTTTGCTAAAAGGCACCAGTCAGAGAAGATTACACAGAGTAATTTAGCTTCACCTTGAAGATCTTACAAAACAAAGAGGCGGCAGCAGCAGCAGCAGCAGCAGCAGGAACCCAAGGCCCCAGATATGCAGACACTGTACATGAATGAATGAAACTCGAGAGTCACAAAAGCATTGAACATATACCGTATCATCTTACCCGTCGTACCCGCTTCCCATCTGCCAGACAATCTTTGGTTTATTTATTTAAAAAAAAAATTTCACATATATATATAACACTGCAGGCTGCACAAAGCAGTAGCAACTTGAAGGCACCCGAGTTATTTTTAGAGAGATGGGTCCTTAAAGAATTAGACAGAATGAAGCTAGTTTTGGCACCCAAATGGTAACCTGGAGCCCAGATGGCTCACTACGTGCTCACCTGCTCCTAGCCCCCAACTACTTTTTCGTCCTCCTCCACCCACTGACGGAGGATGGCAACCATCCTCCCTTTCTGGGACAAAGTATGCCTGGCTTCCGTCAATGCAGACAGAAGCTACCAAATGGTAAGAGAAACCAAATATCATGAAACCAAAAAAAGAGCTTATTCAAAAGATTATCTCGTAGTGTGTAATGATTTCCAATTCCTGTATGTGTGCATACAACAGATCATATTAAACTGCACATTAAAAATCTAGTTTCTTTAAAAAAAAAAACCCCAATCTGTTCAGGTAAAAAAGAACAAAACTCCAAAGTTGTGCTGTTCTTCCCATTGTAATTAATTTGTTCAAAAATCACTGTTGTGCTTTCTTATACTTTCAACTGCCAAAATAACTGTTTTATTTTTAAAATATTGCACTTTTTCCCAACAAGTCAGTTCAGTTTGGACCCTGAAAGCAAAATGCATAAAAACTTCGTTTGTAGCAGCAATAAATGTATACAGCACTATAAAACATTATGCCCAGCACGCACCATCAAAGTGAGGCTATGACTTGAGAAGGAAAACAAAACAAAACTTTTGTTTATATATTTCCCACCCCAACAACTCTTGCTATTTCACCCTAATATTTCCTAAAGCACTGTATGAGCAATTCCATGCCAATAGGTAATATATTCTTATGTTTCTCTTTCTAAAGAGAAACAAAGACAGAAAAACAGCTTGTAGTCCCAGAACAAAATCCTCAGCATTGCTTATAATGTTAACTGCTTCTCGTAATTACAAATTTTTCTTAGCTACTACAGGAGAGTTACTAAGCAAAATGTTCACAGTTTTATCAAGTTATAATCATCTAAGTTGGAAAGTAAAACTGAAAAATGTTGGTTTCATTAGCATAAACATAAAAAGTGGAGATGCTTTGAGCATTATTTTTCTACAAAGCATAATGCTATTGTTTCTGTGATAGTTTTTGTAAAAGGTAATCATCTTCACAAATCCATAAACAAGTGAAGTGAATTGGAATACCATAACACTAATCACTTCTTTGAAGAGGCTTTCCCTGCTACAATAGAACCAGACACAACCATCTACTTTTACATAACAGCAGACCCGACTTTAATACAGTACCAGAGAACCATTATTTCCCCCTTGCCGCCCCACCTGACTCATTGGTTTTTACCAAACAAAAAGGTTTTCTCATTATATTTGTTCAGTGCAAGAATATTGAAGCTAAAAGACCTAAGTATTGCTTTTTCAGTTCTATAGAGATATGAGCTTCTTCATATGAAGGGCCTCAGCACATATTTCAAACATGTTATTGCTTCTGATATCCCCTTAGCAAAATAAAAAAATCTTTTGTTTGCAGGCTTTAACAAGGTCCCAACCACTCTCTCCTGAAGGTGATGACCAAGAGAACAGGAGAAAAATCTCATTTGACTAAGACAAATTTCCCCATCTGGTTTGAAGTAAGATCCTCCATTTCACAGTCCCCATGGTGCTGTAAAGTAACTGTGTCGTAGCTCAGAGGTTGCACAGTAAAACTACTTGGCTGAGAAAACACAGATGCAACTGGAGATACATTGCTGCTGATATGTAGATGGGTATTGAGAAGGTGAGCAGCTGAAGTTACTGGAGAGACAGCAACTCCAAAAAGGTGAGGCTGAAGAAATTGAGTGTTATGAAAAGCGAGCTCTACTGAGTTCTCACTTTGCAGTTCAGAGAGGAGTAGGGATTTGGATGTATTACTGCTTGAAGAGTCGGGCAAGAAGATGTTGTGTGACTGAGAAGGCTGGTGACAGTTTGGTTGGTGATGTTGCAGCTGGAGCATCCTGAACAGAAGAAAGAGAAAGCAAAGAGGTTACCCGCTTGTGTTAAGTTTCTCGTGTTGTTCTCACCCACTATTGCCATTCTTCTAACTCCTTTTGGGTTAAGAGTGCAACAACTTTCCTGAAATTATCTTAGCCCCACAAAAACACAACCAACCAAATGCGAAGTAAGGGACTGGGATCCAGTCCATTCTCGAGGCTCTTGAAACTCACAGCAGCAAAAATACATCTTATCCATACAAAATGTATGGATGGGTCCATGCATGTTAAGCGCGCAGACATATAGGTAATACAAAAAACCCAAAATCTGCAAATGATGGGCCTGGCATTACTGATCTGATCAGCGGATGTTCCCAAGGGCACTGGGTTCAGAAGAATCTTACTTTAATGTCATGGAAAAACAATCAAGAGCACAAAAAAATCTTTCTCTGCGTGCAAATTAAATCTTAAAACAGTTTCCCCCCCCCCCAAAATAAATCCACTACTAATAGCAGAAACACTTCTCACCCAATGACTTGATATCATTAAATTATGTTTAAACCTGAACACTTCATTTCACAAAATGATGCAGAGGTCAATAAACCTCTCCATAATCTTTATAAAGTGAAAAAATAAACAATGCATTTGATTTCAAAGAGAGCCCAAGGTCAATACATATTGTTGCAAAGGCTGCAGTCTAAGGAGCGTTTCTCACGGCAGAGGCTGTGTGCTCACCTTTGCTGCTGAAGCACCTCTTCAAGCAAGTTCCTGCTCTCTCTGCCACTTCCGCTCCCGCTGCTGCCGCTGCTGCTACCATTTCCCCCATTGCTGTATATGCAGGTATTCTGCTGGGAATGCTGGAAAGGGCTCAGGCCATTCCGTGCTATCCGAGCAGAGGAGGACTGGCACACCTGGCGAGCAAGGCCTTTGATTTTATTCAGTCCGAGAAAACCTTTGGCTCTAGTATTCTTCCGGAGCTGCTGCCTAAATGCCTTCAAGCCTGTAGAGCAACACATGATCTGGTAAATAGCGCCTGTCTTAAACCCCAGCTATTGAGAAGTTGCAATTATCCCTCATGGGAAGAATTGCAGTGATAAAAATGAATATTCTACCCAAGTTTCTTTTTTTGTTTCAAATGTTACCGATTTTGAAGAATGAGATTAATTTAAGTGAATGGCAGAAAGGCCTTAATAAATTCATTTGGGCAGGGAAAAAGCCAAGGGTTAAGTTTAAAATTATGCAAGACTTCCGTGAGAGGGGTGGACTCAAGGTACCGAATTTGAAATTATACTATGATGCGGTGGTTCTAACACTAATTAGTGATTGGGTAAATTTGACAAATTCTGAGATATTACATTTAGAGGGATGGGATTTACTTTTTGGGTGGCATGCCTATTTAATATTTAATAAAAAAAATGGATTGGGTCTTTAAAGCTCATATTCTAAGAATTTCTTTACTTAGGACCTGGAGAAAATATTATAAAAGTGATTTTAAAGTACCATTATGGGCTATACCTTGGCATGCGATAGAAGGAATAAAAAGAGGTGCTAAAATGGATATGGTATCTTATAGACAGTTACTTAGATGGGATGGACAAAACTGGCAGTTAAAATCACGGGAAGAGTTAGCACAAGAAAATATTATTTACTCTTGGTTCCAATATAGGCAATTAGCAGATAGATGGAAGGTGGATTGCAAGGTGGGTCTTCTTAGAGAAGATGAAAATCTTATTAAGCAAGTGAAGGATCAAAGACAAACCCACATTAAGAGGATTTATGGGGTTTTAGTTGAATTGGATTCAGAAACGGAACTAATTAAAGATTGTATGATCAGATGGGCGCAGAATTTTGGTGAGCCAGTTCCATTGGACACTTGGGAAACCATTTGGGTGAGAAATGTCAAATTTACACAAGCACAGAACTTAAGGGAGAATTTTTATAAAATGTTTTATAGATGGCACCTTGATCCACAAAAAATGTCTCTTATGTACCCTGACTTACAACCTAAATGTTGGAGATGTGGTTGTATGGATGCTACCTATTATCATATTTGGTGGTCGTGTAGAGAGATAAAAGCATTTTGGATTAAGATATGGTGGAATATCCAGAGAATTTTTAGAAGGAGGGTAAAATTTACTCCGCAATTATTTTTGTTGGGTATAGTTATTGATTGTGATACAAAGGAGGTTATATTGATGTTAAATTTGATTACAGCCGTGAGGCTGTTAGTAGGACAATATTGGAAGAAGGAATCTTTGCCTACATTGCAGGAATGGTTTCTTAAAGTGTCTTATTTGGCGGAAATGGCAAAGATTTCGGCTTTTTTAAAGGAACAAACGCAAGAGAAATTTCTTGCTGTTTGGGATAAATGGATAAAATTTATAATTTAAATTGGATATAAAAAAATATCATATAGCTTTTTCATAATTTTTATTTTTATATATATACATATATATGTTAATGTTATATTTTTTTTTCTTTTTCTTTCTTTCTTTCTATAAATATAATTTTTAACTGTTTTTTAATTAAGCCTATATCCTGCTCTGGGAAGCTCAGGGGGGGGGAAGGGGGGGTGTTTGGGTGGGGGTGGGGGGAGGGGGGTTTTGTTGTGTAATGTTTAGTTTTTTTTCTCTTTGTATATGTGGTTTTTTGTTATTGTATTGTTTTGCTCTTTTTGTAAAATTTATAAAACTTTTTAATAAAAAAAAAAAAACACCCCACAGCTATCTTCAAAGTTATATCCCTCCTTTCCCACTTAGGCCACCCTGAATGACAGCCGCAGATTATCATCTCGTTTCATCGCATACACTCCCACGCACACATTCCTCTGTATCATATGCATGTTCTTTTGGTTTGAGTATAAATAACTTGCAACTTGCAATTTGAAATTGTGGCCATGCTGGTCTCTTTATAAATACCAGCATGGCCACAATTTCAAATAGGAATATAACATGGTGTATAGTACACAGGCAAATGTCTAAAACTCCTATTGCAGACCTAGAGAATATTTGGTGGGCCTGGATTATGTGTGTACAAGCAAGGAAAGATTACCTTGAGTTAATGAGGTATCAGAAGCTCTCCTTCCTTCTTGGAAACTGACAGGCAACAGAGAAGTGCCACCTCTGCAGCCCTGAGTTTGCAACACTGGGGTATCTGAATGGGAAGTCAGGAACGATGATGTAACTCTAGCTGCGGTTGGGTGACCAAGGTTCATTTGATTTTCCAAACAGTTGCTCAGCATTTCAGAGCCATCATTTGCTGACGAAGGGAGACAGCTGTCCGAACTGGTTCCTTCTGTAGGGCTTGCAGAAGAGGAAATGACTATACCTATAAAAAAAAAAAAACAGGCAGAAGGGAACATTTGTGAAATTGATATAGAAAATAACAAGAGTATTGGATACAAGATGAACCTTTTCTACTTACAAAAGACCTACTCTTAACAAAAGCCTTAGGCAGTACTATGCCTGAGGTCAAACAATATGAAATTCAATTCAATGCAACTTTAACTACAGAGTAAGAGTAATAATAAAAGTAGTATTCTTTTAAATATTAATTAAGCAGCCTGTCTTCACAGCACTTACATGGTGGAGAATGCTGATAAAAATGAGTTGTTACTCCAGCCAATGTGTGTCTTCGACTTGTGCTGATGGGAAAACAAATTGGATTGAAAGCTCTGATTTCTTCCTCCAGTTCCTTGTCCTGCTTTACTTCCTCACTGATTGTAGTTTCCAGGAGGCTGTTTGGAGAGATGGAACGATTCCTAAAAAGGGTGTTGAAGTTTGGATCCATAGGAAAAAACAATGGCTGAAAAGTAAAAAAAAAAGGAATAATAAAGTGCCTTTATCTATTTATTTAATCTATCTATCAGGTTTATACAGCCACCCATCTCACAAGAAGCAACTCTGGGCATTGTTGTTTGTGCCTCTATAGTATTTTTCCAAGAAGACACATGTGATATCGTACGGATTGACATTGGAGGGTAAAAATAAAGGACAGATCTTTAAACGTATTCTCAGGCCTCCTTGGTTCTAGGATTCCTGTTTCTCCTGATGGCCTCCAGTCAACTATTATGTCAGAATGCCAGGAGCACCAACCTGGAATGGGTTGTTCAGGTCGCAATCCACATCTGCCTGCAAGGGGGACTGAATCAGATTTGGGGGCTGGTGATATAGCAGAGATGATCTGAAGTTCTCCGTGGCAATTTTATCCTGGGGCAACTAAAGAGATTCGAAACAAAGCAATGATCAACTACATTTTGATTTGACATTCTGCACAATCTAGATAAATTTGCCAGAACTAATTAATTTGTCCTTTAATAAATACATATCCTGAGTTTAGTTTTTGAATTTCAGAAAAATGAACTGGAGAATAAAACATTAAGTCCAATGCAAGCTAACTGTCAGCTCTGCTTGCTGATGCTGAATGCACAAGATTTCCTACAGCAAATGGTTTAACACTGACATAATTTATTCTAATTTGTTTATCAGAATTCAAACTTTTATTTTAACCTGCAATGAAATATGCTTTATGCCAGAACTGCTGAAATATGTCTCTTGGTCCACAAAAAATGATGAGAGAGCTGCTTCCTTCTGTCACTCTTAAGCTATAGTTCAGCTCTAAGATGAACAGGAGCAAAAAAGAAAAAAACTGCATGGGGAACTCAGTTGACTTAACTTAGCTGACCTAAGAATGATTATATATGACCTTACCTCAAGGTTGCTGAAGTCTGAACTTCTTGGTCTTTGCTGACGACTGCTTACTGAGCGATGGGACAATTGATTGCTACGATACTCCCTGAGGCGCTCCAAAAGAAGGTAGTAAATTGCAGCAAAATGATTGTAGCTGCTGTTTTGTAAAGACTACGGGAAATGGAGACAGAAACTAATTATAGCGCACAGATACATTTAAAAAGGTATAGCCATCCATTCACTAATCCCAAAAACGTCTGTCTAATAGAAAGACAGCCACACACACATACACTCTCCTTCCCACCCACCCCCAAGTTTATTGCAAAATAAGTTATTTAAAATTACTGGCTAGAGGAGTTACACTTCAAAGAGCAAGGTTTAGCCATTGTCATAAAGGCAAACTTAGGGATTGGGTGAGCTTCTTCAGGAATGGAAGAAATTGGGATTCTCAAAACTAAATATTCTCTGAACTCAAATTTTAAAATGTCATGCCAGCTTGAGCATTTGAAAAGCACTCCTATCTAGAATCTCCAGACAAAGGTAAAAATTATATGAGCTATACAGGAATACATTTTTAGCAATAAACTGATACTCGATAGGCAGACAGGTGCCACTTTCCTAAAGGACACACCTTACAGGGGTTCTCAACCTTGTCAACTTTAAGACTTGTGGACTTCAACTCCCAGAATTCCTCAGCCAGCTTTGCTGAGGAATTCTGGGAGTTGAAGTCCACAAGTCTTAAAGTTGACAAGGTTGAGAACCCCTGCTATGGTCCAAGACAGACAATGGCTTTTCAGAGTAAGATGTCAAAAACTCACCTCAATCGTTCTTTGTCTGTCAATACCAAGAGTCTGCATGATCCCAAGGACCTGCTCATTATAATCTCCGAGGTTGGAGTTATAGTTCTGCATGGAGAAGGATAAAGAGTGCTGCTGCTGAAGAGACAGGTCACCCTGCATCCACTTGTGCTGCTTTATTTGAGCAATTGTAATTCGTTTTGTAGGATCCACAACCAGCATCCGTCGAATAAGCATTTCACAATCTGGTGATTTATTTAGAAGACAAGAACAGCAACATTTGAATATAAAATTAAGGGCAAACAGAGTGACTTAAAAGTTAGCTTAGTGTTCAAGTCTCCTTATTCACAAAAAGCAGGCCCATGAAAATTGTTCAATAATGAAGACAAATCTTCATAGCTATTTCCCACTTCCTTCACAAAATCTTAGGGAACTTCAGTTGCTTTTAAAATTTTACAAGCGTAACTTGGAGGGATTCTTCTGTTGCCCAAATTTCACAAGAAGCTTATTTAAGTACTAGAGTCAATGGATAACAATTCAGCTACTGACAAAATAGTGATTGAAAGATTAAAATAAATTCTAAAAATATATTGTCTACTAATTAAGTCCTTTTTTCTCCTAAAGAAAAATCTTATTATATAGCTTTTACATTTTAAATGCTTTTGAATATTTTCCTAATTAATACAGAGCTAGGGAAATCTTTCATTCAAAATGTTAAAATGCCACATAAATAATGATATGTTCAATGTTTAAAAACATTAAAATATAAAACAGGAAAGCGTTAAAGTTAAAAAAAATAGAAATCCCACCTTGGGACATGAAATAGGGAATACGGAATCGTCCTTCTAGCACTCTTTGTCTTAATGATGGTAAATTGGGTCCATCAAATGGGAGAGAACCACAGACAAGGACATACAGCACCACACCAAGGCTCTGTCAACAACAGAATAACATATATAGTCAGTGAAATACACTGTATCATCTTTTGATATCTTACCAGGTGGCTAATATGGGATTTACAGCTTACCCATATATCAAGATATGGCCCTTCATATTCCTTTCCTTCAAAAACTTCTGGAGCTGCATAAGGTGGGCTTCCACACCAGGTGGACCGAGGTTCACCAGATTTGTAGAAGTTTCCAAATCCAAAGTCTAGAAAGGAAGATGAATAAAACATCAGTGTTTATTAATAATATATGAATAAGTAAAATTATTTGTATCTATTCTGGCAATTATCTAAGACCACCACATCCATTTTATTGATTTTCAATTGTAGATTTCAAAGCTGTGTCTATTTGAGAAACATATAATACACTTCTAATGAGAAAAGATTTGGAAAACAGGATATGTTTTGCAGTGACAGCATTCTCACCTGCAAGCTTGATATTCATGTTAGCATCTAACAGAAGATTCTCCGTTTTGAGGTCCCTGTGCACTATATGATGGCTGTGACAATACTCTACAGCTGAAAGTATCTGCCAGAATTTCTTCCGAGCTTCATGTTCATTCAGGTGCCCACGTGTAGTTAAATGATCTGTCAAACATGATTAAAAGGGCAGAAATGTCTTCACGTTAATATCAGCTTCAATAACCTCTTAAAAAGCATCTAGAAATAAACTTCCTTACTTAGCTGCACTTCAGCTACTTAAGTTATATATTACTACTGGACAGCTCAGTCTATAGCAGACATAGGGTTGATTCACACAAAGTAGTAAATCAACATACACTCTATCTGATTTTTGTTTAGTGTGAAGTATAAACCGATCCATGATGGCCAGAGATTTGTAACTAATTATGACTCTTCAGTTGATGAAGAGTCTATGATATAGCAGAAGTTTCCATAAGGGGAGAAAAGGGGCAGGATTTTTTGCTGGCTTGCCTTTCTTTCTGTAATTCTCTGTCTGTCGCTCTTGTCTAATTCAGAATGGTGGAGGCCCCATTATTTAAATTATGGATAACAAGCAAGTAGGTGATCACAGCTAATATGCCATGAGAACTTACCAAACATTTCGCCATTCTTTGCAAATTCGGTTACAATGTAAAGCATATCTTTTGTTTCCATAACCTGATGAATATAAGACAGAAAAACATCATATCAAAGATGTAAACTTCTGAAATCCTGAATATGCCTTTGATGATAAAGCCCATTTATAATAGCACAAAACATGCATTTCCTTGTTCACCCATATTTAATCTACAGAGAAGACTTACAGAGACAATCTACAGGAAAACCCAACACCTGCACACCTCTGTATGCAGGCATCTGATTGACATCTAACTTCTCATTAAATTTATTAAAACACATATAATGATAAGACATATATTTAAGTCCACTTAATACAATTCATCATCTGACTTGGAAAAAACAGATGACAAATAAATTTGAAATATGCAATAAGGAACAAACAAGCTATTCAGTTGTTTATACTTGACACTATATATGTTTCATTATTTGGTACAGCCTTCGCCAACCTGAGGTTCTCCAAATGTGATAGAATCATATGACCTGTACATTCTGGAAGTTGCCATTCCAAAACATCTGTACAGGACCACATTGGAGAAGGCTGTTCCAGTATAGGGTTAAACATGCCTAATTCCAACACCCATTGCCATCAAAATATGAATGGCTCTTCCAATATCAGCATGTTTTCAAAGTGTATCATTCTATTTGGGTCTGTTTTTAAAAATGCTTAATATAGACAGTAGTTTCTAAACATTATTTATTAGTGACAGTTCTTGTTATCCTGCCATAAATACAAATTATCCAAAGGAAATCCCATTAAGGATAACTGAACTTTTTTAGTATAGAGCTGTTGACTTGAATCCCACATCCATAAAAATATCAGGGAAATGAATGAAGGAGAGTAAGTGTGTGTGTGTGTGTGTGTGTGTGTGTGTGTGTGTGTGTGTAAAATGTCAAGAGCTATAAATTCTAACATTGTCTAATGAAGTTTAAATATCAAAGGCACGAAAAAGCACTTGCATCCTACACATAATAAAAACATACGTGTATTTTATTGGGGAGGGGAGAGAGATATGAAAGAATAAGGCATTTAAAAAGTTCTGGGAAAGAGGCCAGCTGGATTAAAATTAGACAGTGCTGTTAAAATCAAATCAACACCATTCTCCACCCCCAAAGTGGCATTTCACCTAATTCCTATTGCTCAAATTCCATCAAAGAGAAGCATCAAGCACAATATCAACAGCCGTGAAATACGTAAGTTGGGAGAGCTAACAAAGCTCCCCCACTATTCTGCTAGTTTATTCAAATAGGCAATTAATACAAGGTATTTAATTATTTTAAAACTCCTGAAATATTTATTTTTCTATGGAAGTAAAATCAAAATAAACTCAAGCATATTATATTGCCATGTAGCTTGACCATAGATAGCAGACATTCACAAATATTGCAGTGGCAAAGGCTTTTTTAAAAAACAAATTCTCTACATAAATGTCTTTTTGGTTGTCATTTTTGTATTTCTTAAGTTAGTTGCTTATTCCCTAAAAAGCAAAATGTTTATTGACAACTTTATGATTAATATTTACACACTATGCAGAATCAGGTTTTGACATTTTCTTTTAAAATTTTCCATATACTATAAACAAAATACTTTTATAAATATCAAATATACTTAAAAACAAAAAGAATTAAATTTCAATATCAGCATTTTGGAAATATACTCATTTAAACTATTTAACATGTTTTGATCTGAAATAATACGTTCATCTAATGGAATCAAGTATTATTAAGATCATTAGGCGCATAAAGCCCAAAATATATCTAACAGGCAGGCAATAGTCTGAAATCATTTCTTACCTGGTACAGTTTGATTATGTGGGGGTGATTCAAGAGCTTCATTATTTGAACCTCTCTATAGATTTTTTCCAGATTGCTCGAATCTAACCGTGTTTTGTCTATAATTTTTATTGCAACCTAAGGTTTAAGCAAAAAGAAACTCAGAGCACTCATAAAATATGTTACATTGCTGCAAGTAATACTAACACAAAATTAAGTGTGAAAAGCAGAACATATTTATAGGAAAACTAAAGCTATAAAATTACACTCCTTCTTAAGCATATTTTAAGGAAAGCAATATACAATACATGTGAAAATTAAAGTAACGCAACATCTAAAATATTTCAGTACCAATAGACTGACGGGACTTACACGAAAATATACGAGCAGTACAACTTTAGACATGTTTAGATGGAATAGAAATCTTTTTTTAAAAAAATTCACTTGTTTCTTAAGTAAAATCTACTTAGAAATTAGACTGCTAGTTAGTGTGACTTTTACTTCTTGATATTCCATGCTTTGTACAATCCAGATTCAAAGTATAATTTCAGCATTTTCTAAATGTTATAATTATTCAAATATAAATGTATAATTATAACAAAGCTTGTAAGCATTTATACTTAGTTACACCCATTTGATTATATAAAAAAGAGTTAGCCCCAAATGCATAACTCTATCATTCTGAAAAGTAGCAATTATTTAGGAAGGAATAAATAGTAGGATAACAATATTATAATTAAGCCAGCAATAACTGTGAAATCAACGCCACAAAAGACTCCTCTATATTTAGTGTCATTCTACTTTATATTCATTTGGAGAACTATTCAAAGTGTGTAATAATTTACTACTGGTACTTAAGCTATATTCTGGTCATTACTGTCTACCCCAGGGAATGCCTCTCCAAGTAAATTGGTTTTTTTTCTACATTTGTGAAAATTGATTAATTCCACTGAGCACCGTCTCCCAATGTCTCATGATAAATTTTCTCTATGAGGCAAGGCAGTACAATCCCACACCCACCTGTGTTTTGGTTACTCTGTGCCTGGCAAGTTTGACCACAGCAAAATTGCCTTTTCCCAAGGTCCTCTCAATATCATAAAATCCAACCCGAAGAGGCTTTTGCTGGCTTTGGCTTGAGGTGGGAACGGCTGTATAATCTGACATGATCACCATGATTTGAGTTTGGTGGGGAGCAAGCACCAACTAGAAGGATGTCGGCGTAAGCATTCCTTTTTGAAGATGGCAATTTGCACCTGCAGAGACAAAAACTACATTGAAATTTTCCCCGTTAAGGCGTTCCTTGATCACTTCAGAAGTTGGTGTGCTGGACTTTCCACGGAGACAAAGGTAATGCAGTTGAGGTAATAGAAAGCTTTCCCTGCTTTTCTGTGGTCAGAGTTAATTAAAAAAATAAAGAATGAGATGTATAAACTGAGAGTAAAAATAAATGGTCTGTGAAATCTTTGGGAAGAATTGGGAACTCTCTCCAAATATCAACAGTCCAAGCAACCAAAGCCCCAGTAAAAATGAATGGGGTGGGATCTGAGGTGTAGCCAAACGAGAATCTCTCAACACTCGCAAATACGGTTTTCGTGTGGACTTAAAAGGGAAAGAAAGAAAGAAAGAAAGAAAGAAAGAAAGAAAGAAAGAAAGAAAGAAAGAAAGAAAGAAAGAAAGAAAGAAAGAAAGAAAGAAAGAAAGAAAGAAAGAAAGAAAGAAAGAAAGAAAGAAAAGACGCAAGCTTTCGCAGCATCCGCTCCAGCCCTGCCCGCGCAATTCGCTCCGAAGCTGTACCTTGAGCCCGGCTGCCAAGCGGCTGCCGCCTCCGCGCTCGTCTGGCTGCCAGGCAGGCTCACAAGCTGCCGCCGCTGCTCCTACTGCTCGTGGCACCGCCGCGGCTGCTCTGCCGGCTGCCAGCGAGCTCTCTGCGCGCCGGGGGCAGAGGAACACGCGGGAAGCCCTCCCCCCGCCCACCTCGAAAACCGAGACAGACCCATTGACGTCACTTTGACGCCAGAGCGACGCGCGACCAAGCGTGAGGCTGAATGAGAAGGGAAAGAGAGACATCCAGCCGTTGCCAAGAGACGGACTGTTCTGACGCGCGCCCAGATGGACCCGTCGCCCTGGTGACCGGGAAGGTGGGGTGACGTTCGCGCAAAGAGGAAGGAGAGGTGAAACAACCATCCCCCTTCGCTTGATTTACCACGTGATCGTTTGTTATCATTGCGAGGGTCGCCCCTGCGGGAGCGCACCACCTAGGATTAACCCTCCACGCGCCGCCGCTCGGGCTGTTTGGTCCGCCGCGCTTCCAAGGCCAGGTAAAACTGAAATTCTTCGGCCGCTGAAAGCCGGGCTGGGTTGAACCATTTCTCCGCGTACTTCTTTACTCAAGACTTTGATTACCCCCTAAGACAACCAGAGCCTCTGGGTAGGACGCGAACTAGGGAGGCAACGATGTGTCACCCTTCCTGCGTCAAAATACTGGTGTAGGATGAGAAATCTTCACGCTCCAGATCCCCGAAAGAGTATAAATGTCGTCGCCACGCAGTAAAAGGGTGAATGACTTCGGTGTGTGCGAATCTCACTCGTTTAGGCGACCCGAGGCAGATTTTAGCTCTTTAGGCTGACTATGAACTTTGAGATTTAAGGTATTTGTGAACCCAGGATTCTGCAGACGAGAGTTTTCCTAAGTGCAAACATCTTTGGTGGGGTTTATGATGCGGCTCGTCTATTGTATGGCCTTGGCCATACTTGAAGAGATCTTAGGCTGTCATTTTTATTTTTTAAAAAAGACATTTCCTTCAGTTTGGAGCCACTGAAGGAAATAGAACATATGAGAATGTAAAATCTACAAAAAATAATAGCATGAACAAAAGAGCCTTTGGTTTTGCCCTGTTGTTTATTTAAGACTGTGTGGCTGTTGAATTTCTACTGTTCAAAGCAACTTTATCTGGAAACAAGCAACCCAAAGAGATAATTGGCAGTCTATTTAAATAATTACATTAATTTGCTGCAAAATCTTAATGTTTGCATTCAAAATGTAGCCACAATTTGCTGTGGTCAGTTTTGAAAGTTTATATAAGTAATAATTGAACATGCCTTCTAAACAGTGATCTTTTATATGTGCTATATGAACAAATTTAATGAATATGCTAAACCAAAATACCTGATATAACCTTGTCAGCTTATCCTGAATTCATTTTAGTCACCTTGCCTCAACCCCTGCAAAGTATGTCATCTAAATTTGCCAAGCTGTTGCTCAGTTAAAAAATTTGACAATCTGTTAGTATGCCAGGAATCCAAGCACCTATGTGTGCCAGGCAGGAAAGAAATCCATCAAATCTTCAGATTATTATTGGGAACACTGAGTTTAGCAAGCAGGTCTTTTAAAAAGAGATAATCCCTTTTGCAGGATTGAGAAATTGGAAGAGGTGTATATGTGTATTCCAGGTTGCCTGTTTTTTTTTTCCTGTACACTGGGTCCTTTATATTCTATCCCTTTCTACTCTAAGTATGACCTATCTTTTAAGCATTAAGTATAGAAATGAAAGTTGCATTTATAAAACTATATTTTAATCTTAAAATAATAGAAATTTAGCACATTCAGTTTAGCTGAGATTTTTGGATTGGAATCATGAATGCAATTGCTGGATAGTAGATCCTACTTAAATCAGGTGAAAGATGGCTGAGAAAGAATATTTGTCCATTTGTTTATTTTAATTTATTGGCTTGACAATGGACTCTGAGAAGCATAAGTATATAATAAGCTGTACATCCTTAACATTTTGTCTTTAATCTGAACCTGAATCTTTTGAAGGGCAGAATAATCATAGAGGGAAAAAAATCCTGGTCTCAGCAGAAAAGAGTTTGGAGAATTTGAGCTCTTTGATGTCCTTTTTGCAAATTTACATAATGACCTTGGGCTTACCTTCATCTTTTTTTTTCTTTTAATGGAGGTAATGATATAAATTTGATCTGTGATGATCTCTACAAATTAGAGAGAACCTCATGTGAAATCCCAGGTAATACTGCTAAGAACTGAAACTAGGTGTTCCTCTTCGAGCACTTGAAATGTAACAAAACAGTATGTACAAGTACAGCTGCTCCATGTGAAGAATTCCCTAGAAGTTATTAAGAAGAAAATACACTTTGACAAGCTGTGCTTTATCACCTTATAGCCCTGGAAAAGCACTGTTCTTAGTTTAACCATATCTGCAGCAGTTTATTATAGACCTCTCAACAAACAGTTTATTAGTCAGGAGAGAAACAAAATGATAAGGACTAGCTTGATGTAACTGGTTCACGTGCTTGTTGCCTTCCAGATATAGTGGCTAAAGTAAGCCTGAAAGGTACCAGGCTGGGAAAGATGAAGCAAAACAGCTTTTCTTAGACTGAGGGTTACATTGCTTTCTAGTGTCAGCACTCAGCAACATGTAAAACTCAGTATAAATTAATTTGAATGTAAATTAAATTGAATTCGTTTATACATTATTAATAGGTTTGTTCTCCAAATATTTAAGTATTTCCTCCTTCTGTTATATTAAATATTACAATTTAGTGACAAGTTTTAGAGGGGGTCTAGGAATTGCATAGGTCTTTGAGAACTGTATGTGGCTCTTGAGCAACTTGTTATGGAATTATTAAAGGGCTTGCCCAAGTGTAAGCAATAGGCAAATATGCTCCCTGGAGTTTATTCTATTCTTTGCAAAATGCAGTGCATTTTTTTTGTTTACTGATTTTCTTTCCATTTCTTTTCCTTTTTCAGACTGCTTGAAAGCTTTTGTGAATGTACATGACATCTTCAGTGATCACTCCACCATAACTGTGGTTTTGCAGAAGGAATGGGGTAGTGGTGGTAAGATATATCCTTTGGCTTGACCGAAGCCAGCCATGGTTTGGAATATCTTGATGGTATTTGCTAAACAGTTGACATTGATAACCTCCAATTAAGTAATCTCCCCTTTTTTCTGTCTTCTATTTTTAGTTAAATATTAATGCTATTTTTCCAGATACTAGACATTTGGGGAACTAAGGCCCTTTAAAAAGAAAGAAAGTGGTTTGGGGGACTGCAAAGCCACTCTGGAATCTGTATAGGAATGAGTCTGCTTTCCTCTCAATACTTTGTGGAGTCTTGCTGATGTGTCTCTATGTGGGGCCTGTCCCAAAGACTTCAGCAGTATGAGCTGAAGAGATCACTTTTACGATCAGATGCTTGTTAGCATCACTTCTGTAAATAAATTAACTTAAGACTGAGAAAGAATCAAATGCAATAATAGTCTGAATTTTTCTGTGCTATACATTTTTCTTTAATTTCTTTAATCTCCACTCCCAGAATCCTTCTGAAAGCAATTTGAAGCCATTGCATTCATTTATGTTGGCTCTAAAACATTGAGAACAAACAGAAAACATCATGAGCAGTTGTCTCTCCAACCAACCAGTTAAGAGTTAAAAACAGTAGGATTCAAACAATGTCTTGCTCCCAAACTGCCACAGCTCCAGTAGTAAAATTATTCCTTTGCTTTCAGGTCACATAAAATATAAAACAAAAATATGCAAATATATCTGCATACTATCTACACAAATGCATATCTGGGTACATATTTCTGGCCAATTGACAGAATATAGCAGTGTTTCTCAATCTTGACAACTTGAAGATTTGTGGGCCAACCCTCAGAATTCCCTAGCTAGCATGATGGAAGAGGCAAGAATTTTGTCAATGCCATTCGTATAAGCTGGGAAAATAAACCAGACCATTTTTACAGGTATTGTGAAACTGAGTTAAAGGATTAAGAGTGTGTGCTAATTGCTCTCTGTATTCATCCCATAACATAGGGTGAGCAAAGGTTTGCTATCATCACAGAGCTGGGAGGCATGAGGTGGAGCCCTCAGATGTTCTGCAACTTTGAAGAGAATTTGTGACTTATTTGGGTGGGATTGAGGGTTCGTGGTAAAATTTAAGTATTAAATAACGTCTGACTGTTCTACAGTTACAAGATACCTAAAGCCAAATAAATAACTGATTGGTTCCAAGTAATGTGTGAAAGATCATCTCCAGTTCATCTCTTTTTGGCTCAGTGAGGTTGCCAACAGATCATATCTATGGTAATAGCAGAAACCAGCATTTGGCAAATTCCCATTAGGGTCTCTAAACTTTGCAACTTTGTATTATCTTGGCCTACTTCCACATTTGCTGACTTCTTCCAAGTGAAATAGCATTCATAAGTCCTGTGTATAATTTATCCTGCTGTTACTATTTCCTCAACCCTTCTTTCCTTCTCTTTTCTTTCTGTTTCTGAAGTCCTATTTGACATATTGATCGGTCTCAAGGCAAACGGAAGAAGAGCCACCCACTGGCTCCTTACATTCTATGGGAATCTGAAACAAATTTCATTGCTAAAAAAATCAAAATCAAGCAAGAGGAGAGAAAAAGTGGCAAATATGGGGTTTGCAGAAAGCTCTAACTGTGGCTTTGAAAGACAAGGCCTTAAGAATCCAGTGCTTCTCTAGCAACTCTACTCTTGCCATACATCTTTTTTGTGCCTCTTGGAAATTCAACATTTCCTAAACTGGCTTTTAACTAACTGTAGTTACTCTCTTTCTTTGGAGTAGACTACACTGAGTTTACATATTTCTACATAAATGTTTATTTTTTTAACCTTTTAAAATTATTTTATCAGCTCACATTATTTTAAAGCAATTGAGAAACAAAATAAGTTTGTCCATGTTTTACTCAAAACATTTTTTAACAAAGTTCATAAGCATGTTTGTACTTTTAAAATAACAAGGTACCATTTATTTAAAACAAACAAACCCACATTTCCATTTAGGAGTTGTGTGGTTGCTGTTTTGTTTCCTTGCACATGGCAGTGTTTGTAGAATCCTACGTGGAAGTCCTTGTCATCAAGATTTTCTTTGGGACTGTATAATTATAATTGCATAATTCATATGACGTACTATTCCTTACAATATATGCTGTTGTTCACAGTTTATTGTGCAAATTATGGGCTCCTGCTCTCTAAGCATACCATTTTAATGTATAGGATAGAGTTAGGATTAGGATTAGTGTTTTAAATGTGACATTTACTGCTAAAAATGTTGTTACAGCATCTGTGACACCTTTATCAACATTTGTACAAAGGTTCTCCACTTTCTTCTCTTGAATTTCTTCTTGTACTTCAAAAAAACAATATTTCTTGAAACAAGATGGCTCTGTGCACTATTATACGGAGCACCATATTTTGCTTGAAGCATATTCTGTTTTAAAGATGGGCATTTAAAAAGTTAGTATGACCATGGTAAACACCTAGTGATAATGTTAAAAAATAAATATCTTTTGGCAGGTGTGTAAATAGAAAAAAAATCCAATTCACTATTATGCCAACAAACCAAATTTTCATATAACAGGCATCTAAGGAGTTGTTATTTATAACAACTAAAGAGCCCAACAACCCAATTCTCTTTAAATATGAAGAACAAAGAAGAGCCTTAATGTTGCCCATTAACTGTAAATATACATAGTTCAAGATTGTATGAGTTCTCCTAATGTAATATTAAAATTAGTGCAAATTGATACCAGGTCGCCTTTAATATGACTCAAAATTCAGTTAACACAAAGCTAGTGTGCGTGCAATTAAGCCAAGCACATGTGAAGTTGCATTTGGGTTTTAGAAGCTGCTGATCTTCATATGTGCAAAATGGAGAACCGAAAGATTCTGTCAGAGGAAAACAGTACAAATATAATACTGTGATTTTATTAGCCATACATTTAATTATAAATATGTTTTTTATCATTTCCTATAAGATTTCATTAATATACACATAAAATTATGTTTTAAGATTTTCACCGTCTACTTCCACTGGAGTTGAGCCCATTACTCCATTTTTCATGAAAATATCATTTCAGTACTTAGTCAAATTTGGCTAATGCAACCATTCCATGGGATTCACTAACTGTACTAATCGAGACCTAATGTACTCGGACAACAGACAAAGGTCTTCCCCAGTATGACAAGATATATTATATTTATAGTAAGTATCATATGTAGATGTAGTTACATATTGAAATTAGTATGTGCAGTTTATGTAAACCTATGTCTCTTTTTGTTTGTGTGGTGATGCATTTCTCTTTTAGAGGAGACAATCTCACATGCATTTTTCTGTCTTTGTCCCTATAACCCTAACCCCCTCACCTTGCTCTCTCTACCTATCCATCCTTTTGGTTATCATATTGTTGTATTCCACTGTGTTCTTTTTCATTGTTCATTTTATTGTTCTATTATTTTACTTCTGTTTATATTCTTTTCATTGTTTCCTTTTTATTGTTATAAGGTGCTACAGTAGCCCCACAGCAAGATAGACTGCAAATAAAATTAACAAATAACCTGTGCAGGTAAAATCCATATGTTTGCATCTATAGCTACTGAATCTTCAGTGCCCTTGGAACTCTTTTTCTGTTTTCTTGGGAAATGAAATCGTGTCTGTGTTTTAATATAATGATTCCATGACCGCAGGTAAGAAAAAAGCTTATTCAGCAATGACCATTAAATTTGTCCCACAGAAATAGATTCCAGTAGCTACAATATTTATTAACATGCCTAGTGAAATGTGTCCATTTCTCACTGGTTTAATTCACTCATTTTCCATTTATTTTTTTATAACATTTATGTAGTTGCCCATCTTATAACCAACTGTAGACAACTTCCAATCAAAATGTACTTTACAAAAAAACATTAGAAAATGATTACAAGTAGAAATGTACCATAAATAATTATATTTTAGGCTTTGGGGCATACACAAAGGTACTTTTTTTCCCTAGATTTTTTTTTTAAATGCTATCTGGTCATTTCCCTATCCTAGAATACCTCCCTATCCTAGAATACCTTGACATGTGTACTACTTTATGAACTTGATTTCCTTGTACCTGACCTTCATGAAGAGATAATGGAGAAGAACCTTTATTTGTCCCTATCTCTGTTTGGAAATATAATTTTATCATTAGAAGATGGAATATATATATTTCATATATATATAAAGTAAATCAATCCCATTTCTGGGTTGCCAGAAATGTCACAGCAACTGTGGGATTTTGCCTGTCGTATTGCACAGTTGTGCAGCCTTCGGAGCATCCACATTTTTTAAAAGTGAGTTTGAATCATGTTCTCTTTATTAAACCATCTCTCCAAAAGAAGTTATTGATGTGTTTTTAAATTTGTAATTTTAAATATGGTGCAATAGTAACTGCAACTGACATTCCCTCCCCTAATAATTATGTCTCCATTCATATTCAGTTCTTGGTGGTAATAGTCAGCAAGGTCAACCAGCATAGGATTGCTCAATCTTTGCTGATAGGCATTGCTTATTTTTTTATTTCTGTAATAGTTTGGAAAATAAAATGATTGACTAGTGTCTGGCTTTGCATGCCTTAGCTTAGCTCATCATCCAACACTATTGCTTTAATAGCTGCTTTAGTAGTAAGAAAAGCAGAAGGGCAGATCTGAAATTCAAGATTAGGAGGTTCTGAACACATGCTTTGGAGTATCAATCTATTTTTCAGCCTTTTGTCACCAGCAGAAAATGAAATGAAATAACATTCATTTGTTTCATTCACAGTATTTATTTACATTCACAATGTTTACATTGTGGGTAGGTTTTTCTGGAGGTCAATTGCAACAAGGAATAAACATACGCTGAAACTATAAAAGAGTCTCCAGTTAATATATAATAATTCTGTTATTTTCTCATTTTTTGGTTTATTTATTTGTTTATTTATTCGTTTGTGTGTCACCCATATTGTCTATTTTTATCAGACAGGGAGCAACAGAATTTTATTTGGCATCATTATAGTAAATCCATACATAAAACACCTTGTTACTAAAATAGTGCAGTTTATATAGGACCTTTTCAATTTAAATGTTATTTATATTTCAACAAGTTTTCACAATATATATTTACAGAGACACTAACAAGCAAAAGGGATTATTCCAGGGCCATTCAAAGATGTTCTCTCTATGTACAGTATGTGTCAAAGCATTTTTTTTTGCCTGATATGATCGCCCAAGAGGTCAAATAAAATAGCTAAGGAAGACCATGCTGCAGCAAAGTGCCCTTCTAATTATTCACCTTTAATAAAAAGCAACAGGTTGTTTCCAGAGTTTCTGTCTCATAGTGGAATTCTTCAGTAGAATTTCAGGCCTGTCCTGGAATTTCATCTTTCTTATGGCTCCAGTGCTGTCCCGCATGCCATTCAAGTTAGTTCTTCAACCTTCTGAAGCAGATTTTTAGGGGGCAAACAAAACAGCAGGAAGGAGAGGGAATCACTAATTATGCTTGCTTTCTAGTTTTATCTACAAGATTTATAGACAGAAACACATGTCATTTACAAAGAGAAAATTACCTTTTATCTCCTTTTCAAGAGGCAAAGTCTGGATCATACCCAGTGTATCTTCTTCTTCTTGTGCCATATCCGTTATGGACGTTGGCGATCATGTTGGCAATCCTGTTTTTATTAGCAGCCACATGGAAAAGTGCTGCTGAATTTTGTCCAAACAAGTCCCTTAGATTTTGAAGCGATGATGTTCTTCTTCTGCCTAGACCTCGTTTCCCTTCAATCTTTCTCTGGAGGATTAAATGGAGTATGCCGTATTTTTCTGGGTGTCACATCACATGTCTGAAATATTCTAATTTTTGTTTTTTAATTGTTTTGATGATTTTCCTTGGCTTTCCCAGGCAGCTAATCACCTCCTCATTTCTGATCTTGTCAACCCAGCTTATACATAACAGCCGTCTGTAAATCCACATTTCAAATGCTAGTTTCTTCAGGTGTCCTTCTGTCAGAGACCAACTCTCTACTCCAGTGGTTCTCAACCTGTGGGTCGGGACCCCATTTGGGGTCGAACGACCATTTCACGGGGGTCACCAAACAAGGCTGTCCGCCATTTTTTCCCCCTTTTCTTTGGCCACGCCCCTGGCACCCAGTGATGTATAAGTGGTTGGGGGTCACCACAACATGGGGAACTGTATTATGGGGTCGCGGCATTAGAAAGGTTGAGAACCACTGCTCTACTCCGTAGAGCAGGATAGAAAAATATAGCATCTGACAAGCCTGATTTTCAGTCTTAGGCTTATGTCGTGACTGCAGAAGACCTTTTTCATTTTGAAGAATGCTGTTCGAGCTTTCTCTATCCTTGTCTTTATTTCAGTGGTCATGTGGTCATGTATACCCAGTGTATACTATTCCTAATTGTGATTTACATTCTTTACAAATATGGATATATGTATACGTGTGTTTGTGTGTGTGTGTGTGAATGGTTGCACACAGACTAGGTGTCAGTGTTTTAAAATTTGTGAGTTTGATTTCACTATAGTTTCTCCCTAACTACTTATGTGGACATAATTACAAGCAAATATTCATAGGATTGTAATGTGATTCCTGACACTGATGTCATGAGTTCCAAAATGTTTGCCTGATGCTGACACAAATTTCCTGTTTCATCTTCTCTTTTTGTGCTGATAAAGTGTTAGCTGCTTTGTGTCATTGGTAACACCACAGAGTATGTAACTTCTTCTTTCAGTGGATCACCCACTTATTCAATAACAATGCAGACCATTCTCAATTAACAATTTAGGTTGTAGTAATGTACCCCTGGAACATTTGGTACGTTGGTATTTTAAACAGTTAAGACCTTGTTTATGCTTTTTCTTACCTTTGGTAAGTCTTTGGTTTATGGCAGTATATAAATATGAGAAATAAATAAACAAAGTCAAGTCTGTAAATATTTTTATGAAAATCTTGCATCATGTCCTTCCTCATAGTATTTAGAAGGGAGGAATTCCAGGAAACCATAATAAGCTTTCCTAAATGACTTCTGTAGAACATTCTGGAGCTATGTAAAACTTTCCACCTGTAACATATCATTTTATAAGTCATTTGCAAGGGTTCACTTGACACTGGACACAGTGGCTTGATTCCAATTTACTTTTACAGTGTAAAAAATTTAATTCTAGAAAGCAATGGTGATATAAACCCCTAGCAGGACAACAAAGTCACAAGGAGGGATGTAGCAATAGAAAGTGAAGTGGAAAATTCAATTTGTACCCCAAGAAATCTTTTCCACCAAACACCCTTTTCCCCCAAAACCCATGTGGAAATCTCAGTACCTGGTTAAGAATTCTGTTTCTAAAATTACATCTCAGAAACTTTATCATGAGTTTGAAAAAAGTCTTAACAGGAATAAACAAGATGATTGTTAACTTTTTTTAGGTATGAAAAGTTGCTGTGGAGTCTGATTCTGTTTTCCTACTCTAGGTAGTCCTCAATAATGGGAATTGGGACTGGAATTTCTGTAAGTATATGGTTGTAAAGTGTGACAGCCCATGACCACCCTGTTTAGCAACAGAATTCTAGCATTTCTGGTTGCCATCTTTAAGGGAATATAACTGCAGGTCATTAAATAAGATTGTCACATGTTCACCATTCGGGACCTTCTGCCACTTCTCCTCTAACTTTGCTTATGGGAAGAGGGCAAAGAAGGTTGCACGTGACAGTTGTGACTGCAGGACATTACAACATTGTAATTATGAGCCAGATTTCAAGTGCTCAGGTCATGGTCACATAATCACAGGTATTCTCCAACTGCCATAAGTATCACTCATTCAGCACCATTATAAATTCAAACATTTGCTGAATGAGTGGTTATTAAATAAGGACCACCTGTATTTGTATAATCAAAATAGATAATAGTATATATTCCTGCACAGATGTTTATTACACTATCCCTCTGTTGCACATATGCCAGTGTCTGCAAATACCATTTATTTGTTATGTTTAGAATCCACCCTTTACCAAAAATATCCAGAAAGTCTGATTACAAAAATAAAGTTATAATAAAACATAAGGAAATTTTCACAGAAATATCCATTAAATATCTATTAAAATGATATCTCCATAGCTGTTCCAAACAACATATTGTATATTGTAGAATTGGAGTGAATACGTTTTCAAGAGAAGAGGACTCTGGGACTGACAAACTCCAAAGTCTACTGAACTACATGAATAATATCAAGATTAATCTTTTAATTGCTTTGTCAAGAGATAAATATTATAGTGGACGTTATCAAATACTGAATTGCAGTCTTTGAAGTCATTAGCAGTCAGTTTTGTTCTTTGCTGAAGCAATCATCAACAAGCAGAAACTCTCATATTCCAGCATGTGACACAAATGGATGAAAGCCTAAAATAAGCATTATGTTTCACATGACTAAAAGAAATAAAAGACGAGGAAGACATAGAAAAGGTAGATGAGATCAAGTGACTTGGAAGACCTACCGATACAAGTTATCCATGAAAACAAAAAATGATGAGCATTTGTCCATACACTAATCAGCTGAATTCAATTTGGTAGCACCTAGCTAATCAAGTCCATCAGTTAATCAGTTAATTAAAACATACTCTAATCAGGACTTATGATGCTTATGATGAAGCTCTAAAATGCTTATCTTATATTTGATTAATCTGCCTGCCTGCTTTCTAGAGAGATTGTATACCCACTATGTTTGTTATTATTCATTGTATATATGTGCCATGAGACAATCAGACTGTGAATAGATTTTTCCGTTTTTATCCACATCACATCCAATAGAAGTATTTATTTTTACATAAATTCTTCATACACCAGTCAAATAGGCCTCAATGTCTCATCCTGTCCGGATACTTATTTTTCATTTCTTTTTTTTTTTTAATTTTTATTCATAATACAATTAAAACAACAATGGACAAACATGACATTCCAGAGTGAATTTTTCTATCAGTTCCTATCATAGTACAAAAATTTTATATAATTTTTTGTTCTTAACCTCTATATAAACCTCATCTTTTATACAATACAATTATATATACAATTATATGTACAGTTATGTATATCTTTTAGTTCTACCATTAGTTTGAAGTCCGAGCAGTTCTTAATTCATACCAGCGGTAAAATTTGCCCCAGATTTCGAAGTATTCGTGTTCCGTTTTGTCTTTCATAATCATTGTAAGCCTGTCCATCTCAGCACATATTAGAATTTTATGCAGGATCTCTTCTTCCGTTGGGGTTTCCTTGTTCCTCCAATTTTGAGCAAAAACCAGCCTGGAGGCCGTTAAAATGTGTAGCATTAAATAAAATACGCCTTTGTCATGTTTTTGCGTAGTTAAACCTAATAGAAAGAGTTCTGGTTTTGGTTCTACCGCTTGCTCTAATATTTCTTCCAACCATATTTTAATCCTGTTCCAAAAATCACAAGCTCGCGTGCATTCCCACCACATATGATAGTAAGTTCCACTTTTCAAATTACATTTCCAACATTTAGGGGAGACATTGGTATACATTTTAGACAATCTTGTGGGTGGGAGATGCCATCTATAAAACATTTTGTAAAGGTTCTCTTTGTAAGAGGTGGCCAAAGTAAGCTTCTTGTTTCTTGCCCATAGTTCTTGCCATATATGCAGATCAAAATTAAGACCAAAATCCTTACTCCAATTCAACATAGTCACTTTTACTTGTTCCTCGTACGTTGCCTGATCTATATTTCTTATATTTGCATAAGTAGGTCATTAAAATGCATTCAGACAATCCTTTTGTATAAGAGGTGCTAAACCAATTACTGAAATATTTTCCTGCCATCATCATATTTTCATTACACAAAATCAATGTTAGAGTTGCAAGATGTTTCTCTCTTTTAAAAAAGCTACAAATATTGGCATACAGTATCAAAGTGAGAAGAGTTTCAAAAGATAGGTAAGTAATTTACAGAAACAGCTGTCTTTCCTATGGAATTGATGTTTATCACTCTCGGTGTAGAAAATGTACAAAAGTGGGTTTCAGTCTGTATGGATGTTGAACAATACAGCTTTATAGCACAAGAAAACATCATGGATCTCTTGTTAATGCACATTTTATTCAGCTGGATTCCTACTCAACCATTATTTTCATCAATGCATCATAAAGTCCCCTGCTATATTAGGTGCCTTTTTCTATTCCCTGACCATCCACCTTCTCTATCTGCTTTTCCCTCCTCGCATGCTACTGGAGCTGTGGTACTAACATTTTCAATTGTACTCATCAAAATTAAGACTCAAGAAGGAAAAGTGCTATTATTTTAAAAATAGTAACAGTTAAAGTCATTAGAATTAAAAGGGAGGAAACAAATATTAAGTGTGTTAAACACACTATAGATAACTCTTAACTATTTACAAATACCTTGATTATTACATACACTATCTGCAGCAATGAGAAGTAAAGCAAAATTTTGGACTGATATTGAATTGTCACTCTGCATACATACTTATCAGTATGTAATTTTTGAAATTAGGGAGAAGATAAGCATTTAATTTCTGTATATTCCTAAATTCAAATATTGCAATAATCTTCAGAGCGTTGTCAAGCCTACACATTTTACAGAACTATTCTAAGAATTGACAAATAAGTTTCAGTTTTTCCAACTTCAGTTTGCCAGGTTTGGCATCATGTTTTACTTTTTAAAAGCCCATGTGAAATTTAAATTAATCAGACTAGAGCTGGAAGGGACCTTGGAGGTCTTCTACTCCAACCTCCTGCTCAAGCAGGAGATCTATACCATTTGAGACAAATGACACCAGTATCTTAAAAATCTCCAGTAATGAAACACCCACAACCTCTGGCAAGCCATTCCACTGCTCAATTGTCCTCACTGTCAGGAAGTTTCTCCTTTATTTCAGGTTGTTTTTCTCCTTGATTAGTTTCCATCCATTGTTTCTTGTCCTGCCCTCTGGCGCTTTGGAAAATAAGTTGACCATGTTGAATTTTGCCATGCACATTTACTTCTATAATGCATTTTTATACTAAGATGTCAATTTTATGTGCATTTCTAAGTGGAGATTTTATTTCAAATATCAGAAAATGATCAATATGATAATGCAGAAATTAGAAATTACATATTCATTTTAAAATATAAACCATATGATTTTTTTTCTCCATCCCAGATTGTATCATACAGGGAGCAGCTTAATAATCTAAGTTGGGGATGGACCGTCTGAGGCCTGGGACAACATTAAAACCTTGTATGGTTTTTTTTATAGATTCAGAAGTCCCATCCAATTACAATGCCTGAAAATCAGTCATTTTGAGGGAGGAAATAAACATGTAAACCATTTTAATTGTTCTTTAAAATGAAATCCAGAAGATACACAAAAACTGAAGCCCCACCAATTTACATTATTGCTTCATTGTAGATTAAAATCTCTGTGCGGTCCCTATAAAGTTGCCTACCTTCTAATTGAAATCATTGATCACAATCAAAATAAAGATAATCGTGCTATTTAATAGTGTTAATAATTTGGACAGTCTTCTGGAAGCGAGGCAGAAGGGGAAGGAAAACAAGAATTAGTATCTGAACGCTAAAATAAGTCATTGATCTTTGCATCAGGTGAGCTCAGCTTCAAGGAACAAAATGTCAGTTTGGCTTTGCACAAAGTCCAGCATATTTTATCCCTACTGCGTATCTTCTTAACTCAGATGGGTAGTGTGAATCAATTGCAGCTTTGATCACTCTTTTAGGTGATTCACAACATATATTTGACGTTGGAATAGAATTAAAGTACCAGTCATGTGCATCATGATTGCACCTCGTCACTTCAGTTAACCTATGCTTGTGAAATAGTCATGGTGAAATTGTGCCATTTCAATTGACAATGCTCCCATAAAAAATCTGATAATTTTGCTAGTCCAGAATGTATTTTTTCCTTAGGTCTCTGTTGATTAGAATAGTGTCAAGTAATATTTCAGCTGCCAAGAAAGGAAGGAGATTGGGGAGGAGGAGATTTTTGATAAGAGGTGAGCATTCCAGCCAGAGAAGCATAAACTTTGACAGGATTTCCTGGTTAGGAATATGAACTTTGACAGCAATAATAATTTAAATAGACTGCTATGATCTGAGCACAAAATCTTAGGAGTTCCTAAGATTAATGAAGATAGGGGGTGGCAACAGCTGCGGATTTATTAGAAAAAGGACTGAAAACACATCTTTTTGAAGCATCTGGTTGATTTGCTATTATCTGGCATTGATTCTTGCAAAGGGAGAGTATCATCTAAATCAAAATACATGAAATATGTCTTAAAGAACCTATTGGTGATTCCCGGCCTTCAGCTGGCTTCTTTGTTGGTCTGTCAGCTGAATTCTCAAGCCTGTGCAGCTGGTCTGCCATTCATTAGGCTAGAGCTGAGATAATTGCCTGAATCCTGCTCCAGAAATAATTATGGCCTGTCTCATTAAAATCCCCCTTTTCCATTTCCTGTGGCAATGGCACTTTGGCTATCCTTCACTGCTTTTAGATATGAACACCCACAGGGTTTAACCGCCATATTTCAGCAAGGAGCAGAAATGTACCTTAGATTACACATTTTGTGCAACCTCAGTTTAAAACTCTTTTGAATCTATCATTGATTGAAACTTCATTTAAAAAAAAAAAGAAAAGGACATCCCTTTTCAGCTTTTAGTAGTCACGTGTAAAATACTTAATTACAAAAAAGTTAATAATCTTGAGTTGTTCAAATCCCTGGTCATAACTTAAAAACATTTCCTACAGAAAAACCCTACTGTAATGGTGTCCCAGCTCCAACAATAGCACACAGCCCAAGTAAGTAGTTTTCACACAGAATCTCAATAATCAGGTCAAATGCCAGGATGAAGAGATTAGACTGCAGAATCTTGGGAACCAAATAAGAAAACTATTGCCCTTATTTATTAATAAGTGGAGCCACTGTGAGTTATTTCATTGTTTCCCAAACTTGACAATTTTAAGGCGTTGCTGGCTGTGGAATTCTGTGGAATTCTGGGAGTTGAAGTCCTCATGCCTTAAAATTGTCAAGTTTGGGAAACACTGAACTGTTATTTGATTGTTTTTCCTGACAGATTCCCTAGTTAATTAATGGGCTAATTAATTAAGAGATAAGGATGAATATATTTCTCATTGTCATATTTTCAACAATTCTCCTTTCTTTCCCAGATTACAATAATACATCTCCTTCCATAGAGTTTAGAGACAGAAAAAGCCACTTTCCATTCTGGAACAAGAGGCCAGGTAACATGTCTAAATCAGTTCACACTCTAGGAGAAGAGTTACTAGTGACAATCCCCTTCCTTGGTTTTACTATAAATCTCCTGGTTAGCAGCAACTCTTCCAATGAAATTATCAAAGGCATATTTAAATAAATAAATAAATAAATGTAAATAGAACCAGTTTAGTCTAGTGCTAAAGGCACCAGGCTAGAAACTAGGAGACTGTTCTAGTCCCACATTAGGCATGAAAACCGGTTGGGTGACTTTGGGCCAGTCACCTTCTCTCAGCTCAACTGATCTCATAGGTTAAAATATACGTGTAGTGGTTACTGGTAGTAATTAATGGAATTTCTTTTTGACCAGGGCTGAATACACAACTTTAAAGATCTGTTTATAAATGTGGAGAGATTTCTTTTGCTTTAGCTCTTAGAGAAATTGATACGGTAGAACAGGGGTCACCAACCCCAGGTCCGTGGACTGGCACCGGGCCATGGCATGCCAAAAACTAGTCCGTGCAAACAAGCAAAGCCCCATCTGCGGGATGCAGCCAATACATGAAACCACACCTCCTCCGGTCCATGGAAAAACCTCTCTCCACGGAACCGGTCCCTGGTACCCAAAAGGTTGGGGACCTCTGCAGTAGAATACAAAATGGATGTATTTAATTAAGGTTAGAATATGTATGTTATTGTTTCTGATAGCTCTTACTAGACTTTTGCTGATTAGAAATGAATGATGAATTTTTACAATCTGATTATTGATAAGGGATTGATATATTAGAAGAAGAGATCCTTTTAATTAAAAGACTAGAGAAGATTTTCAGTTGTTTACATTTATCTGGAGGCGGGGGGAGTATATCTTTTCTTTTTTCTATCTCTGCACTCCCTTTTTTCTTTTTAAATTTTTCTTTGTATTAGTATTTGCAAACTTTAAGAAGAATATTTTTTAAAAAATTAGAAAATGAAATCATAATTTGTTCCATCTATTCATGAAGTTATTCCAAAGATTCATGCAACAATGATTCAAATGCATAGTTTGGCTTTTCCAGGCAAACAAGCTTTTTATAATAATAGAGACAAAATACGGATTAGTAAATACAAAACTAGACAAGTAAGGTGAAAATCTTGTTTCTCCACCCACCCCACCCAGCATTAATGAAGTCAAATATATCTCTCAGTTCAATTCCCATGAAGGCTGTTGACTGCTCTAAATGTAGTGTTTCTCAACTTTAGAAACTTTAATTCTGGGAATTGAAATCCACACATCTTAAGCTTGCCAAGATTGAGATACACTGGCCTAATATGACTGTGCTAAATTTGTTCTCCTTGTTTGCAGAATGAGAGATATAAAATCCTCCCACTTTATAAAACCATGCAGTTTACAGCAAACTTCCCTAGTTTTGCACTAAGATAAGATTTCCCATCCTTTTCTGTCACTAGGACTACTGGCTAATCTAAGGTAACCTAGGTCAGGGCTTTTCAAACAGTGGTATGGGTACCACCTGTGGTACATTGGCACCTGGCAGGTGGTACGTGACCATTCTAGAAAAGTGGTAGCGGGGGAGGGGAATGAGCTGAACCGGTGGCAGCACCGCACAAACCTGAGCAAGAGATGGTTGGAGCTGCAGGGCTGTCAGGGCTCAGCGGAAGCACCAGGATCAATGCCAGACTCCAGCTGGAGCTCGGCGCTGATCCTGGTGCTTCTGCTGAGCCCTGAAGAAGCACTGATCAGCTGGAACGTTATAGCATCTCCAGGGTCTTGTGATTTACATTCAGATGCTTGGCAACTGATTCATATTTATGACAGTCACAGTGTCCCAGGGTCATGTGAAGTGACCAAAACCTGCTACAACCACCCAGCAGAGGGAGGGAGAATAAAAATCAAACACTCCCCTACCCCACCCCTGCTGCCAATCCTCAACAGAAATGCTCACAACAATGAAAACCTCGGACAGGAGGAAGAGTGTGGCCGGGCGGGCAGGCAGGTATCTTGCTCGGCTGTGGCTTGGGGGGCACTTTTTTCAGTGCCATTGTAACTTTGAACAATCACTAAGCAAGCTGTTGTAAGTTGAGGACTACCTGTACTTTATCACTTTTTTCTTTTTCTTTTTTGGTCATCAAGTATTTGACACCTTGCTAGGCGACTGGTGGTACTCGGATGTTGCCATATCCTAAAAGTGGCACAATGGGTGAAAAGATTGAAAAGCCAGGACCTAGGTTATTCAAGTTGAAGTACTAAGCCAGACAGAAACTACTTTTCTGTAATACCTGTACAAATTACTTGGTAGCTGACATTCAAAGTTGTTTGTATTCTTCTACCCATCCAAGTTCCTTTAAATACACAAGGCTGGCAGTAACTGAAACCATGATCATAATCAATAATCAGCCAACTATCCCATTATTCACACTCTTTTATTCAGTGCCAAAGATCATTGTTACACCTAAGGCCAGATGGATTAAAATGGCAGTCACTAATCAAGGACCTTGCCAGCTACATCAACATCCTTTTTGATATTGACAGAGGGAGGGGGAAAACACTCATCTCACTGGATGGCACTTGATCTGCTTTACTAATGAGAGTAACCTCAAGTCCCCATTCCCAGAAATGAGGAATAAGAGCCAGGAGGCAAAATTTTGAGCAAAAAAATAAGAATAAATTTTAGTTCCCCTTCTATTAGTTCTCATGGTTTTAAAATGAAAATGACCAAAAGTTTGGCAATGGAGCATACCTACCCAAACTTAATTTGTACTTCAATCAATTAATTAACATATATTAGAAAAATAAAATATATAAAGCCTTGAAAAGACTACCCTCATAAATGTTCAGTGATTTTACACAGTACGTAATACAGGAATGCTGAAGTTGTGTGCTGTCTCATGAGATTTCCAGGTTCTTTCATAAGCTCTCTTGAAAATTTGTGAGATTCTGTGAAAGCACCAAGAATCTGAGAATTAAAGGAAAGGATCACAATGTTACCTCCACAATAATTTCAGTTTCACTTGCTGCCCTCTCAAATAGCTAGTCAGTTTCGCAACTAAATGAACCAAACAATGACCTCCTCAATAAAGATTACACACACACACACACAGAGAGAGAGAGAGAGAGAGAGAGAGAGCGCTAAATTATGCTTACACATATGACTCAGAATTCTTTCTTTCTTTCTTTGGCACAAATGGAAAAACTGTAGTATGACAAAAGGAGAGTGGTTAGAGACATTAACATTACTGTTACACCATGAAGCAGATTTTATCTCCCATATATGCCAGGCAACTTTCTAAAGAGCAACGCCTCTAAAGGAGAGTTCTTATTATTACTGGAAATATCACAGTCACCTTATAGCAGAGATGGAAGGCATAAAAATTTAAATAAACAAACAAATTAAATCATAAATATCATGTAGCCCAATCTTCTGCTCAGTATAGGATCTACTAGAGCATTTCTGACAAATGATCAACCGACCTCTGTCTGAAGACACTTAAGAGAAGGAGAACTCACCAGTTAGTCTGTTCCAGCTGTTGCTGGCTGCTGCTGTCTACCATATTTTCCTAGCAGTTGAATCACTCTTTCCTTTTATTTCTTGACATAGCTAAGAAGCCCTTCTTATTTTAATTTCCTTGTGAGCCTAAGATCCTTTCATGTTTTTCTGGTTTTCTTTCAGCAGATATTAGTTAATTGTGGGTATTATCAACTGCAGATATTATTCACTTGAACCTATCTTCCATCTGCATATCCCTTTTAACTTTTGGCTCAGTCAAAAGTTAAGATGAATCTACAAATGTTTCATAAGCTATTTAAAAAATATTATTACTAGAAGGGTGTGTAATTGTTCTTCCAGTGTCATATTTCTCAGGAGTTTCCTATTCCCCTGTATTCTCTTTGACATGAGGATTTCCATCCATGAGAACTGGCCTTTCCAAATTTATTGAAATTGGCACTCCTGAAATCTAGGTTTATATATGTATTCCAAAATGAATCCCCTTTTTTCTTCTTCAACCCTAACCCCCACCCTGCCCCCATCACTGGCATGTTTACTGTTTTTAAACCTTTGCACTGTTTGATTGTTGGCTAGTTTTGCTGTTATTTTATTGCAACATTGTCCTTTTCGTTCCTACCATTTATTGTGCTTTTTTTCCTTTCTTCTTCCACTGATTTTTTTTTTATTTGACATTTAAATGTATCGATGCACTACACACAGGTTGGTAAGCGATATAAAAGTGCAACTCAAAAAGTAGTCAGTATGTTATTTTTTCCAGCCACAGCAATATTTTTAAGATTTCGATTCCTTCATTAAACATATTGTCAGGTGAGCTTGGTTCTTGGGGAAAGAGAAAAGTTGTGTTAGTTGTCACTAGTACTACTTTATCACAGATGCAAAGCAGAGATTGTTGTCCTAGAATTGCAGATTCTGATATTTCAGGCAGCATTTCATTTCTCTAGTTTTCAATGCAGCCAATACCTAAATGTTGGTAGACTTTGCTCAGGTCATGTTTGAAGAGAACTAGCCGCCTGTTTGTGTTTGTTCTTTTAAGCCAAAGTTGGTGAAATCTGAGCAAAGGCTGATAGAATTATTCAGGAAGGATTCAAAAAACTTGGGGCAGGAAATCAGGCCAGAACATCACATTCTCATCTCAGATAAAAAACCAAACAATTATTCACTCTTCAGAATTCAAATAGTTTGAATAGTGAATGTGAGAGGAGGCATAAATGTGCTTAGAGATTTTTTTTGGTAGCTTAAGCAATGTTTAATAGGAAGAACAGGAAAGGTGGAGAGATACCACCAATATAACTAGGCATTAGCCTTTCTCTGCCCACGGAGCAGAAAGAAACAAGGTTAGAAAGCTCAAAAGTGGGGGAAAAAATAGCCCCTCCATTTTTTTCCTATTCTTGTAATTCTTTATTAAAGCAGCAATGCTGATACTGCCATGGGCTTCTTGTTAATTTCCGGAGCTGTAGTCTTGTTCAATAGTTGCGAGCAAGTTCTCTTCTTGGCTCAGTCTCAATCTTCCATATGCACACAGATATTGTATTTTCAACAGACAAATTAGAAAAGCAAGCCCAGAGTCCATTTTTCATATCTCAACTTGGAAGGAAAAACATTTAAGTGAGTTGGTCGTTAGAATCCCAAACGTGCTAATTGATTGATTTGATTTATATGGCTGCACATCTTGCTTCTGCAATTCTGGATGCTTAACAATGCAGTAATTAAACCCATAACAGTCAAACCTAAAAATTCAAATAAAAATAGCCATAACAACAGTGATACAATGAAGCAAAGATCCTAAAAGAAACAAACAAAAACACCCTATAGCCTATAACCAGGGGTCCTCTAATAACCTAATATCCTGGCCAGTTTCTGGGGGGAATAACCAGGTTTTAAGAGCTTTTTAGAACATCAACAGGGTTGAAACTATCAAATCTTGAGCGAAATGGTGCTCCATTGGACAAATGCTACAACAGGCAGATCTTCCAGGTCACACTAGAAGACATTGCTTGAAAGAAGAGATCTAAAGCATGCTCACTGTAGATAAGCAGAAATGATGAGAGACAGGAGTCCTCTAAATAACCTGGCCATATGCTATGTAGGAGTTTATAGGTAACAATGAGCACCTTGAAGCCTAGTGGGAGCCAGTACAGCTCAAAACCGATAGCCATTGGGTTTTACTAAAGGTGACCCACAACCGTTTCTTTCCCATGTAGACCCTCATAGCCTCCAAACATTGGGAAAGTATCTCAGCATTACCTATCAACCTGGAACAAAAATGTATAACTCAGTATCATCAACATACAAACATGCCTCACCCTATGCCAATGTCTAACAGCTAACCTAACAGCTTCATGTAGAGTTGAATTTTACACTTTCTCTTTGTAGAAGAGCAGGGGATAGAGAGTAAGCTGAGAGTATGGGCCTGTTCCTTCAATTAATTTATTTTTCAGTTTTTCTACTAATCCAGACAAAGCTCAGGTCCCTTACAGGGAAAGGTAACCCGAAGAGACATTTTTCATCCCACAAATGTATAAAATATAGTTGGAGATGTCTCAAGTTTGAAAAGAGAAATGTGGAATTGTTGGCTTTTAATAAATAGATTTCTGATGCTGAAATGTTCAATATCAATTTCAAATTAGTCTGTTACATTTAGCATTTACAATCTGGCAAAAACTCCTCTAGAGCAGGGCTTTTCAACTGGTGGTATGCGTACCACCTGTGGTACTTTGCCATGTGGCAGGTGGTACGCGACCATTCTAGAAAAGTGTAGTGGGGGAGGGGAATGAGCTGAAGTGACCCAAGCCTGAGGGAGAGGCAGCTGCAGCTGCAGGACTGTCTGAGGCTCAGCAAAAGCCCCAGGAGCTGGCAGGGCTCCAGCTGATTGGTTCCAGCTGATTGGCGCTTCTGGAAACAGCACAGAGCTGCAGGTGAACTGAAGAAAAAGAGGGGGAAGAGAGGAGAGGCTATAAAAAGAGGTGGTTTGGGCAAGAAAGGGAAAAAAAGACAACAGGGAAAGAGACGGAGAGCTCAGCAGGCAGGGAGGAAACAGGGATAGGGAAGAAGCAGCAGGTGTTGCTGGAAGAAAAGGTTTCCTGGTTCGTCTTCTCCAGCCAGAAGAATGCAATCAGCACTGATGAAATGAAAAGCCGACAGACAAGTATGTTGGAAAATAGGTGGGCTTATTTAGTTCTGGATCAACTGGCAGCTTGATTGGGTTACCATAAGGATTTATGTACAGTTTTTACAGCATTTTGTAATTCAGAGGCTTGGTTTATGTGCTTTGGTTATTGGAATATTTAAACTGTATTTTAGGCTAGCAGTGAGTCCAAAGTGTTGACTTCTGTAGGTTTAATCCCTTTAAACAAATGTAATTAGTTTTACCCCCTTATCCTGAGTCTGTCTATGGCTTTTAGAAAGTTTTCTTTGAAGATAAATAGGCTTAATTTAAAGCTAAAGCTTTTCGTAATTGTCAGAGTCTTTCAGTCTCAGATTACAACATTGTGATATGTGACATCCCTGAGGCAACTTAAAGAAAAAAAAAACAGGACTTTATGTGTTTCTTTATTTTGTGAGCCTTTCTTGCTTTGCACTTGATTCCTGTGTCTCTAAGGGTACAGGGAAGAGATGAGGGTGCATTCTTACTACACTGCGGAAGGAGAGCTTAGAAGGGAGAGAGGAAAAAGGGTCAACCAGCTAGCTCAGGGGTCTACAAACTTAGCAACTTTAAGACCAGTGGACTTCAACTCTCAGAATTCCTCAACCAGCCATAATGGCTGAGGAATTCTGGGAGTTGAAGTCCACATGTCTTAAAAGTGCCAAGTTTGAAGACCCCTGAGCTAGTTGGTAGTGGTACATATTAATAAACATGGATAAATTCATCATACATTTCCTACAAAGGGAAAGTGATTTAGCAAAGGAACAGCCACCGAAGGAATTAAAACTGGTCCTTTTTTGCTTTTTTCTACAGTTTGTAATATTTTATTAGATTATAGAATAAAATACAAAAATACAAAAGCAAATACTAGGACACAGTAGGGAGGAAAAAGGGAGGAAAGTGAGGGGGAGAAGGGAAAAAGAATAGACTTCCTCTGTTGCAATAGAAGGAACCATTAACATTGAACCTCAACTTTTTACTTTTTCATAATGTTATAAACTAGCTATTTCTATAACAACAAATGAATCTAATCAGTAAAACCCAAAATCCACCCTTCCTTTTTTTTAGTCATCAAGTTTTTGACACCTTGCTAAGCACTGGTGGTACTCAAATATTGTCATGTCCTAAAAGTGGTACAATCTGTGAAAAGGTTGAAAAGCCCTGCTCTAGAGAACCTCATATGTTTTATCTCAGAGGTAATTTGCAGTCTTTAATATTTCTATTAAAGATGATGCAGAATTTTTACTTATAACCTACTCCTCATAAGCACTTCTATATATTTTCCATGATGGGAGGATGGAATCATGTGTGGAACATTAATAAAATTGCATCTCTCATTCCATTATAAGCATCTTCTATTTGTTGATTCTTGCAGTACAAAACCTATAGGCCTAGATCTATAAGTGTAAGCTTTCATAAATTGGGAAATCAAACTATATTATGTCTCCCTTTAAGCATTATTTTGAAAAACAGATAGCTATTAGATACCAAGAGACCAGCAAATTAACTCTTTGTAATGGTATGTCAGAAAGACCTTGGGAGATAGAGTGAAGAGATGCTGTCTATGGAATGGTTAACAAGAGAAGTCATAACCCGTAGCTGGATAGAGGGCATAGCAAAAATCTCAGCAAGGACTTTCCCTAATTTCTTAGGCTGTAACAGAGATGTGGGAGGTTTGTACTTTCAGACTTGCAAAATTCTGTTAATGTACCTTTACAATAAAGTTGAATTAGCTTATAGGGTTATGTTTCCTCTCTGGGCTACCTGGTAAGGCTGACATCAACCTTGCAAGTGTGAAGAAGTGTGTCTTTTCATCCTGTCTCCCAAGGTCTTTCCCACATTACACTCTATCTAAAAGCTAGCAGATATACACTGCAAAACATCTGGATGATTATTAGCAAAGCTATTTCTTTGGTGCCATTTTTTTGCAGCCCAGATCTACTAGCTATACTCTGCCCCATTTAATTCTGGTTCTGTTTGGTTGATACATTGCTAAGCTGGTTCAAGTACCTGCTATAGTAACAAAACATAGCATTCTTGTAAGCAATGCCAACTTCAGGATCATTTTTTGGTTTTGGCCTATGGATCAGAATTATCAACAATTGTATTTTTAGATGGATTACTTAGAATACAGGATTTATTTTTGTTACAAACTTCCAGAAGTACATGTGATCAAATAAAAAAAAGATAGCTCCTAGTTGCAATCTAAAAAAGCTACTTTACCATAAAAAGAAAAGGTTGAGGGAAGGAAAGAGGAAAAATTAAAGTAAAGTTTAAATAATTCTTAACATTCTAATGTTTGGAATGGAATAGATCGAACTTAAGATGAGTCAATACAGATGATCCTTCAGTAGCCAAATCTGACTATTTCTTATCTATTGGAATTAGCAACAGGATAGGCTGTTTGAAGAGGCATTTTTGCTGCTTCTTTGACATCTTATGTTTTGCTTTCTATTGTGAGTATACAAGCTACTATTGTAAACAAAACTCATGCAAGATAATTTATCTATTTATTTTTCACATTTTTGAACTACCCATCTCCCTCAGGGAGGAACTTGGGGTGTGTACTATTAAATGTTAAAATATAAAAACATTATATAAGAATTAAAATGTTTAAAACTTTTAGAATTTAGAAGGAGGCAAGGATGATTAAACCTGTTAAAAATTAATTAAAAAGGTGAAGGGTAGGCTCTCAGGGCACTAACCAGCCCCCTGGCTGGGTGCTCCTCTGGGCTCCCCATGTGAGGCCAGGAGAGTGGGGGCCTGCCTCACCACTGGGGGAAGAATATTCCACAGGGTGGAGGCAATAGCAGAGTAGGCTTTCTTCCTACCCCATTCTTTAACTGATGGGGTCTGCAGCACACCTTCTCTGCCTGAATGGGTGGGATGGGCCAGTGTAATGAAATGAAGCTGGTTCTGTAGGTAGCCTGGCCCTATGACATATAGGGCTTTATATGCAACCAACACCTTGAACTGGACATGGAAGCAAACTGGCACCCAGTTTTTGGAACAGAGGTGCACATATGCCCTTCTTTGGGCATCCAGAATTGTTCACTTAGCCACATTTTGCCCCAGCTGAAGCTTCCTGATACTTTTCAAGGGTAGCCCAATATACGATGCATTGTAATAGTCCAGATGGGAAATGACTAGGGCATGAGTGACCCAATAGAGAGCCTCCCTATTCAGGAAAGGGCATAACTGATGCATCACATGAAATTGAGCAAAGGCCCTCCTAGCCACGGCTGCCACCTTTTGAGCAGGAGCTGTGAGTCAGGAAGAACCCCTCACATCATTCTGTGGTGATGGATGATTTTACCCAGAAATTTCATGCAGATGATTTAAAAAAAAGTAGAGAGAGAGCACTGAGGGCAAAGCATGAGCTAGATTTCTTGCTCCCTATCAACACTGATTGGGACTGGCACTGGAAGAGGCCAGCACAAAACTGTATTACCTACGCACAACTCCCGAAACCAGCTCCAAAGATAGCATGGTCAAGCAGAAAGCTGCTGAGAAGTCAAGAAGATCAAGGATGGATGCACCACCTCCATCCCACTACTGCCAGAGATCATCCATGAATGCAATCAATGCTGCTTCAGTCCCATATATGGGCCTGAAATCTGACTGAAAAGGACCCAGATAATCCATTTAGTCCAGGATCCTCTGGAGTTGCAATGCCACCACCTTTTCTAAAAACCACCTTCCCTAAAAAAGGTAAGCAGGAGACTGCACAAAGGTTGTCCAGAATAGTAGGTTTCAGAGATGCCTTTTTAAGTAGGGGGAACACCACGCCTCTTGAAAAGATGCCGGAAATTACCCTCTTCAACAAGGATGGAATTAATTAATTTATTGTGTTGCACTACATTGTGATACATGAGGTGAAAAAGCACATCATAATGCATACTCCTTTTTTGAATATGTATGTGCAATAAAATAACTACTTTAATGTTTCATAAGAAAAGACTTTTGTGCAATTTTACTAAATCCAAGTGGGCTGATAACTCAGTGCATAATTTTTGAACACTGATGGTCATGATTTGCTCCTTTCCAATCTGAATAGCAATCCTTCAGAACTAGTAGAGATTACGCCACATATAATCATCAGGATTTGAAGAATGAGAATGCAGTGAAGATAGACTGAAATTCTTATGAAATACATTATGCTATTTCCTGGATTGCAATTAGGCCATCAGACTGTTAGAGTAATCTGTAAATTAGTTTTTAATGTAAAGGTAAATAGGATGACAACAAAATGCTAGGCAAAGAGACTTAGAATTGGCTTTGAGCCTTCATGAAACCATCTATGAGGGTCTGCCTCCTATTTCGTAAGGGTCTCCTACTTTGCTTCTCTGCCTTCTAAGCCTCTAATAACACACATCCACTTAACTCAAATCTCTGGAACAGGGAGTTCTCAAGTTTTTATTACAATGAACTTCCGTAAATTGAGAAAACATCTAGCAAAGCCTTCCCAAGAGTGCATGACCAAACAAAAACAGACAGTGTTGAGTACACATGTCTTTTTTATTTCACAAGCAAACAGATCAAAGAAAAAAGGGAATGTAGAGCTGCTTGGATAAATATTATATGTTTAGAAGTGACTGAGTGAGTGAGAAGTTCCAAAAACTTAAATGCTTGCCCTATTCACTTATTCAACCCTGAAAGATGGATGGGACACCCAACAATGCCTGTACAGCACTTATCAGACAGAAATTGATCTGAACAAGGAACTGCCAGTCCACACACATAAGAGAGAAGTTGAGGAAGAGTTAGCTTGCAAGCTGAAAAACAGTTGCCTTAAGCAGTAGAATCTGGGTGACCTAAAAGGGCAGCAAATTAATCATCAGTTGTTTAATGGGATAATGCAAAGATTTGATTTGAAGACAATTTCTTACTGAAACTTCAGATACAATTGTGGAATCAGATTAGTATGTCAGCCTGAAGAAGATGTCTTTGAAGCAATGTGAAGATTCAGTGAACTTTTGCATATGCACACTTGCACACATTTATCAAATCAAGTATGTGAGTCATATATTCAGATCAAACTGACTTGGCTTTTTTAATCAAATTGTGGATTCAAATTGAGTTGACTCTTTGAATTGCAAATCTGAGTCAGACTTTGGCTGCTTTGCACAACCCTATTATTTCATTTTAACTGCCAGAGTTATGGCAAGGTTCTTACGGGATTTTTCATTTCATGTACGAAAATCATCTTGCTTTGCTTTGACTAGTAAACACCTTGACAGGGGAGTGATACTTGTTCCTCTGCTTTCAGGGTGTGTTAGCTTGTTGTGTTACTTGTCCCTCAAGTCCCAAGAGAGGCCTACTTTAGAATGCAGTTATTTCACAAAAATGTTAAACAATCATTGTTAATAGTACTTGTTATTTTTTGAAAGCCCATTAAGGCAGGGCTGAGTTGTACTTGCCTGCTCATTCCTGTAGCAATTGTATTTGTGATGAGCTTTATATGTCCTCATCCTGACTCTTGAATCGGGTGACATCCTATAAAAGGTGTGTCTGATGACTGTAGAAAATGGGATTGAAAATCCTTCTTTAAGATCCTTTGTTTGCCAGAGGCCCAGGTACCTGAGAAAACATAATGCCTGACAGGATAACTCAACATGTTTACTTTCCTGGATAAATGCTTAACAAATAATTGACACTAGATCAATTTAATAATGAAATTACCACCCGTATTACATGAGAATTACACATGAGAATTACAGTTCTCTTTTTCTCACTTTCTTCATGGCTTTTTTTTTCTTTCCTTGTTATCTCCAGCAATAGTGATTTTACAATCAAACTTTTCTCAGATTATATTGAATAATGTTGCTAAGAAATGATTAATTGCTTATTCTTAAACATTGTAAACAATACCACTTCTCTTTTCCTTCAATTACTGGTTCCTTTTTTAATTATCTAGAAATGGACCATTTATTAGGAACTGGGAGATTAGGTTTTCATCCATGGAACCACTTTATCCTTTGAATCTCATAAAATCAAATGTTTTTAAACATAAAATTCTCAAATTCTGCCTACCAAAAAGATGCCAGAGCTTTTCCCAGAAATGAAAACAAAGAATGGCTTGTGTAATCAATAGCAAGTCTATGTAACTTCCCCTTTGGCCAAATACTTCTAATGTCACATTGAACTTCTGTCCTGTGTAGGACATTCAATGCAAGACATTGAAGCTAGCACAGCAGCATGATTTCATACACAAATCTAGGTGTGTGATAGGTTTACCTTAGCATGAAATTTTAAATATATTTATTTCTCAAAACTTTTGAAAGCAAGAGCACATATTTTCATTACTCTTCTACAGTCAAACTCCATATATTAGCTACCCATTCTCCTTAATCTTTTCTTATATTAATTATTTTCTTACTCTAAATTACTAAACATGTTTAAGTATTATCTCTAAGGGCAACAAGGCAAAAAAATAATTCATATATTTAAAGAAGATATTCACTATCAATAAGCAAGAATGTCTGAACTGCTTCCCTCTCATTCATTCATTCATATGCCCATGTTTAATTTTTACTACAAGTAAGATGAAAGATGGCTTTTCAGTTCACTGCTGAATCTGCTATTTTTACCAGGAAGGTATCCTGATCTGGAGAAGATATAAGAGAGGAAAAAGCTTGATTTCAGCATCAACAAGCCAACAAAAACATGGTTTTGTTGCTGTCATTGTAAATTCCCCTCCCCCAACACTCATAGCCTAAATAAGCATCCTTCCTCCTGACATAATTTTTCCAGAGGCCGAAACCCTCTTCACCCTGAACAAGACAAAATTAATAGCTTAAGGCAAGTCCCAATGTGTCTCTTTTGACGTCCAATATATATGAAATACATACACAGAAGCTCTTGACAAAAGTTAAAAAACTGTATTGTTTTCTCTTACATTCTTTGACTCTTATTGGGAAGTGTGGTGGCTCTTGGCCTGGTTCAAGCTGTGGTTATGAGGGAGACTTCTCAGTTCCTTTTTCACCCAGAACAGGTCTATTAGGCAGAGATAGCAGATTTACACTATCATGAAAAGACAATGGTTTGTTCTTTTTATTGCCAAGGATTGAGAGAGGGATTTTCTCACAGAACTCAATGCCTTGAATAGCTTGGGCTCCTGAGCTCTTTTGATTTGAATGATTGGAACTATAATTTACTGATTTGCCTCAGGCAGAAAAAGGCCTGAACCTGATCATTATAACAGGGTGGTTCTTAGCCTTTCTCTGGGCCTAGTCACATTTGCCAGCATTCAGGAGTCAGCTTACATCGAGCAACTTTTCATTGGGATTCTAGCAACAGCTGATAAGAGAAACTTTCAACATGTGGTTCAGTGTGTGGATAATTGGCTTTCTTCTGTTATCTGCCCATCATATGAACTGTATCCGTATGAGAAAAACATGTTACTAGTGAATCATTTGAACTGGCCCAGAGATCAATGTACTGTAGGAAGGAAATCTTCTCCTGATGCAGGCACAGTGGACAATCCTTTTTTAGTCTTCCAAATATGTTTGTGAAACTCCATACACATTTAAATTAGTGATGTGTAGACATCACCTACTATTCACCCTAATCCACACACACAGTGACTGAGAAAATTCAGCTGCATGGCCTATGTAGACATCACCTACTACTCACCCTAATCCACACACACACAGTGACTGAGAAAATTCAGCTGCATAGCCTATGTAGACATCACCTACTATTCACCCTAATCCACACACACAGTGACTGAGAAAATTCAGCTGCATGGTCTTGCTGTCGTGCCAAATTTGTCAGCATTTCCATGATTTCACAATGGGACCTTTCTTTCACCTGGCTGTACTCTGATCATCAGTCATTCCTAGCCAGTGCCCTCTGTTCCCAAACAGGAAATAAATAAAAAGGCAAACAAGAACTTTTGCATCTTGATCTGTTCCCCTGTTGAATTGCAGTAGTGAAAACAAACTTGGAAGTAGATATTTATACTTTTTACATAGTTTAATACATCTAGTAAGCATGAACATTGCATAATTGTATAGAATTCCTTAATTATTCCTTGCTTTGAAAAGCTTAATGAGCAACCTTTTAAAGAATTTGATATATTTGTCCTTTTTTTAAAAGCTTTTTCTAAAGTGTTTGATTACACACTATAAAGATCATAAGAACTGACTCCTCATTCTGGTAAAAGTTTGCTTCCCAAGAGGCTAGAAACAAAATACTCAGTGTACAGTATTACACTGTTAATGTTTCTCACATGAACTTTCCCACGGGAGATTAAATGTGAAGAAAATTGATAAACGACCAATGCCATTGGTATGGCCCTGATGTCTTACTCTCCCCAGACGTGAGGGTGTTGTTTAAATTCATCATTAAGCTATTAATAGGTTTCTGTTAACAGTTCTGATTAACACTAGCTTAAGTGGCATTTATCACTGAAGCTATTGATTAGATAGCTTACTAAATTTGCAGTCTGTGTGCTTCTAGGTATTTATACCATAAATGGTTAAACTGCATTTTTCCTGTGCTCAAACAGGTTCCTGAAAGATCAGAATTTTCACTAACCTAAATATTGTCCCTCTAATCCCCAAAGAATGTGTCATGGGTGAAAAAGCACCAAGAGAGATGGCTTTTTTAGTTAATAGCCAACTTTTTTTTATTTGTAGGTGTGACAGCTGAACGTGACTTGCAGCTCCGTTGGAGTTGCAATGTGTTTTACCTTTGGATTTTATTTCCTTTCAGTTGCTTGAAAAAGCCTTTGCTGCTAGAAAAGGAAAGTATATTCTTGTATACAATTGTTGGTGAACAGTTCAGATATTTGGACCTTGATGCATACTGTTTTTCATATCAGTTTATTTACAAAAAAAAGGGGGGGGGGAAGCAGTTAATCACTGAGTCAGAGTGTGATAACAGGAGAAAGCATCATGCTCTTCGTGTTCTCCCTGATCAGCCAGATTGTTTTTCATTTGCTGATTATTCCACTGGGGGAGCCGGAAGGGATATTATTTATAGGCTTCTCCCAAATTTTACTTTGTGTCTGTTGCGTCCTTGGCGGGAAAACAGACACGAGAAGCAGCTGGAGTTCTCAGTTTCTTTTATTCAGCGTTCAGCTTACAGGAAGATGGCTTCAGCCTCGCCCAAACGCCTCGCAGCCTCTTATATAGGCAACTCCCGGGTAAATGGGTTACTTTTCCCGCGCCAGCACCCGCGCATGCGCACGGCGCTGGCGACAGCCTGTCTGGTCCCGGGCAGCTTTGCACCTGCCCGGGACTGCCTGCAAACGCCCGAGCCGTTTGCAAAGGCTCGGGACATAACACCCCTTTCCCCCGGGCTAAAACTACTACCAACATACAACATTTATTTTATATGACATTTTGCTCCCCAGTGCTCCCACTGTTTACTGGCCTTTGCCTTGCCAGCAATGTTATGTAGTCTTCTAGGTACTTGGGAGATTTCTTTGCTCTCTGTGACCTTCTTAGCTGTGGGTTACTGGCATAAGTCCCCTGACTGGAGGGAGGCGTGAGCCTATTCTCTCTATTGTGCCCTGGTGTCTTCCAAGGACTGTGCCCCGATGCCTGGCCTGCTTGCTTGCCCACCGGGCTCGTCAGGCCAGGGCTTCTGTTACTTTGTGACCTGGTTGACCTACCTAGCTGTAGACCCTCAGGCCCCTTGAAGTGATAGCCGCTGCTGGGCGTCTCTGTAGAACCTCCTAGGTCAGTCCAAGACCTGTCAGGAGGCTGTCCATTCCCTGAACCCCATTCTGTGTTCGGGCTCGTGTGGGTTTCTGTACTTTCCCAAAACTCAGGTGTTCCCTGATTTGTGCTAGGGTTGTTGTAGTCGGGACTTGGTTCCTCGACTAGCTCTGTGTATGTTTGACCCCCTGTAGGATTTGGGGTAAGGTCAGGCCAACTTTGGGGATTGTGTGCCAGCTCTCTTGCGGGGAATGATTTGTTGGGATGCCCCCGGGTATCCTCCGTGACTGGAGTGCTGTGTGACGTGTGTGGAACGTGAGTATGCCCCCGGGGTGACTCCCTGGCTGGAGTAGGCGTGAGTGCCTGTTGTGTGGGTAAGCTCCATGACTTCCTTTTCGGAGCAATTGCGGAATCTGGGGATGGGCCGTTTGTGGCTCCCTCAGTGGAGATGGGCAGTAGCTCTTGCCCTTCCCTTTGCTCCAAAGGGTCCCCCTCCCCCCCTGGAAAAGACCCAGGAGTCTCAGCAGAAAAGTCTCGCCTAGAGCGAAGTTGGTCGATGTGCCGACGCAGGACACGACCGTTGTCCAGGGCAACCTCGTAGGAGAGAGGACCTGTGATCCTGGACACAGAAGCGGGGACCCATGTATGACCAGGCCCGTAATTGCGAGCCCAAACCGGGGCACCCACAAGTAGTTGTCTAGGTGCCCTAGGATGTGAGGTAGATGAAGGCAGTCTGTCCGGATGCAACCGGTCAAGTCTAGTAGTAAGTTGGCGCCCCCAACGAAGTTCAGCTGGACTTCTCCCTGTAGAAGTGGACGGTGTGGTGCGATAAGAAAGGAGAAAGTCAGCCAACCTGTGATGCCAGTCCCCGTAGGTGAGTCTCTTCAAGGCGTCCTTTGCAATGCGCACCATGCGTTCCTCCATACCGTTGGTGGACGGGTGAAAAGGCGCAGACGTGGCATGACGAATCAGGTTTGCCTGTAAGAAAGCTTGGAATTCGGAGGAGGTGAATTGAGGGCCGTTGTCGGACACGATGACATCTGGCAGCCCGTGTGCAGCAAAAATCCCCCTCAGTACCTGAATAGTCTTTGCAGTGGTGGTGGATGAGACAGGCACAACCTCAAGCCATTTTGAATGGCTGTCAACAAGGACCAAGAAGAACTGGCCCTGAAAGGGCCCAGCGTAGTCAATGTGCACCCTAGACCATGGGGACTGTGTTTCCTCCCATCTATGCACAGGAGCTTGGGGCATCTCTGGGCGAGATCGTTGGCAGAGGTGGCATGCGTGCACCTTAGCCTCAATATCTTTATCTAAAGCAGGCCACCACAAGTGGCTTCGTGCAAGAGCCTTCATACGGACAATGCCAGGATGACCCTCGTGGAGGGATTCTAAGACCCTAGTCCTCATTGAGGTGGGAATGACAACTCTGTTTCCCCAAAGCAGACAACCCTGAGAAAGGGACAGTTCGTTTCTTTTGGACCAGAAACTCTGAAACTCAGGACTAGGGCAGTGCTCAGGCCACCCGGACAGGACCCAGGAGCGGACACGTGAAAGTGTGTGATCTGTACCCGTTTCAGCGGTAACATCCCTGGCACTAAGAGGGAGCTCGGGCAAGGCTTGGATTGATAGAATGTTGACAGCTGGCGCGGGGTCAGCTTCTACTACTGGCAGAGGCAACCTACTGAGGCCATCAGCATGGCCCATTTCTTTCCCAGGCTTGTGGAGTAATGAAAAATCATATGCAGACAAGAAAATAGACCACCTAAGCATTCTAGGGGAAATGATGTGGGGAGTCTGCTTACGTGTGGTAAACAGTCCCAGCAGAGGCTTATGGTCAGTGAAGACCGTGAAATGCCTGCCATATAGAAAATCGTGGAATTTTTTAATTCCAGCAACAACAGCCAGAGCCTCCCTGTCTATCTGAGCGTAGTTGCGCTCGGCAGAAGACAGTGTTCTGGAGTAGTATGCAATAGGAACCTGAGTTCCATCAGACCTGAGGTGACTCAGGACAGCTCCAACCCCGTAGGGGGATGCATCACAAGCGATGCACACAGGAAGAGACTCGTTGAAATGTGCAAGAACACTGTTAGAAGTGAGCAAGGCCTTGACTTCTTTAAAGCAAGCCTCATGTGCTTGTGACCACAGCCACACAGCTTGTTTGTCTAGTAGCCTGTGAAGAGGCTCAGCTACACTAGCTTTATGTGGAAGAAAAGAATTGTAGAAATTCAGGAGGCCTAGGAAGGCCTGAAGTTCGGCCTTAGACTTTGGCCTGGGTGCTTGTAAAATAGCAGTTAGTTTGGATTCAGCAGGATGAATCCCAGCAGCATCAATTTTGAATCCCAGAAATTCAGTAGAAGGCACCCCGATCTTGCATTTGTCTTTTCTGAGCTTGAGGCCTGATTCCTGAATCTTAACAGGACAGCCCTAAGTCTTTCAGCTAGAATGTGTGTGGAGTCTCCTGCAATCAAGACATCGTCAAAGTAGGGGCAGACCCCTGGTATACCTCGTAGTGTGTTTTCCATTACGCTTTGGAAAATCCCAGGAGCGACATTTACTCCAAACTGTAGCCTTTTTACTTTAAAGGCTCCCCTGTGGGTCACAATGGTCTGAGCTATGGCAGCATCATCATCAACAGGCAGCTGTTGATATGCTTGAGCTAGGTCAAGCTTTGCAAAAACACGCCCCCCCTTGAGAGAGGCCAGGATGTGACTGACCACAGGAACAGGATAGGCATGTTGCTGCAATGCCTTATTGAGTGTGCATTTGTAATCAGCACAAATGCGAATGTCCCCATTTGCCTTTAGAGGCGTGACAATGGGGGTCTCCCACGGGCTGGAATCAACAGGTTCTAGGATTCCCTGTTGGATTAGTTTGTCTAGTTCAGTGTCAATCTTACTATTTAAAGCAAAAGGGACCCTTCTTGCTTTAATCCTAATGGGAGTGACAGTGGGGTCTAGCTTTAAGGACACAGGTGGTCCTTTGAATGTGCCCAGCTGGGGGCTGAAAACATCTGCAAATTCTTTGCAGACTTCCTGTAGGTCGAGTGTTTGTAAGCTGTTGAGTCCTGTGACGTGTATCCCCAGGGCCTCAAACCAATCGAGTCCTATGAGACTCGTTCGTTCACCCCCTACTACTAATAAGTCTAGTGGACCTTCAAAACTCTTGTATTGCACGTTAAGGGTGGCCTCCCCCTTAACACACACTCTTGAGTTCTGAAAATCTGTTAATACAATATCAGAAGGCCTTAACTTGGCCTTAGACCCACTACTGGAACAAATCTTCCTAAATGTATGCAATGAAATGATGGACAGGGCAGACCCTGTGTCTAGTTCCATAGATAATGGAACCCCTTGTAGCTTCACGTTGAGTGACAGCTTTTTCTTCATGGGCTTGTGTGTGCCTGTTCTACAGATGCTTCTTCGCGAAGCGCAAAACCCTACCCTATTCTGGCTGGGGAATCTGGTACCTTTCAGGCGTTCTTCTTGGGGTTGTGCCTTTCGTCGGCTCAGACACACAGCTGCAATATGCCCTTGTTTGCCGCATGCCCGGCAGGTAGCGGAGCGGAACTTGCAGTCGGTTCTCCTGTGGCGACCTCCACAGCCGATGCACTTGAGCAGAGCCGAAGAGCTTCCCTTCTGGTTCTCTTCCTTCGCGGGGTGTAGACGGTCGACTTCCTCGTCCGGATCCTCCTCGGAGTTTCGTCGGACGTCTTCCTGGTGCACGGACGCACCCTCTGCACTGTTTCTGATCGGCCGCATGTTTTTGATGGCGCCGCCTGCTGCTTCTTCTGCGGTGACTTCCCTTAAGGCGTCTTGGAAGGATAATTCTTCCTTGGCAAAAAGTCTCTGTTGTAGCTCTCGATGCCTTAGCCCGCACACGAATCGGTCCCTCAGTCGTTCCTCGAGGTCCTTGAACTCGCAGGGCTTGGCGGCCTTCCGTAGCGCGGCGATGTATTCCTTGGCTGTTTCACCGGACCGTTGATCCCTCTGCTCGAAGGTGTGGCGCCATGAGATAACGGACACCTTGGGGTGGAAGTGCTCTTTCAGCAGCTTCTTCAGGTCTGCGTAGCTTACAGACTCTACTGGAACAGGTGCTACAAGATTTTCTGCGATTTCGAAGGCGTCTTGGCCGCAAACGCAAAGCAGGGTGGCGGCCTTCAAGCTATCTTCCCTCACTTGGTTTGCCTTGAAGTAGTTCTCCATTCTGGATACGTAGGACTCCCACCGCTCTGGATGTGAGACGTCGAATTCCGAAAGCCTTCCGATTTTCGCCATCTTCGGATCTTCAGGAGACGGGTCTATCAGCCAGCCTACCCCCGAATGCGCACCGGATTGGCGGGCAGCTGCCGAGTCGACGCCGTTCCTCTTCCGCCGCTCAGGACTCCTTGGGTAAGCTTACACTTCTTCCTTTCCAGGTAGTGCAAGGCATCCCACCTCGTCGCCAGTGTTGCGTCCTTGGCGGGAAAACAGACACGAGAAGCAGCTGGAGTTCTCAGTTTCTTTTATTCAGCGTTCAGCTTACAGGAAGATGGCTTCAGCCTCGCCCAAACGCCTCGCAGCCTCTTATATAGGCAACTCCCGGGTAAATGGGTTACTTTTCCCGCGCCAGCACCCGCGCATGCGCACGGCGCTGGCGACAGCCTGTCTGGTCCCGGGCAGCTTTGCACCTGCCCGGGACTGCCTGCAAACGCCCGAGCCGTTTGCAAAGGCTCGGGACATAACAGTGTCATAGCTAATTGTTACTACAAGTGAAAAGCCTGCATGGCTTCTAGCCCAGTTATCTCTAATCTGACAAATCCTGGTGGCTGGTGATTTGGGTTGTAGTCTTAAATCCAACTGGAAGGTGCCTGGGTGGGTTAAGTCAGAAATTTGCCCTCTTCTGGGATGTTTTTCAATTTCCTGGTCTCACCTAAATACTGGTATTCCCTGATGGACTCCCATTCAAACACCCTCCAGGACTAATCTTGCTTAGGTTCTAAGTCCAGACATGGTCAACAAACTGCTGCCATCAGCTGAGGGCCTATAGAATTGAGGACATGCTTGTGGTACACTTGGCCAGAACTGGGTGGGAGAAAGATTGTTTAATTTCAAACTCTGGGATGACCTATTAAAGCAGCTTCCTCAATGTATTTTGGACTACTTGTTTCAAAATTTCCAGCCAGCATGCCATGCCATGGCTCTGGACAGTCACTTTGCTTATGGCTATACCACAAAGCCATTTTATGGTGGCATTCATAATACCTTTTTCAAAATACATACATACATACATATGTATGTATGTTATTAATCCATCCCATTAGATTTAGCATTTAAAAAGCCTGTGAGGTAAAACATGAACAAATAAGAAAGAATATGATATTCATTGATGAATAGGTAGGCTGTCCTTTTGTTTTGCATTTCTGGAATTATAATCCATGTCAGACGGAATCACAAAACTGCTTTCACCATAGGCTTTTTTGTTTTTGTTTTTTAATTGCTTACAGTCACTCATGCCCTAATCACTTCCAGATTGGACTACTACAAAGTGCTCTACATAGAGCTACCCTTGAAGAGTGACCAGAAGCTTCAGCTGGTACAGAATCCAGCAGCACTGGAAGTTATGCGCACTTCTAGAATAGTGCATGTTATATCTTTGCTCCACAAGTTGCACTGGTTGCCAGCTTGCTTCCAGGTCCAATTCAAAGTGCTGGTTGTGACCTATAAACCCCTTCATAGCATGGGACCGGGTTATCTGAGGGATTGCCTCTCCTCAGTTACATCTATCCACAAGCAGAAAAGGCATGATGAGGGAACTAATCAACTGGGGGGCTACATTTGTTGAGTCCCAGGAGATGTGTTTTCTCTGCTACAGTGCCCGCCTTATGGAACATTCTTCAAAATTACGTTACCTCCATCTCCTTTGAAATTCTAGAAGTGTCTCAAGACCTGGTTATATTACTAGGCTTGGGACTCCCTGAGAAATGGAAATATTGTTGAGGTAGCCATTTTTATCCTCTCTTTACCTAGAGCTTTGTATATTTGTTTATTATGTTGTTGTTATCATTATTATATCAATAGTGATTTTTATATCTGTGGTTTTTATCTGATTGTTGTTTGCCACTCAGCGTCACTTTTGGTAAAATGGGCAGCTGTGTAACTTTGATTAACAAATAAAATTTAAAAATAGCTCATGAACAGCTACTTAGAAGGAAAGATGACACTGAAAGGAATTTGGAAGCTAGAAATGTCATTCCTATCTCTTCTAGATTTTGTAGTACTAACCTTTCATTCTTTGTATAGTTGTGTATTCTAATGGCTTTCCTGTTACTCATAATAACATATACAGTAGTTTTATAAATTTATGCGAGAAGGGCCTGGTGTCTTACTTTCTCTTCCTTTTGTTTTAATATCAGTGTAATGGAAAGATTTTTTTTCTCTTCTAGCTCTTTATTTGCAGACTTGGAAGAAACGAGGAGGGATCGGCTATGAATTTAAAACAAATTCTCCCCAGACTCTAGATGTGAGAGAATGAGGGTATATTTTGTTTCTAGAGGATCTAGATATGATTATCTAATTAGAATGATTTCTAACTGGGGTCATACTTTACCAGAAAAAAAATGGTGAGTGTGCACTTGCACTTACTTGAGAAGCAATAACTAAGATGTCTTTTTCATTTTTTCTAATAGTTAAAATATAATACTTAAAGTATACAAGACTCCCTGAAGATTACTTCTTCATTTCTAGAGCATTCTTTAATGCTCTAGATTGGACAGTCAAATGGCCATTCTAAGAAGTACTTGAAAAGAAACTATATAATATTTCAACTGCCTTTAAAATAAAAAAATAATTTTAAAAAATTAAATGGAATCCTTGCTCACTTCATAAATCTTCTAGCTCTAATTCAGTGAATTGCTGTAGCTTTTTAATTTTAAAAATGTACTTCAAAATTTTGCCATGTAGGAAATCCGTGTATAAAAGCAGATTTTAAAACAAATGGGGCTGCTAATCTCATTTAGTCTAGAAGCGTCCTACTTGGCTGAAGCGTTTCTCTTTCATGACACACTGAACAAGTTCTGGCCTGCACTTCATTAGGTAATTAAGCAGGGCTATAATCTTTTTTATTTTTATTTTCTCACAGTGATTCACTTCATCCCTTTTAGGGATTAGAGAATGAAATTAGGAATGCAAAAGCAGGCGAGCAAAGGAAGGAACAAGGAGAGAAGAAGCATCAGCTCAGAAAAACGGGTTGAATAGATCTTTGCAAAGTATTATTTATTCTTCCCTCATTCCAAAGCCTTATTGGGGTATGGGCTACTGTTTTGTACTTTCATCCCATCCTTTGCAAAACAAACAATGAGCAACATTACTGATGTGAAATTGGCAAACTTACAGTGAAATCTTCAATATGTTTATTTAGCTTCATTTGGATTAATGGTACTTGCCATTAAAGTATGTTTGGAATTGCTGTCTTTAGCCAACAAAGGTCTAAGGTAATTCTCTGTGGCATTTTTAAAACTGCTGAAGTGGCTCTTTTCTTGTTTGTCTATTTCTTATGTACAGGGTTTAAAGAGGCTATGTGGCTCCTGCCCTGTTCTCATTTCAGACCTATAGGAAGTAGAATAGGCTGGCAAAGTAACTGTTTCACAGTCATTCCATCAACTTTATGGGTGAGCAAGAATCCCAAATCCCATTCTGATACTACATTTTCTTTCTTTGTTTGTTTGTTTGTTGGCCACCCATACCATAGGGTAATTCTGGGCAGCTTATAGTTACATAAAATCTAAAACATAAAAAGTTAAAAACAAACATTAAAACCAAAAACACACATGGGGAGGTGGGGCGGAGTGGGGGGAGGTAAGATCTGTTATTATTCAATTAACCACCTCCAATGCGCTGATCCTCCACTGGAGCCCCAAGCCAACTGGCACAGGCCCTTACGAAAAGATAGGAGGGTTGAGGCCAACCTCACATCTCCCATTTCTAGTCAAAAAACAGACTGGCTCTCTATTTCTTGAGAACAAAAAATTAAGCATCATTAAGTCCTTGCTAGCTTCAGGCCCTCTTTTGTCAGTACAACATGAACATCACAAGGACTTTCTTGGAATCATAGCTAAAGGGTGGCCAAAGAAGGATGAGTGGCAAGGGAGCTGCAGTTAGAGAAGTAGCATTTTGAGGGACAGTAGATGGGAAGGAATGGCAGAGACAGTGTTCCTCTTTCCATCTCAGATGAGTTTTTCTCTGTGTAGCTGGAGACCTCCTATGCAGGCATGAACATTCTTCGTCAAACATGTTCCTTAACAAAGCTCCCCAAGTAGGGGGCCTGCCCAATCCTCACAGCCCTCTCTGACAGGATGTAGTTGCTAACTTCTTACCCCCTCCTTGCTAATTCATTTCCCAGCTGAACCACCAACAATGCTTGCTTCTGCCACTTTCTTTGTGCTATCTGAATGCATGAAGTCAGCGGCAGCTGCAGAGTTGGAGGAGAGCAAGTAAAGCCACTCTTCTTTTGGCAACTGTTGCTGAGAGACCTGGAGGAGGCCAGCAGTCTTGCCTGCCTGCTTGCCAGTTTGTGTTCAAAATGCAGCCTACCTGGCCAATTTAGGGCCTTGGGACTGCCTGTCAACGGTTAGGTGGTCCCACTGCTATGCAGCAATTCCCTCTTCCTGCCTCTTGGGATAGAGGAAGGACTGTGGGGCGAGGCAGAGAAGTATCTGCTCTGCTGTCCTCACCTCCTGCCATTGCATTGGGTGGGGCGGGGGGGAGTTATTGACAGTGAGCTCAGCAGACAGAATTTGTTTCTTTATCACATTTTTGAACCACCCATTTCCCTCACAGAGGGATTCTGGGCGGTGTACAGTAAAATATCCCTTTTGCTAGAGAGAGGAGGGGGTGCAGGGGAGAGTTGTAGTTATTTGAAAGGCAAATAAAGATGATCCGGTTGACACTATATTTGGAGGTTTCCAAAAAACGATGGCAAAATCCCTCACTGAAGAGTCTAGGATAAGAGGCAGATCTTCTCATAGATAGGTAGGTAACTGGCTCATAGTCAGAAAGAGAAAGAATAAAAGACATTAAGATAGTGCTTCCAGATGTAAGAGGACTGTCATAATGGTTAATTTTTTGTTATTCTGTCTTCTTTCTGGAGCAATCACTTCAGCAGTTCTGTAGAAGTATATTGAGCAGAAAGTAATTATCAAACTAGTTCTCCTCGCTCCATGCCAAAAAAAAGTGTCTTTCTATTTATTTTATTTTATTTTATTTTATTTTTCACGTTCTTAACCACCCAGCTGTATCAGAGGAGGGCTCTTGGCATCTTCTGAAAGAAGATGAGGAATCGAGATCCAAATTTTGAGTAATTTTAAATTTTACTAACTAGGGTTTTAGGGGATTGGCTTCTCATTTTGTCTGCCTAAAGGATCACTGTGAAGTTTAAATGATACTCAGATCTACTTGCTGAAATGAGATGACAATATAAGAAATGTCTATTAATTCTTAATTAGGTCTGCACAATTCTTTGCCAATATTTGCTTCCCAGATTAATGTTTAACTTCTATGACCCTAAAAAAAGAAACAATCCCCTTAAATCCAGTTTAGCTACATAGTTATGGAAATGTCAGAGATTTCAAAAAAGTCCAAAAAGCTGTGAGAATTGATAGTGAAATTAAAACAGTAATGTTTAAAGAAGAATTAAATGTCACAGTCTGGTAATTTCCTGATAAAGTTTATATAAATATAGCTTTGTAGACACACATAGACAGACACACACACACACTACTAATGATGCTTGGGTCTACGTGCCACAGGTCCCGAATCAAGGAGGGGGGAATTCCGGAGAGTGTTGTCCTGAAAAATCTTCCAATGAATCATCACATCCCTCTTAGAACAAACCCCCATGGACAAATACAAACAATGTCTTCCCAGCTCCTGGCATGCTTGATTTACAAATACAGGGCTGGCTGGGAGGAGCTGTGGGTGAGTTTACAGCCCTTAAAACAGCAGCACAGCCACAGCAATGGACGAGTTGATAATTGCATCATCAGCGTTATATGACCCCTTCCCTCCCTTTTTCTGACTTGTGAAATTTGTGTCAAGAAACTTAAGCAATTTGGCTCCTAGAATTTCAAGGCAGCACAGCCTTTCACTGACTTTGTAATTACACTTTTCTGAGTTCTTGATTTCTAAGAAATGAAATGTCAAAGCCATAATCTGCCTGGAAATGACACCCTCTAATTTGGAGGATTTTCAGAGGAAAATCCCCCACTGTTCTAACTATGGCTTTTTTATACTATCCCAAGTACCAATGTTACCATTTGTTCCTGGGCCAAGCACATGTTGCCCAAATAATGGAAATAAAGGAAAATATTAGCTGGAAAGAATTCTGGGGGAGGGATCCCTAACTTTTTCCTCAGTTATCTTTCACTGTCATCTCCTTATGGCATTTTCCTAACAGCCAGGCACCCTTTCAGACTTGCAGCTGCTGGAGAGATAACAGCTGGGTGAGATGTGACAGGCAAGAATTGATGAGCAGGAGAAGATTTAAGCACACCCCTTCATTTGTGATATTCCTACATAATATCTCCTTCAGCCCTACCTCAGCAGGAAATGTATGCTGCACCTGCTTACTCAGAGGCTACTTCATCAGCATCTGCTGTATTTTCCATTGTTAGGCTTGGCAATGAAAACAGATGGCATGCCTGAGCCCCAGCAGAACTTAACTTTAGCCTTATTATATTACCCCTGTTTTTATGAGCCTTCTTTCTCTTCTAATCTGAGATCTGTTCATATCAAAGTTACAGCGTTTAAGCCACAAAAAGTTACCTTTTGAGAAAACGTGAGTAGGGTTGGATTTACTAATAGCGTAAGAGCTAAGTTCAACGTAGTGTTGCATAAGACTTCATTAAATTGGTGCCCTGCAGATATTTTATATTACAACTGACATCACTTCCTCCCCCACCATTCAACATAACATTAGTATTTCGGCACTGTCAAACTCTCCTAGTCTTGCCTCAATGTACCATACTGCTGATTCTCCATTTACATATTGTTGCAAGATAACCATGCTGGATTATTGGGGCTGGTAGAAGGAGGGCAGGAAGAAGACATGGCAGCAATCTATAACTCACTTTAGGTGGTCCCCTGCACTTCCTTCCCTGAGGACAATGCTGAGCACACCAACCATCTGATCAGTGGGTAGAATCAGGAAGAGGCACATACATTACAACCCACTACAGTGTGTTTATAGCTCTGGACTGTGGGCAGAAATGACGTTATTCTATCATAAACTCTTCTTTTACATGCTCCATTTCAGGTGATATTTTTGTGACTAGAAATTTTTTTCTTGATTACAGCCATTTTCATTTAGTCCCTAGTCTTCATTCTGCAGCTACCCCCACCTAACTCCTACCTTAAATTAGAGTTAGATCTCTCTGAATTAAATCATGTGGAACATAAACCACATAGTCAGATAACCTATGCAATGAACAAGGGATGTAAGTCATTTCATATCACTGAAAGCAGGAGGGGATGCAATAGAATTCCAACATGTATGCCCAGCTGTTTTATGGTAAAATTTGCCATCTCTCCATTTTGAATGTTAATATGGGACAGCAAGTCAAAGAGTATGAATTCAAGCTATCCCTTTGTTGATTTAAATAAATCCAAATGCCAGATGTAATAGTTCAGAAAGAAAGAAAGATGTGGGGAAGAGAGGGAGATGAGTGATAAATCCCAAAGCTAAACATTATTTGGTCAAAGGCTGCTTATTTCAAATACATACCACCATCTAATATTTGAATATGGGGCTCTTGCAGCATTATGACATCATGTTTATTCTTTATAAGTTGTAGCTGTTTTTGCTATTGATGATTAGTGATCACTGAAGTACGGTAAGCATTTTGTGGCTATATTACTATATGTCATTTCTTTTGGCATTATAATTTTAATCCCGCCAATACATTATTTCTTAGACAGATTTTATGTGGGCCTTTTTTTAGATTAAAAAGTTTGCTTTAATTAATGATGGAACATTTTAAAACATTTGGATTATATTTATAGATGTAAGCTGTATTTTTTTTTAAATTGTCATTTTAACAAATTCTCTGAAAAACATTTCTAATCCAACATGCCTCAGAATAGTTTCTTTTACAATACAGTAAAAATACTTGCATCTTTGTGGTTACACAGTAATTCCTATCTGCAGCCCAGTTTCTCAACCTTTTATCTACAGCCCTGTTTCTCAACTTCCAGTTGTATGGAGCAATTCCCAGAACGCTCAGTAGTGGTTGTGTTGCCTGTAGTATTTCAGGAGTTAGGATTTTAACATTTGAAATAAATAGTGGAGGCACTTTCATTCTCTGCCCTCTGGACCATTTTGCTAATTCTAATCACACTGAAATTGGATTTGAAATTGCAATGGCTATATTCCCACGATGCACCTACTTATTAATTAACTTAATCAGAACTGATAGCTTCACACAAATTTTTGCATTCACATAATATACCCATATCTACTAACCATGTGGACTTACTTTATATACTACTGTAGCTTTAAATGTGTTTGTTTAATTTGAGGTTCAGTGCCCTGAATAGTAGGAAAAATTATTTTTTTAAACTATTTTTTTAAAACTTACTGCCTTTGGTAGCACATTGGCTTTAATTGCATTCAAAATGTATTTATTTATTTATATATCACATTAGGAAACCACACATCTTGGGCAGTGTACAAGTTGGCCATAAATCTGGTATTCAAGCTCAAAAGCAGAAAGTTAAGTCTCATGTACATTTTCTATTCCAAAATAAGATCTACATTTTGGAGTAAATTTACATTTGGGAGAAAATTTGATTTTCTCTAGTTTCTATTTCAACTGAATAGTATTTACAAGTGGTATAGTCCAGACTCAAAGGCTACCAAAGCTGATTTCACATGTTAAAAAACACATATAGAAAATGCATGAATGAGTGGGAGGATGAGGTTGCAGGAAATTACATGTCATGCTGACTTATCTCTTCCATTACTAATAATGTTGTCTCTCAGTAATAGGTACTGCAGGGGAAGAAGTTATATCACTTGTGGCTTCCCATAAGCATCTGATGAGAACCGATGGCTGGACTAAATAAGCCTTTGGTCTAATTCATCAAGTCTTGCATGTTCTAATAATTTGCTTTTTTTTTTCAAATGCCATGAAGAAATCTTGCAATATTACTCAAATGTTTTGCTGTATAAGATACAAGTGGTTTCTGGATTTTCCCAATGAAACTTCAGGTTTGTAATTAACCAGAAGCAGTGTGAAAAAAGTACAAAAAAAAATCAATGTGCAATGCATATATTTATAGGCATTTGGAATATTGCATTTAGTACTCTAGGACTCTGAAGAACCAGAACAAGCCAAGAGGAGTATGACTAGCATGATTCTGGAAAATAAATCCTATGGGAAAGAAGGAAGATTAAAAAGAAGACATAACAGCAGTCTTCAAATATTTAAAAAACTGCCATGCAAAATATGGAGGATAAGAGCAGGATTGTATTGCTCTTTGTGTATAAGGTATCATCATGCAATATTTTTACCTCATGTAATTGCTGCTTAGTCATAGCAAATATGGCACACTGTCTATCATGCTTATAATGAAATATATGCCACATATAGTGGTAGGGAGCATTTGAAGAGTCACATGGATTTTACACCAAAAACATTGTAAGTTCCTGTTTTGTTCACTTTTAAAAAGTCATTTCATTGACCTAGAGCAGTGGTAGTCAACCTGGTCCCCTACTGTCCCTACTGATACTGAAGCACTTTCCTTTTTTTTAATTTAATTGACTTTTAAAAAAAAATTCATAGCATTATTTAAAAGCATTAGGTTTTTATAAAATTCCCCGTGACAATTTAAATTTCTGAAAATATACTATTTGTATCGCCCGCAGATAAGTTTAGTTCACGTTACGTAAGTGAAACTAAATGGCGCTATAGTACGACCGCAAACAAAAGAGCCTCGTCTCAGAATAGCTCGTGCATCTCCCCCCACACTACCCAGCTGTAACAGACAAGCAGAGCTGGTAGCCGGTGCCCCCCCCAAACCCAGTCCACAATGCGCGAGAGGCATGCGCAGACGACAATACACTCTTTTGTTTGTGGTCACACTGGTCAGTACACAATTAGATTTGTGAGAGTGAGCGCGTGCCTACAGCTTCAAACAAAATATTGTGAGTCCATGTCTCAAAAAAAGAAATACGCTCGTAGCTATTTGCCAGAGTATCTGAAGATGGGTTTCATAGAATCTGTTGTAAATAAACAACATCCAATGTGTTTATTGTGTCATAAAACATTATCCAATGAGGCAATGAAGCCGATTGTGAGAACATCTTTCTACAAAGCATCCAAATGATAAGGACAAGTCCATTGAATATTTTCAGGAAATATATAAAAAATTTCAAAGTCGTTCAACAATCGTTGCGTCATTTAAGAAACAACATGCAGCGAACGAAGATGGATTAATTGCCACTTATCGCATTTCACAATTAATTGCAAAAAGTGGTAAAAGCTATAATATTGGAGAAACTATAATAATACCCTCTATAAAAGAATTTATCTCAACAGTAATGCATCAGGATATACCTGAAATTTTAAAAATGTTGCCCCTAAGCGATAGCACAGTAAAGCGACGAATTGAAGAAATGGCAGTTAATGTTGAAAAAAAACTGATAAGTATTCTCCAAAACTCTTCATTTTCCATGCAATTGGACGAGTCTACCATTGCAGATAATAATGCTTTATTGATGGCATATGTACATTATTTTGATGAAAACAATACATTACGAGAAGAAATGCTATTCGCAATAAATCTCATTACAGATACAAGAGGATTATCTATATTTAATACTGTGAAATCATACTTTACAAAAAATAATATTCCTTTGAATAATATTGTTGCACGCCTACTGATCGAGCACCATCAATGGTAGATCGCTATCGTGGATTTGTTGCTTATTTGAAGGAAGAAGTGCCAAATGTTTTATGTATTCATTGTGTGGTGCACAGACAACATCTTGTAGGAAAACATCTAAGTACAAGTCTCCATTCATCATTAACTATAATAATTATAATAATAATAATAATAATAATAGTAAAGTTGGAAGGGACCTTGGAGGTCATCTAGTCCAACCCCCTGCTCGGGCAGGAAACCCTACACCATTTCGGACAAATGGCTGTCCAGTCTCTTCTTAAAAACTTCCAGTGTTGGAGCATTTACTGCTTCTGGAGGCAAGCTGTTCCACTGATTAATTGTTCTCACTGTCAGGAAGTTTCTCCTTAGTTCTAGGTTGCTTCTCTCCTTGATTAGTTTCCACCCGTTGCTTCTTGTCCTGCCTTCAGGTGCTTTGGAAAATAGCTTAATTCCCTCTTCTTTATGGCAGCCCTGAGATATTGGAATACTGCTATCATGTCCCCCCTTGTCCTTCTCTTCGTTAAACTAGACATACCCAATTCTAGCAACCGTTCCTTATATGTTTTAGCCTCCAGTCCCCTAATCATCTTTGTTGCTCTTCTCTGTACTCTTTCTAGAGTCTCAACATCTTTTTTACATCGTGGTGACCAAAACTGGATGCAGTATTCCAAGTGTGGCCTTACCAAGGCATTGAAGAGTGGTATTAATACTTCACGTGATCTTGATTCTATCCCTCTGTTAATGCAGCCTAGCACTGTGTTGGCCTTTTTGGCAGCTGCAGCACACTGCTGGCTCATATTTAAGTGATTGTCTACTAGGACTCCGAGGTCCCTCTCACAGTTACTACTATTGAGCATGGTGCCACCTATGCTGTACTTGTGCATTTGGTTTTTCTTGCCTAAATGTAGAACCTTGCTTTTTTCACCATTGAATTTCATTTTGTTAGTTAGTGCCCAGTGTTCAAGTCTGTCCAGATCCTTCTGTATCTGAAGCCTGTCTTCTGGAGTGTTGGCTATTCCTGCCAGCTTGGTGTCGTCTGCAAATTTGATGAGTTCCCCATCTATCCCTTCATCCAAGTCATTGATGAAGATGTTGAAGAGTACTGGGCCCAGAACAGAGCCCTGGGGCACCCCACTACACACTTCCCTCCATATAGATGCAGTTCCATTGAGGACCACTTGCTGAGTACGGCCGGTCAGCCAGCTACGGATCCATCTGGTGGTGGTTCTGTCTACCCCACATTTTTCTATCTTGTCAAGTAGTAGGTTGTGATCTACTTTATCAAATGCCTTACTGAAGTCCAAGTAAATTATGTCCACAGCATTCCTCTGATCCACTAATTTTGTCACTTGGTCAAAGAATGCAATAAGATTTGTCTGGCATGATCTATTTTTGACAAACCCATGTTGGCTTTTAGTAATGACTTTGTTTGCCTCTAGGTGTTCGTTGATTCGTTGTTTGATTATCTTTTCCAGGATCTTCCCAGGTATTGAGGTCAGGCTGATAGGTCTGTAATTTCCTGGATCCATTTTTTTTCCTTTTTTGAGGATGGGAACTACATCAGCTCTTTTCCAGTCCTCTGGTAGTTCCCCTGTGTTCCAGGATCTTTGAAAAATATAGTTCAGTGGCTCCGATATCACATCTGCCAGTTCCTTGAGAACTCTGGGGTGTAATCCATCTGGTCCTGGCGATTTGAACTCATCTAGGCTGGACAGGTGCTCCCTAACCATTTTCTTGCCTATCTTAACTTGTGTTTCTGTTTTGTTTTTTATGGCACTATTTTTGATAGGTTGGTCTGTTTTTTCCCTTTGTGTAAAGACAGATGCAAAACACGAGTTAAATAGTTCTGCTTTCTCCCTGTTGTTTGTCACCTTCTTGCCACTTCCACCCACTAATGGACCAATCGTTTCCTTCACTTTTTTCTTGTTTTTTACATATTGAAAGAAGCTTTTTTTGTTATTTTTGACTTTGGTCGCAAGCCTTAGTTCATTTTGAGCCTTGGCTTTCTTCACTTCATCTTTGCAGGTTCGGGCTATTTGCTGATATTCTGACTTAGTTATGTTCGAGCCATAAACAAGATCAAATCCAATGCAAAAAATGATAGAATGTTTCGACAGCTTTGCCAGGACAATAATGAAGATTTTATTACATTACTTTTGCACACAGAAGTTCGGTGGCTGTCAAAGGGTACATCTTTGGCTCATTTTGTAGCATTATATGATAGTGTCATACAATTTTTTGAAAGTAATAATGAGACCAATCTGTGTCAACAGTTAAAAACAGTAAAGAATGATGCCTTTTATTTGGCAGATATTTTCAAGAGATTTCATGATGCTAATTTGCAGCTTCAAGGAGCTAACAAAACTCTTATAGGTTGCCAAAGTATTGTGTCATTATTTATTGACAAGCTTGAACTACTTCGTTATAATCTATTGAAGAGAGAATTTCATCAGTTTCCTGAATTATCATCTATAAAAGATGATGTAACTCCAGAGGATATTGACAGATTCAGTAGCCACCTCAACGAACTTAAATTGGACATGGAAAAACGATTTGAAGATATTTTGAAATTGAAGGTGTATGACTGGATGAAAAATCCTTTTACTGCAAATATTGAAGAGGCTGATACAACTTGCCAAGAAGAACTGTTAGAAATTAGATATGATGAAAAAAGTAAACATAAATTCAATAGTGGTGGATATGAAAACCTATGGCAAAGTAAAAAAAATGCCTGTCTTATATCCAAATATGTGGAAAATGATATTCAGTTTATTGATATCTTTCCCTACCTCATATCTTGTGGAATCAGGCTTTAGTGCTGTTAATCATATTATGACCAAAGAAAGAAACCACCTGAATATTTCCGAAAGAGGAGACCTTCGTTTGTTTCTTACAAAAATTGAGCCAGATATCCAGTATTTAGTTTCGCAGCATCAGCCTCAGGGATCTCATTAATAATTTAATTAATTAAATGTAATTTCATCAGACTTCATGCTTCTATGTATGCAAAGTATAAATTAAAAGATAGATTTAACTACAGTAAGTTCTTTTATAAAGATTTATTCTGCCAAACTTAGCGAAAGTCCAACATAAAGTATTTGGTAAGTAATTATTATTATATGCTTTAACTTGCTGTAACTCTGCTTTATAAATTTTATAAAGTAAAGTTACTTCCCTACTTTATAAATTACCATTACTGTGGAATCGTGGGCGGTTAGAAAATTTTACTACTAACAGAGATACAAAAGTGGGCGGTAGGTATAAAAAGGTTGACTACCCCTGACCTAGAATGTGCACAGAAAATAAATGTAAGGCTTTTATGGGCATTCCCAAGGTCAAGGTTTCATAGATAGGCATAACTTCAAATGTAACCCACACCCAAACTGACTTTTTGTCTCTAAATTTCTTCAGAAAACTCCAAGCTGGGCACTTTATTTTCTATCAACTCTTCACCTACTGAAGTAATTTTGTTTTGTTTTCTTCCTCATACTTTATTCAACAGCATAATGCTCTGTAACACTCAAGATTTATTGCGCAGCTGTCCCAATCAATTTATGAGCCTTCCCTATTTCTCCAAAGCCAGATTTTGAAACTGTTAAATCCTTCGTTCGCGTACGAATGATGAAGACACATGGTGACAACTAACAATGCTTTATTCTCCTACTCCAACTCCAAGCAAAAAGCAAAAGGCACGCAGGCCTTTTTATAGGGCTTGAAACCCGGAGTGAACCAATAAGAGTTTTCTTTGTTCGCGCTTTGCACATGCGCACAAGGCTGGCACCGCTCTGTCTTGTCCTGGGCAGTTTTTAGAATGCCCAGGACCATTTGCAACAATTCTGGGCCTGCTGAGTTTTCTCATCAGGCCCAGGACACAACACCCCTCCCCCCTGGATAGAACACACACAATTCCAAATTTCCTTACAATAATAATAAAATAAAAGAAAATAGTCTGCTCACACGCAGACACCCTTCTTATAACTAATAGAGTTAACTAACCAACCCACTCTCTAATGTGGACTTCGTGTGTCTATCTTCTACCCCACATAGGTCCCATCTCCTCAACCTAGACCTGTAAGGTCCCTTGTACCGACAAGAACCTCACATATTTGCCTAGATGCTTAGGACGGGCCTTAGCCCATTGCGACCTATGCAAGGTTAGGGAGGGTGCCTGGCCTGTCAGCTCACCTGCCTGGCTAGGCAGACCAGGACTTGTTCTTAAGGGTGACTGGCCTACCGGCCCATCTGTTGGGCTCGCTAGACCAGGACTTTTATGCACAAATTTTTCAGGTGACCCCTGGTGAGGTGTACTAGCAGAATTGCCAGAGCTTTCCCCAGGCTCTGTGAGAGCAGCTGAAATTCCCCAACCCTCTGAATTGGCTGACGATTCCCCAACTACCCTGGATGGCTCCAGGGAATTTAGCCCCTCGAGCCCGCGACCAGTCTCGGACGTGACCTGCGTTGCAGGTTTGCCCCAATACTCCCAGTTTCCTGTGGCCGAGGTGCCAGAGTCAGGATCCGCCTCTATGGCAACCCCCGCCTCAAGTGAATTCCTGTTTGGAGCTCTTGCGGATACACATGACTCCCTATTCGGCGCAATAGCTGAACTCTGAGGATGCCCTTGCACCTCCCCTGGGAAATCCCTAGCGACCTGCGGTATGTCCCAGGAACAGTGAGATTGTGTCTCAGAAGGTTGACCTGAAGTGTGACGTGGTTCCTGGGCCCCCTACCCCCCAAGAGCGAAGGCAGGGGCGGAATCCACAGGGGACAACCACCAGCGCAGTTGATCGATGTGATGCCGCAGGACATAGCCATCTCCCAAGGTCACTTCATATGAGATAGGTCCAGAGATCTTACAGATGACAGCAAGAACCCACAGATGACCAAGAGCATAGTTCCTATCCAGACCGGATCACCCAACTGTAGTCTCCTTGGTGCCCGCAGTTGCGACACCTGTGAAGCCACCCAGTCTGGGTGCAACCTGTCCAATTTAGTAATGAGTCTTCGACCCCAGCGGAGTTCAGCTGGGCTCTTCCCAGTGGTCATGCAAGGTGTGGTGCGGTGTGCAAGAAGAAAGTCAGCTAACCTATGATGCCAGCTACCGAATGTGAGTCTTTTGAGTGCGTCCTTGGTGGTGTACACCATCCTTTCAGCTTGCCCGTTGGTGGAAGGGTGGAAGGGAGCTGACGTAGCATGCTGGATCAGGTTGGCCTGAAGAAAAGCCTGGAACTCAGAAGAGGTAAATTGAGGGCCATTATCTGAAACCAGGACATCTGGAAGTCGGTGATGCAAAAATTCCTCTCAACACCTGGATAGTCCTGGCAGAAGTAGTGGAGGAAACAGGAACAACCTCTAGCCACTTGGAATGGCTATCAACAAGGATAAGGACAAATTGCCCCTGGAAGGGCCCAGCATAATCTAAATGTACCCTTGACCAAGGGGTGTGTGCCTCCTCCCACTTGTGTACAGGGGCTTGAGGCATTTCAGGCCATGATTGTTGGCACACCTGGCACCCGTGCACCTGAGCCTCGATAGCTTTATCAAGCCTAGGCCATCAAAGATGGCTGCGGGCAAGCGCTTTCATCCTGATTATCCCAGGATGTCCCTCATGCAGAGAGATCAAGACTTTAGACCTCAATGAGGCTGGGATGACTACCCTGCTACCCCATAACAGGCACTGATTAAAGGTAGACAGTGCGTGTCTCCTTTGCCAAAAACTTTGAAATGTCACACTGGACACGTGTCAGGCCATCCTGACAACACCCATGTCAGCACGCGTGTAAGCGTGTGATCAGTGGCAGTTTCAGCAGCCACATCCCTAGCATTGAGGGGAGATTCAGGCAACTCCTGAATGGAAAGAATATTTATGGCTGGAGCAGGGTTTGCTTCTACCTGAGTTAAAGGCAATCTACTTAGGCCATCTGTATGGCCCAGGTTTGTGAACTAGAGTGTAGTCATATGCTGACAGGAAAATGGGCCATCTCAGCATATGAGAAGAAATGATATGTGGTGTCTGTTTGTTAGTAGTAAACAAACTGAACAGAGGCTTATGGTCTGTATAGACCGTGAAGTGGCGGCCATATAAGAAATCATGAAATTTCTTTATGCCAGCCACTATGGCCAAGGCTTCTCTGTCAATCTGAGCATAATTCTGCTCTGCAGATGACAGAGTCCTTGAATAATAGGCCACAGGGACTTGTGTCCCATCAGCCTTCAGATGGTTAAGTACTGCTCCCACCCCATAAGGAGATGCATCGCATGCGATGCAAACAGGCAATTGCTCATTGAAATGCTCTAAAACAGCATTAGAAGTGAGCAAGGCCTTAACCTCCTTGAAGCTCTTGTCATGGACTTTAGTCCACTGCCAAGGAGCCTGCTTGTCTAAGAGCCTATGTAACGGCTCTGCCACTGCAGCTTTGTGTAGGAGAAATGCATGGTAAAAATTTAAGAGCCCCAAGAAGGCTTGCAGCTCACTCTTGGACTTGGGGCTTGGGGCCTGTTGAATAGCTTGTAGTTTAGCTTCAGTAGGGTGAATGCCTTGGGCATCAATCCTGAAACCTAAGAAGTCAGTGGAAGTGACTCCTATCTTGCATTTATCCTGCTTTAGCTTAAGGCCTGCTTTTCGAAAACAAAGCAAGACAGCCCTTAATCTCTCTGCTAAAGTTTGAGATGACTCCCCAGCAATGGGGACGTCATCAAAATAGGGACAGACCTCAGGAATACCTCGAAGTGTGCTCTCCATGACACTTTGGAATATGCCAGGGGCTAAATTTACCCCCAAATTGCAGTCTCTTGACCTTGAAGGCTCCCCTGTGAGTTACAATAGTCTGGGCCTCTGCAGCTGCCTCATCAATAGGCAGCTGTTGATAGGCCTGTGCCAGGTTAGGTTTCGCAAAAATGCGCCCACCCCCTTGAGGGAGGCCAGGATATGGCTTACAACAGAGACTGGATAAGCATGCTGTTGCAACACCTTATTCAGTGTACACTTGTAGTCTGCACATATATATATTTCCCCATTAGCCTTTAGAGGCGTTACTATGGGAGTTTCCCATGGACTAGAATCCACAGGTTCTAAAATGCCCTGCTGGAGCAATTTGTCCAGCTCAGCATCTATCTTACCCTTGAGGGCAAAAGGTACCTCCTAGGCTTAAACCTGATTGGCGTGATGGTTGGGTCTAACCATAGTGAAATGGGAGGCCCCTTGTAGGATCCTAGTTCTGAACTAAACACATCTGCAAACTCCTTGCAAACCTCTGCAAGGCCCAGCGTTTGCAAGCTGTGCAGCCCAGTTACTTGGATTCCCAGAGCCTCGAACCAATCGAGTCCAATAAGACTTGTATGTTCACCCCCAACAACCACCACATCTAGGGAACCTTCAAAATCCTTATACTGTATCTTAAGGGTGGCCTTCCCCTTAACACACACCATAGAATTTTGAAAATCAGTGAGAATTAGATTCGATGGCTTGAGTTTAACTCGAAGGTCACTACTGCTGCAAATCCTTTTGAAGGTATTAATTGAAATAATGGAAAGAGCGGACCCAGTGTCCAACTCCATCAGTAAGGGAACCTCTTGCAACCTTATATTAATGGAAAGTTTCTTCTTAAGGGGCTTGTGTGTCCCTGTTCTCAGAATGCTCCTGCGCAATGCGCAGAAACCCACCCTGTGTTGACTGGGGACCCTGGTACCTTTCTGAAGCAATTCTTCCCGAGGTTGAACTTTCTGGCGACCCAAACAGATGGATGCAATGTGGCCTTGCCTGCCATATGCCTGGCAAATGGCAGAGTGGAACTGGCAATCAGCTCGCTTGTAGCGTCTTCCGCACCTGAAGCATTGAAGAGATGCTGAGGCCTTGACCGGACGTCCCTTCTGCCTCCTATCAGCTGGCTGGTGAAGTCTGTTGACCTCCTCTTCAGGATCCACTTCTGATCCTTCTCGAGCGTCCTCTTGGTGGATGGAAGCTGTGTCTGGAGGATTCCTGGCGAGGCGCAAGGCCTTCACAGCCCCTCCTGCTGCTTCCTCAGCTGCCACCTCTCGCAACGCATCTTGGAAGGAAACATCTTCTTTTGCAAAAATCTTTTGTTGTAAGTCTCTGCTCCTTAAGCCGCAGACAAAATGATCTCGCAGCCTCTCTTCCAGATCCTTGAACTCACAAGGTCTGACTGCTTGCCTTAAGGCCACAATAAAGTCTGCAGCAGATTCACCCCTTTCTCTGCTCGAACGTGTGCCTCCAAGCAATGATGGATAACTTCAACATTTTCTTCAAGTCAGCATATGTTACTGAGTCCAGAGGTACAGGGGCCACCAGATTTTCTGCGATGTCAAAAGCTTCTTGTCCACAGGCACACAAAAGAGTTTCTGCCTTCAGGCTGTCTTCTCTAATCTGACTTACTCTGAAGTAGTTCTTCACCCATTCTATGTAGGAATTCCATCTCTCTGGGTGGGAGACATCGAAATCAGTCAAGCGGCCAATTTTCGACATCGTAAACTTTACGATCTTCAGCACTCGCTTCCTCTGCAAGCTGCTGTTTGGAGAAAGGGTCCTTTAGCCAAGCTCACCATCCAGTGACGCTATACTGGCAGGCTGGGACGCTGATTCAGACGCCGTCTTCCCCTCTTCTGGACTTCCAGGGTAAGTCCTTAAATCTTTTGTTTCAGCTTACAAAGGATCCCATCTTCGTCGCCAGTGTTAAATCCTTATTTTACGTGCGAATGATGAAGACACATGGTGACAACTAACAATGCTTTAGTCTCCTACTCCAACTCCAAGCAAAAAGCAAAAGGCACGCAGGCCTTTTTATAGGGCTTGAAACCTGACAGAGTGAACCAATAAGAGTTCTTCTTTCTTCGCACCTTGCACATGCGCACAAGGCTAGCGCCACTCTGTCTTGTCCCGGGCAGCTTTTAGAATACCCGGGAGCATTTGCAACAATTCTGGGCCTGCTGAGTTTCCTCATCAGGCCCCGGACACAACAGAAACCACTCCTGCCAGTAAGAGTTATAATACTGCAATATTGATCCACTCTTTATTCCACACAATAAAGGCCCTGTAAAGGTTTGTTCACAGGCTGATAAAGAGTCAAGTGACTATTACCTCAACAATCCACAGCTTCAGGATCCATCTGCCACCAAACCTCTCACTATTACATCATAAGGTTGTGAGAAAAAAATCCAGAAAGTCCCTGCTGTAATGCATTTTTGTTCTAAAGGGTAAATATTTTACTTCGTGAAATTCTTGTAACATTCCTACTTTTGTTTTAATCATGCTTACTAATGAAAATTTGGAAAGATTTATGCTTGGAGGAAAAAATTACACTGGCTCTACTAGATGTCAATGGTCTGACAGCCCCCACATCCCAAAGAACTATCATAAAAGCCTTCAGGAAAAAGTAATAAAATAAATTAAGATAAAATATTGTGAGAGAGTAAGATTAGAAGGACAGGTTGTGGAATAGGCTGCATGTCTCCTAAAACAGCTGGACATCATAGTGCTGAGAGAAAAAATACTTTCAAAAATCTCTTCCAACTCTTACCATTCTATGCTTTTGCAAATCACATTTAATTAATTGAAGTGCTGTATTTTCCCAGGTGGATTTCTAAGAAATTTATATTTGTGAGGGTTTTGAAATGCTCTAAACCAGGCGTCCCCAACCCCCAGTCCACGGACCAGTCCTGGGCCGTGGCATGCCAGCAATCAGTCCACACAAACAAGCAAAGCCCCATCTGCGGGATGCAGGCAGCACACGAAACCACATACCCTCCAGTCTGCAGAAAAACATCCTTACTATTTGGCAGACAAACCTACTAAGATCCATTCTAAATTTGTCTGTCCAAGGTGTCTTGGGATGAATGTGGGGTGAACGTGAGTCAGTGACTCTTGAGAAAGTGGTCAAGGTTCTTTGTGTGGGTTAGCTCAGCCACCTGTTTTGGGGATTCAAGCCTTTCCTGGCTTGTTAAAGCGGCCAGTAAGGTTACACATAGTTGCACTTATACAGTACAGTGGTATCAGCCTCTTTCAGGGAGTGGAAGGTCCAGACAATCCTGAAGGAGGTTGTAGTGTGCCCACTCCTCAAGAAGCCATCTCCAGATCCAACTACTTCAAACAGCCATCATCCTGTCTACTACCTTCCATTTTTATGGAAGGTGGTTGATTGGTGGTTGGGCTGCAGTTATCGTGGACCATGAAAAAAACAAATTATCTAGACCTATTTCAATCAGGATTCAGGTATGAATTTTGTTTGCAGACTTTGTCGGTCACATTTCTTTGTGCTTCTTGATCTTTCAAAAGCCAACTCCCAGAGTTGAGAATTGGAGACATCATATTATGGTGGCTTTTTTCCTTCTTTCACAGTTGATTCCAGTTAGTGTTGGTGGGGAGGAAAGATTTGTCCCTAGGTCCCTCCTGTGTGGAATGCCACACAACTCATTGCTCTCTTCTGTTTTGTTTGCATCTACCTGAAACAGAGGTAGTGATGAGTGAGGTCATCTGTCAGTCTGATTTGGGATTTGATACTTACTCTCAGGCCAGTCAAGTGAAGCTGTCAATGTTTTATTCCAATGGATGGAAGACTGCATAGGTCTGGATGGGGAAAAACTAATTCTGGCTCAATCTTACCAAGATCAAGTGGCTATGGACCCAATCCCAGGATTATCCATCTTTACTCCAGGGTGGGATTGCACTTTCCCACTTAGTATGCAACCCTGAGGTTTCTCTTGGACTCACAGTTTTTGATGAACAGGTGGCAGCTGTCATCAAGAGGATCTTTGTATAGTGCCATTTAGTACATCTTTTTGGATCAATCAGCCTTCCAGTCAGTCACACCTTTGACACCTCACAGCTTGACTCTTGCAATTATTATACATGGGACTGTATAAAGACTATCCAAGTGTCTCAGTTGGTCCAGCATTTTGTAGTATAAGCAATGATCGACTTGCGTTGGCATGCCCACATGACATTTCTGTTCTGTGAACTATACTGTTTACCGGTTTATTTCTGGGTGTGCTTCAAGGTGCTGGTTTTACCTATAAAGCCCTACATGACATGTAGGCCCCACTATTTGAGAGACCAACTCTTCCATGACTCTTCTGCTTGACTCTTACCATTTGGCAGTGTGAGTATGTTCTGGCAGGGAGTATACCTTCTCTGTAGCACTGCCTGTTCTCTGGAATGAGCCCCCCTCTCTCCATACAATTCTCATGCTGGTAGAGTTCTGAAATGCCTTGAAAAGTTAACTAATCTACAGACATTGTGGTATAGAACTTCACTGTTCATGGTGTTTCATTTTGATATGTTGTCTATGTTTCATATGGTGATGGATTGTCATCTTGCAATTGTTTTCTTTTTCGTTTTTTATCTAATTTATTATATGTTGTGTTTTTATATTGTTTTGAACCTCTCAGAGTTGGTATGAGTGGTGCAGCATTCAAATTAAATAAATAAAATAAATAATATAACAGTATTCTCAAGTATTCTGCTATAAACTAGAACAATGGTTCAGGGGTTTCTTAAACGGGGGGGGGGGGATTACACCCAAAGGTAATTACCCAAGGGAGTTATCTGGACCTATCCTGGGAATAATAGAGCAAGTTGTGATTGCTTGTTTGTGAGTCAAGGACCCAGTTTGGGACTGCCACTGCTGAGACTGTTGTGTAAAACTGCAGAACCTTGAGGTCTTTATGAGGATACTATAGTGACATTATTTGAAACTGGGGAAAGGAGTAATTGGGTGAAAATGTTTAAGAATCACCAGTCTAGAACTTCAGTTCTCTGCTCTTTAATGGAGGAGTTTAGGGACAATCTGTTAAACTTTGTCGGTATCACCAACATTCCATACCTTTGGGCCTTTCTTTCTTGTCATTTCATTTTGCCCATTCATATATCAGTCCTAATTGCAGTACATTTCCTCACATACTTAGGTTGTACATTGTTTATCTAAAATAGTTCTGAATATATATAACTGCACCCAATTTCCCAATGACAGTGCCATAAATGTGTTCAGTATATGGTATACTAAAAGGGGGGAAGAGCATTAGCATTCGATTGTGAACAAAACTAGAATTCTGCAAAATGAGAAACCTTGCAGTCCCCTGCAAACCACATAATCATACACTCCAGACACCTGTACACTTGCAAGAAATCAACCAAAGAACACATTTTTCTGGATGGTGGATATTTATGTATAAAGTCGGTGCTTTATTTTATATATAAAATAGAAAAGAAGAAGGGCAAATGACCTGTATTTCTAAACATATTGTTTTTGTTTCACTGACTTCCTGTAAAAAGTATCCAACTATTGTAAATGAGAGTAAGACTGTGATTGGTCAATGGTATTCTGTGAAATATGAATGGGTAACATTGTAGGGATTTATTTTTATGTCCAATCCTTTCTTTAGAAAATAAATAAATAAAAGGAATAACAGGAAACTAAAACAGGCATGTGTCTGTATAATGTACTGCAGAAACAACATATTTGTCTTAACTTGTATTCAGTTTATTTTTGGGAGTCAGCTGAACTCACAATATTTTCACTTAAAACAAGCAAACAAATCAGGGGTAAGGGAAAATAACTTTTCACGAGGAAGATAACTTATCTCCTGCCTTCATGTGTTGAAATAACAGGAAAGCCTGTGAATCTTTTTTTTTCTTCCCCTGATAGGCATCCAATGAATATTTGAGAGAAATGGTTCCTTCTCCAGGTTTATGTGTGGCAATTGCTTACCACAAAACATCCATTAAGCATGCATGAGGAAATGGGAGGCAGTACCTGATTCTAGAAATAGGTGGGATAACCTTTCAGAATAGAAAAGGATGACAGATAAGAAAACACTTCATGATTTGATAGGTCTTTTGGATCAGTTTCTTTTGACAACTTGGAATATAGGTTTGCTAAATTCTTAGCAATGCAATTATGTAGGTTTCAAATCACTTTGGAAATATCCCAACTATGTACAGATATCACATTCATATTTCCCTGGTCTAAATGTAATACCATCAAGGAGTAACGTGGGCCACTGACATTGGAAATGTCCATTATAACCAAACAAATGGTTTGTGAGAGCTTGTGTAAAACAATAAAGAAAATGGAAGAATTTTAGTTTCATTGTATTGCTTTCTGCTGTAGTAATAAACCATACCCAAGTAAAATGGATTTGTTGGAATGAATTGTTATCAGGAAACAATAATAATGTTTTTGCATAGATCCACAACGAATATACTGCGGGATATTTCCGACAGATTTGGGCTCTCCCCTTCTTCCTCCAGCATATGACAAATTTGGGGTCCCACTAAGATGTTTGGAATGTTTTATGAGACCCTACAATCAGAGGACTAGTGTAAACTAGGTGGTCCCTAATTGATTGGTGACAGCTGTTATCATATGCTGGCATCTCAGGAATTTCAGTAAAAAAGACAAACCATCCAAAGATACAGATATTGTTTTAATATGGAACAGAATGAGAATGGTGGTGGGTGTAAAAGTAAGTAATTACTACAGGTAAACAGAAAGAAAGACAGAGAAGAGCAAAGGTCACAAACAGGCAGAAAACCTCTAATCTAATTATCAGGAGTTTGGTGTTGTTGTGTTTTCCCCCCTCAGAAATAAATTGTTGAAGCCAAAAGAGAAAACAAACTCCCCCCCCCCTTTTATTCTTGTGCTGTTAAAAGCAAATTTTTATACTACCATTAAATCTACATAAAATTGGTAGATCATAGTATAAAAACCTGCAGACTTAAAAAAACAATAAAATTGTAAGAATACTGCATTTTAGAAATTAGAAATTCATATACTTAAACAAGTAATTCTGCTCAGTTGTGGTGTTTGATCAGGAATATAGTTACAAAGTTCTGATAATAAGCATATACCTTTCTCTATATGGATTCAAAGAAAATATAAACATTTATATTACAGGGGTCCTTGGTGCTGTCTGAGCTTGCTTGTTTTCTTGCAGACATTTCATTACCCTAACTGGGTAACATCTGATGATGTTACCCAGTTAGGGTAATGAAACGTCTGCAAGAAATCAAGCAAGCTTAGATAGCACCAAGGACCCCTCAGTTCAACCCTGAGATACAAATATTCTCCTTCATTGGTACCATTTATATTGCATTTCTACTTTTTATATTGATTATTTTTACGTAACATTTTTAAAAAGCTATGTTTCTCAGTTTAGAAATGTTTTCTTTTTCTTTTCTGATTCTAATGCTATATTACTCATTTTTGTCGAAAAAGACATTCATAAGAAAGGGGAATCTGAGGAGACTACACTGATGTTAAATTTAATTACAGCCGCAAGGTTGTTAGTAGGGCAATGTTGGAAGAAGGAATCTTTGCCTACTTTGCAAGAGTGGTTTCTTAAAGTTTCTTATTTGGCGGAAATGGCAAAGATTTCGGCTTTTTTGAAGGATCAATCGCAAGAGAAGTATGTTGCGGTATGGAAAAAATGGATAGATTTTATACAACATAAGTTAGATATAAAAAATATTATTTAGTTTTTTAACAATTTATATTTAAAATGGAATATTTTGGTTTTTTTTTCTTTCTTTGTTCTTTTTTCCTTTTTTTCATTCTTCTCTTTTCTAAACATTTATTTTTTGTATTCATGTTTTCTTTATATATATACTATTGTTAATTATTTTATAATTTTTTTAATTAATGTATTTAGATTTTTAACTAATGTTAGATTTACTTATGGTTTATATCTTTTTTTAAGATTTTTTGATGAAATTTTAATTAAGCCTATATCCAGCTCTGGGAAGGTCGGGGGAGGGAATGAGAGGGTTGGGGAGGTTGGGGGGAAGATTGTTTTGTTTTTTGTAAAATGTCAAAATTTAATAAGAAAGGGGAATCTGCTTATTTTCCTGTCTTAACAAATGGCCATCAGAGCAGCTGTAAATTTCTATTTCCTTATGGATTTGAAAATTATAAGAGGCTGAGTCAAAGGATTATTTTACTGCCTTTATCTGGCTAAACTGGAAGAACTTCTAGTCAATACAGATAGTCCTCATTTAGTGACCAAAATGAAACTGGTAAGTCAGTCATTAAGCAAAGCAGCTGCTAAATGGAAACTGCAAGTATGTTTACAATCTTATTTCAGCTTTCTTTGTTTTATAGACTTGCAAAGGTTGTAAATGAAAGGATTGGTCACAAAGTTGCTTTTCCATCTCAGTCTTAACTGCGAATGGTTGGTATATGAGGCAGTTACTACATGAGAACTAACTTTTTTTTCCTGAAAAAATCCAAGCAAGAGTTATAATAAAAAGTTCCAGCATCTTCTCATTCCAAATTGTAGCTAAATCTTTCAGTTTAGGTATTGAGGCAACAGGATACTTCTATCCCTAATCTAGCATCAATCAGAATAGAGCTGGAAGGGATCTTGGAGGTCTTCTAGTTCAACCCCCTGCTCAAGCAGGAGACCCTATACAGTACCATTTCAGATAGGTGGGTGTCTAGTCTTTTCTTAAAAACTTCCAGTGATGAAGCTCCTACAATTTCTGAAAGCAAGCTGTCCACTGCTTAATTGTCCTCATTGTTAGGAAGTTTCTCCTTAATTCCAAGTTACTTCTCTCCTTGATTAGTTTCCATCCATTGTTTTTTGTCTTGCCGTCTGATGCTTTGGAAAATAATCTGACCCCCTCTTCTTTGTGGTAGCCCCTCAAATACTGCTGGAATACTGCTATCATGTCACACCTAATCCTTCTTTCCTCTAGGCTGGCCATACCCAATTCCTGCAGCCATTCTTCATATGTTTTGACTCCAGGCCCTTAATCATCTTAGTTTCTCTTCTTTGCACTTTGATTCTACACCTCTAGTTATACAACCAAGGATTGTATATGCCCCGTAGTTGTCCTGGATTGCAATACCCAATATTCCCAGCCAACTATAATTTGAAAATTGTAGTTTTAACACATCTGCAGAATTCCAGGTGGGATGAGTGAGTGGGCTGTTCCAACTTGTGAAGGGCACAACAATTTGTTTCATTTCCAATTCTTTCCACAAGCCTTCCAGGGAATTAATAATCTATGGCAGGGCTTTTCAACCAGTGGTACAGTTGATACATCGGTGGTACATTGGCACCTGGCAGGTGGTATGCAGCCATGCCCAGCCTAGCCAAGTGTAGCAGGGGAGGGAATGAGCCAAAGCGGCGCAGTGCAGGACTTACCGTGAGAGAATCCTCAGGAGCTGCGGGGCGGCTGGGGCAGTTCTGGCTCACCTGGAAGAGAAAGGAGGAGGAGGGGGCAGAGACAGGAGAGGCTATAAAAGGAGGCAGTTTGGGCAGGAGAGGGAGAGAGAAAGAAAAGAGGAGCCTTGAGGAGTCAGCTGGAGGAGGATGGGGGGGGAGGAGATGAGATCAAACAGGCCGCCCAGGAGCCAATCTACAACTTCTGTCACAGCCATCCGTGCCAGGCACGCACACAGGTGGCAGCGACAAACAGGCAAGAAACACAGCTGGGGAGGGGTCGCCTTCCACGAGAAAGGCAGAAAGGCAGCATCGGCTGGAGGGAGGGAGGGAGGGAGGGAGGGAGGGAGGGAGGAAGTATTGGAAGAAAAAGTCGGGGGTTGCTTTCCAGCTGGGAGGCTACCCCTTTAAGAGAAAAGGAAAAAAAATGAAGCGCTATCATTTGAAATAGATGAGAGGAAGTCAGCTACTCAAGAGGAGATGTTTACTGGCAGAAGTGAAGTGCCATTTCAGCAGTTCAGTTCTGGATCAGCTGAACAATAAAACAGGAGAGTGGAAGGATTCTTATGTGGTTTTGTGACTTTGAAGTTCTGGGATTTGTACAATGTGGGCTTTGTGTTCTTAAGGAGTGTTTGGCAATTTCTATTATGGCTGATGGCTGATGTCTCATGTTGGATTTTGGGTTCTAATTCTATTGCTCTGCTATTGTTAACTGTAAGTTTTGCTGAAAGGGATTTTGAACTATTTTTGTCCTGAATGGATTTTGCCTGTAGCATTCGTTTACTTATGAATGGAACCATTTGGGGAGGCTGCCTTAGCCAGCAGCCAGTACTTGCTACATTTGCCAGCTGCCTGCTGTCTCCTTAATTTTCCTTTCTAGCCAGTAGCTAATTCTTAAAGGGGAATGCGCCTTTTTAAGCTAGTTCCCTCTGCAGCTTGTCTTTTCTGTCTCTGGAGGCTTTTCCTTGTTTGATAAATATATGGAAGAGGGAAAATATGGGTGGGGGGTCAAATTCTTCCTTCAGAAGGAAGGAGATGGGAATGAGAAAGAGGGAGACAGGGAAGAAGGGAGGGAGGGAAACAGGAAGGAAGACAGTAGGGAGGGAGATTGTAATGAAAGGTTCCGACGGAAGTCCCGCCTTAGCACTTGGTCACCAGCAGCCCTGCCTTTGACTTTGCTTGTCAAAAGGTTGCAAAAAGGAATCACATGATCCTGGGACACTGTGACCATCATAAATATGAATCAGTTGCCAAGCATCCAAATATAAATCACATGACCCTGGGGATGCTGCAACAGTCAAAAGTGTGAAAAATGGTCATAAGTCACTTCAGTGCCATTGTAACTTTGAACAGTCACTAAATGAATTGTTGTAAGTTGAGGACTACCTATACTTTATCACTTTTTTCCTTTTTTTTTTTTTTTTTTGGTCATCAAGCCCTGGTTTATGGGTATTCAGCAGGCTAAATCATGGACTGGAATGATTGAGAGGAAGTTTCTTATTTAGGGATTTACTTTACATATGTTTTTAGTAACCCTGCATACCTTAGAGCTTTCTCAAGCACATTGCAATTCCCCTCTTTTTATTCAATGTTACTCAGTGTTGCTCAAATCCCACCATTTAGTATTAGAAAAAACAGCTACTAGGTTAAATTAGACTATGGGCCTAAGAGTTCAGTTTTTTATATGAAGAATATTTTCAGGCAATCAATAATATATTCCCCAAATGTACACTGTAGTTACAATAGTACAATATGTACAATATGTACAGTATGTAGTACAGTATTCACACAACATACATATTATAATAGTTCCACCTCACTGTGGGATCTGCTGATGGACACTATTCAGATGTCTTTTAAAAAAGCTGATTAGCGGGCTTCTGGTACGGGGCGACGGCGATGGCGGCTACTTAGTAGCCGTCCAGCTGGGAAAGTGTCAGAACCGCGGAGCACAGCGCGTATCAGCTGGCCCGCGGCTCGGAATTCCCTTCCCGGGCAAAGGGAAGGGATAGAGAACGCAGGAGTAGAGGTAGAACCCCTGAACCCCCTCTGGATTTATTCCTAGAGGGGGTGGAAGGAGTGTTCCCTCGGAGCTCCTGCTGATCTCCGCCTCCCAGCTGTTTTTGCTTCTTTGGAAGCAAAAGAAACCGCCGCCTCTATCTCCGCGATTACAGTGTCTTGGTGAGTAACTTTTGAAGCGGACAGAGCGGTTTAAAGGATTCTTTTTTAGTCTAGTGTTTTATTTCTTTCTTTTAGTTAGTTTTGGTTACCTTTCCTTTGTTCTTTCTTGCTGGCATGGAGAGAGAAAATAAGATGGCGTTTTGAAAGTGTCGGAGTTTTTTTTTTTTTTGTCTCTTTGTTCTTAAAGTACTGGACTTAAATGACTGTTTCTGATCTCTTTGTTCCTGGTTTTGGGTTTCTCTTTTGATTTTTTCCCTTTTCTTTTTCGGACTTTTAAGGATTACAGTATTTTTTCCTTTTTTTAAATTCTGTTTCCCTCCTCCCCCTTTTTTTGGGGGGGGAGAAGGGAAGAGAGAACTGTGTTTCATAAAATGGCTTCAAAGAGACAGCCGCCTTCTATAACACCTAAGGTGGTTTCCTCTCCCACAACTCTAATTGCACAACAATCACAACAACTCAAACATGCACCACCGACCCAGCCACCACCCTCCCCTCCTTTGCCAGGTTTGTCAGCACAAGAGATTAAAGGTATAATGGGAGATGTTGTATCTCAAATTAGAGATGAAATGAAGCAACTTGTTACACAGATTAAATCTGAAATTAAAGAAGAGTTAAGTGGGATGAAGGTCTCATTAGAAGACAATAATACCATTTTGCGGCAAGATATAGTTGCAGCTGTATCAGGCTTGGCTACGGTGGTGGTGAAGCTGGACTCGAGAGTGGAGGAAGTGGCAGATAAAGTTGATTCTTTTGAGGATAAATTCCAAGATATGGAAAGGAAGATGGAGATTTCACAAGAAGATATCCTTATGTCTCAGTACAGAGAGATGGAGTATGCCCTGAGGATCAGGGGTCTTAAGGAAGACATGAATCAAGACCTGATGGAGATGGTGCTTACTGATTTAGTTGTTGCTATGAATATTACGCAGAGAAGTGGAAAAAATTTACAGAGTTAACTCCTGGATTGCGAAGCAGAAGAATTTGCCTAGAGATATTGTGATTTATTTTACAAAGAAGTCTCTGCGCAATGAAATTATACAAGCTTTTTATAATAAGAGATTCCAGATTGCTGCCCAAGGTATCATCATTTTAAAGGAAATCCCATCAAAAATTTTAAGAAACAGGAAAGATTTTGCTTTCCTAGTTAACGAGCTTAAAGCCAGATTGATGCCATTTAGATGGGAGATCCCGATGGGTATTGTTCTGAGCCATGCGGGGATGCGTTACAGGTTGAATACGGTTGATAAAGCCAAAGAGTTCTACAACACGGTCCTGGGTGCAGGCTCAGCTTCATCTGTTCAGAAACCTCTGAGTGGCAAAGAGTTGAAACAGCAATCCAAAGCATTAGGTCTGGTTTCCGCTGGGATGCTGCAAGCTGAATGGCAACGTCAAACAGAGGTTAAAGAGCAGAGGATGACCCGTGCAGCATATAGACGTAAGGAGAAGGAGCAACGCAAGAGAGAGACTAAAGAATCTTCTTCTGAAAGTGTTTCATTGCCGGTGGGAGGAGCAAGACCCAAGAGTTCTGCAACACTTGCAGCAATGGCAGATCTCCAGGGAGTCTTCTCCAGGCTCCTGGATGAGGGAGATGGCAAAGTTTCTGACCTGGAATGTTAACGGTTTGAATTCCCTACAGAAAAGAAGGAATTTTTTTTACTATTTAAAGCAACACAACAATGATGTTATTTGCTTACAGGAAACTCATATTTTACTTAAGGATCAGAAGTATTTAGTTAACACCCGTCTGGGATCTCATTTTGTATCTTCTGCTCCTGGGAAAAAGGGGGGAGTGGTTATTTATGTGAAGCAAAATTTACCAGCTTGTCTGGTAGAATCAGATCCCCAAGGAAGATATGTGATGATTGAACTTGGTTTATATGGTAAGAAAATACTTATAGTGGGACTATATGCACCAAATCAGCAACAGGAACAATTTTATAGATTGTTACATCAAAAAATAACTTTGCTGGACTATAGATCCGTGGTATTAATGGGTGATTGGAATGGTGTCTTAGATATACAAAGGGATAAGAAAGGTTCTTCTCCTCTTTTTAAACAGGCAAAACTACCTAAAGCCTTTTTTGATATGAAGGAGGATTGGGAATTAAGGGATTATTGGCGGGAATGTAATCAAGAGGAGAGAGACTTTACTTTTTTTTCGGATAGACACCAATCCTTTTCAAGAATTGACTTTTTTTGATTACAATGGATTTATATAATAGAGTAAAGAATGTAAAGATTTTTCCTAGATTGTTGATGGATCATAGTCCAGTTTGGATGGAGCTGATTCAAGAAAAAGAGGAGAGAAGATCCTGGAGGGTGAATGAAAACTTATTCAGACAAGAAATGAATGTTCAAAAGTTAAAGGAGTGTTTAAAGGATTATTTTGCTTTAAATATGTATAAGGGGACTTCAATGTCAATGGTATGGGATGCAGGTAAAGCATTTATGAGTGGGATCTTGATAAAAATGAATAACTTTCACAAGCAAAAGCAGACTCAGAAACGTAAAGAATTGGAAGATGAAATTAAATTAAAAGAAAAGTCTTTGATTTTAAATCCTTCAGATGAAAGCATTAAAGAATCTATAAAGTTGTTAAGAACACAATTTAATATGTTGCTGGCGGACCAAGCGGCAACTAACTTATTGTTTATGAAACAAAATACATTTTGTAATGCCAATAAACCAGGGAGATGGCTGGCCTATCAATTAAGAAAGAAACAGAGACAGAGAATAATAGATAAAATAAATTATAAGGGTAAATTAGTTTTTCAGAAGGAATTGATCAAGAGATCTTTTTTAGACTATTATCAAAAACTATACAAATCTACTAATGTGCAAATCTTAGATATAAATAAATACTTAAGCGAGGCTAGTTTTCCCAAATTGACAGAGGATCAGAAACATGAAATTAATGGCTTAATTACTAAAGAGGAAATTGTGATAGCAATTAAGCAATTGAAATCAGGGAAAGCACCGGGTACGGATGGACTGACAGCTGTTTATTATAAAGCTTTAATGGAGGAGATGATCCAACCATTAGGTGATCTTTTTAATGATATTTTACAGGGCTCAGAGATTCCTCCCTCATGGCGTAGTGCTTTCATATCTTTGATTCCAAAGGAGGATCAAGATCTTACTTTACCAAAGAATTATAGACCTATATCTCTTTTAAATGTTGACTATAAGATATTTGTTAAAATCCTAGTAAATAGGCTTATGAGGGTTGTGCATCATCTTGTGCATAAAGACCAATCTGGGTTTATAATTGGTAGGTACATGAAAAATAATGTTAGACAAATTATTAACTTATTAGAATATTTAGACAAGAACAACCAAGTCCCCGCAGGGCTGATATTTTTAGATGCTGAAAAAGCTTTTGATCAACTGAATTGGCATTTTATGCTAAGAGTAATTGAAGAGATGAATTTTGGTGAAAAGATATTACAAGCTCTCACGGTAATATATCAAAAACAAACGGCACAACTTATTGTCAATGGAGGTTTGTCAGAGGTTTTTACAATAGAGAAAGGTACTAGGCAGGGATGTCCATTATCACCGTTGTTGTTTGTCTTAACACTGGAAATACTGTTGATCAAAATTCGAGAGTCGCAGGAAATTAAAGGAATACAAGTTAACAAAAAAGAATACAAGTTAAGAGCTTTTGTCGCAACCTACCCATTCTGCAGTAAAGTTACTACAGGTGATCCATTATTATGGTTTGGTTTCGGGTTTTAAGATTAATGTTAATAAGACTAAAATCTTATCCAAAAATATGACTACTCAGGAGAAGCAAATTTTGGCTAACTTGACGGGTTTTGAAATTGTTAATAAGGTAAAATATTTGGGGGTGATGTTATCTGTTTCTAATGCAAAATTATTTAAAAATAACTATGAAAGGTTGTGGGCTAGTGTACAGAAGGACTTGAAGAATTGGGAGAAGTTGCAATTATCTCTCATGGGAAGAATTGCAGTGATAAAAATGAATGTTCTACCCAAGTTTCTTTTTTTGTTCCAAATGTTACCGATTTTGAAGAATGAGATTAATTTAAGTGAATGGCAGAAAGGCCTCAATAAATTCATTTGGGCAGGGAAAAAGCCAAGGGTTAAGTTTAAAATCATGCAAGACTTCCGTGAGAGAGGTGGACTCAAGGTACCGAATTTGAAATTATACTATGATGCGGTGGTTTTAACATTAATTAGTGACTGGGTAAATTTGACAAATCTTGAGATACTCCATCTAGAGGGATGGGACTTACTTTTTGGGTGGCATGCCTATTTAATATTTAATAAAAAAAATGGACTGGGCTTTCAAATCTCACATTATAAGAATTTCCTTACTTAGGATTTGGAGAAAATATTATAAAAGTGATTTTAAAGTACCATTATGGGCTATACCTTGGCATGCGATAGAAGGAATAAAAAGGGGTGTTAAAATGGATATGGTGTCTTATAGACAGCTACTCAGATGGGACGGACAAAATTGGCAGTTAAAATCACGGGAAGAGTTAGCACAAGAAAATAATATTTATTCTTGGTTTCAGTACAGACAATTAGCAGATAGATGGAAGGTGGATTGTAAGGTGGGTTTTCTTAGAGAAGATGAAAATTTTATTAAGCAAGTGAAGGATCAAAGACAAACTCATATTAAGAGAATTTATGGGGTTCTAGTTGAGTTGGACTCAGAAATGGAATTAATCAAAGATTGTATGATTAGATGGGCGCAGAACTTTGGTGAACCAGTTCCATTGGATACTTGGGAAACCATTTGGGTGAGAAATGTCAAATTTACACAAGCACAGAATTTAAGGGAGAATTTTTATAAAATGTTTTATAGATGGCACCTTGATCCACAAAAAATGTCTTTCATGTACCCTGACTTACAGCCTAAATGTTGGAGATGTGGTTGTTTGGATGCTACCTATTATCATATTTGGTGGTCGTGCAGAGAGATAAAAGCCTTTTGGATTAAGATATGGTGGAATATTCAGAGAATTTTTAGAAGGAGGATAAAATTTACTCCACAATTATTTTTGTTAGGCATAGTTATTGATTGTGATACAAAGGAGGTTTTATTGATGTTAAATTTGATTACAGCCGCAAGGCTGTTAGTAGGACAATACTGGAAGAAGGAATCTTTGCCTACAATGCAGGAATGGTTCCTTAAAGTGTCTTACCTGGCGGAAATGGCAAAGATTTCGGCTTTTTTAAAGGAACAAACGCAAGAGAAATTTCTTGCTGTTTGGGATAAATGGATAAAATTTATACAATTTAAATTGGATATAAAAAAATATCACATAGCTTTTTCATAACTTTTATTTTTATTTATATATATATATACATATATCTCAGTGTTATATCTTCTTTTTTATATTTATATATATATATATATATATATAACTTTTCTAATTCTTTTTTAATTAAGCCTATATTCTGCTCTGGGAAGCTCGGGGGGGGAAGGGGGTGGGCGTTTTGGGGGGGGTTGGGGAAGGGGAGTTTTGTTATGTCATGTTTAGTTCTTTTTTTGTATAGGTTGTTTTTCATTTAGTTTTTTTTCTGTATAGGTTGTTTTTCGTTTCTGTATTGTTATTTTGTTTTTTTTGTAAAAATTTATAAAAATTTTCAATTAAAAAAAAAAAAGCTGATTAGCATTATGTATTTTCAAAGAAGAGAAGGATCAAAATCTGACAGAGATCTACAGTACACCCTATATTATTAAGTTCAATATTATTTACTTCTAAATATATGGGATTAGCAGAATGTTGAAATGTCAGTCCATCAGGCACTCCACTAGCTTTAAAGTGATATTTACAAAAAACAACTGCTATATCCTGGAAAAAAGCAGTTCACAGCATACGTCTTTGAGTTTCATGGAGAATAATGGAATTTTAAATTGCAGAGGAACATATTTTGATCAGCTCTTGAACTGATCTAAATGTTTAGTCCCTTTGAAAAATGGAGGTGAAGAAGGGGCACTAAAAAGCCTGCTGCCCATCAGCAGGCATGCTAGAGACCTTCCTAACTACACAATTAATTGTGGCTCTTTTGAGAAGCTGGGGGGAATTGTCTCTAACCTTGTAGGGGCCAATTTGTATCCTAAAATTAGCTTCTCCTCAGTTTTAGATGAGTTTTCATTTGCCCATGACTTAAAAAAAAACTTTTGGGAAGATAGCAGAGCCTGTTTTTCTTAAAAAAATATGTGCAGTGTTTTTAATCGGTTTCCATAGCAATGTGATTTTAAATTATGCACTTTTTGGCTTCTGTTATAGTTTTTTAATTGTCCTCCTTCCGTATACTGATATATCTTATTGCTATATGCAGGTCTATGACCATAATAAAGATTTGATCTTCATATTGCTGAATCTCATTATTTGTGATTTTTTTAGCTGCAGGCCGACTTCGGATCTTGAAAGCTAACAAATGTTTAAGATAAATAAGTACATTTTGGGAATGGATTAGCCAAACAATGAAAAGCTCAAACTATCTGATAAGACTAATTTAACTATGTGCATTTCCCTAGAGGGTCTGAAAAGATAGAATACTAAGGTTGTACAGATTAAGGAGAACATTATTCTACCTGCCAAAAAGGGGTGATCACAGAATATGGTCAAAAGTCAATATGGCAGCTGCAATAATGGGATTAAAGGTCCACTAGTTTTAATGTAACATTTTTACCATATCCTGTGGACACCACTGCTGCCGAACCACCTACAAATGCTTTTTCTACTGACATACTTGCTGCCCATGTTTTCTTGCAAGGAAAAGTAACTAGGGCAAGGGTATCTGTAGTAGTGAACAGGAAGAGAAATGATTAAACAGCCACATGCAAGACTAGACAGTCACCTGTCTGAAATGATATAGGTTCTCCTGCATGAGCAGGGGGCTGGACTAGAAGACCTCCATAGTCCCTTCGTATTCTATTCTATTCTATTCTATTCTATTCTATTCTATTCTATTCTGTGTATGTCGAAGAAGTCTTTCAACAACAACAAAAACCTACATGAAACAAAGAGATTCAGTTCTATATTTTTAAATATATGATTAACTTCTGTACTGACTCTACAAATCCAGCTGGTACATTATGTTCACCTGGAAAGAGACTTCTGGGCAGTGTCACTCCATTTGTGGAATCTAATTACTAGGTATGTTCATCTATGAGTTATTCTAATGGAATACTGTATGAAAGCTAGTTAAATAGAAACTGTTCTCTCATTATCACTCTATTTTTAATTTAGGTCTGCAAATTCTTTTTAATTGAATTAATGGTTTTTATTTTTTTACAAGCCACTCTGAAAATTTGTCGAAAGGTTAGATATATACCGCCCATAAATAAACAAGTAAGCAAATAAATAAGCACAAACATCTTACATTTGGACTAGAAGTATATTGAAACTTTGGTTCAACTGCCATAGCACAACTTGAATAGTTTAGAGCTTATTGGTGTCCTTCAAGAGATCAATCAAATGAAACTTCCAAAATCTTCACAAGCGAGCCATACAGAGCACATAACAATAGCTATTCCTAGATATCAAAAAAGCAAGGGCCAATCTATATTTCTTTCAGAATGAAACATGGAACTACTTTCTATTTAGACTATCGTTTCTTTGGAAATAATCTGTCAGGAGCTATATGCCAACAGTTGCTGAAGTCAAAGACAGCTAGAGTTAATAGAAATGCTGATGACTTTTCCTTGTCTTTTCTCTCTGTGCCACTTCATTTCTTCCTATATCTGTCCTCCCATTTTCTTCTTTTTCTCTTTCAGTTCCTCTCTTACACTCTGCTTCTTTCCACCCCATCTCTGTGATTTGGATCTGAATAAAACAACCCCTGGGCAACTAAACAAGGTTTATAATCCCATCAGGCAAGATAACAAAGACTAAGGGAAGATGAAAGAGATGGGAAAAGGAGCACCATGGTGTACAATATATTATTAAATCCATGAGAGGAATACTGGTGACTTCTGTTCTTTAGCAGGATTTCCAACATATGAATATGTGACTTTGTATGTCCCATGGAAAAAACTACTTTCCACAAAATAAGTTTTGACCCGAGTCCTAGTGAGTACTGGGCCAAAGCCAAAGCAAATGTGCTATTTCTGAACTGCGGGATAAATATTTGCTTAGCAGAACATTCTGTGGTTATTAATCTGCATGCACATGTGGGGTGGGAATATATCATTACTGGCAGTTATGCAGAATCACAAAAATAAGTAGTGTGCAAGAGCAATGAGACTAAAACATAAAGGTGGTATGCAAAATAGCCTCAGAGGATTTTCTCCTCAAGCAGAAATAAGATGATTTATTTATCTATCTATGTGGTTTATATTTCACCTTTATACTCAGTGTGAGCATGCAAGGGGAGTAGACATTGATAAAATGTAGAGTATAAAAAATAAAGTTTTTTTAAGGTGAAAAGCCTGATGAAAGATATGTATTTGAGCTGCTCTTCTTAAGGGAAACAGAGTAGGCACAGGGGCTAAGTGCAGCTATTTTCACTGGTGTGCCAGGTATGGAAAGGGGCATCTTTAGAAGGACTCCTTCAGCAGATTAGCAATTGGAGACAGACATTGAGATGGTCAGATCCGAAGCTATTTAGGACTTTAAGTATCAATGATGATGTTGTGTCCTGGGCCTGCAAAAGCAGGCTCGGGATGTTGCATTGGTCCCGGGCATTCCAAAAGCTGCCCAGGACCAGACAGAGCGGCGCCGGCCTTGAGCGCATGCGCAAGGCGCAAAAACGCTCTGTTCCTATTGGTTGACACTGTCCGGGCTTCTGGCCATATAAAAAGGCCTGCGTGCCTTTTGCTTTTCCTTGGTTGTTATAGAAGAAGAATAAAATGTTTGTTCAGCATCGCTATGTGTCTTCATCATTTGCACTCGAACAAAGTATACAACAGATGACACCTTAATTATACCCCAAAAGCAATTGGTGTCCAGTGTAGATATTTCAGTTCTCCAATATCATTAAGTGCCATCAAGTTAGGCCTTACACCTGGCAGCTATAAGGACAAATTAGATAATTTTGATGGTAGTCACTGGTGTTATATCTATAATAATTATAATGACATTCCATATGTTCCCTGATCTCATCATCCATCTTATCTGTTGACTTTGTTGTCTTCAACTTTCCTCAATCAGGCCAACATGAGGACGGGGTTTTTTTCATGATACATCTGCTTATATCAAATGCCAAAATTGTGTAAGTTCGTACTTTATGATCATCATCTTAATGGAAGAGTTTTTATTTTTTCCAAACTGATTGCTGAATTCCAAAGTGCTCTTAAAGGCCATCTTCAGATCTGTAACTCAAAGGCATTTATCATCTTTCTCAATGTCTAACTTTCACATCTGGGCATTGCCACTGGGAAAACCCCCATTGCTTAACTATTCTGATCTATATTTTTTCAGTCTATATGCAAGCCATCTTCTTGGTTTATTGGCATTTTCAAAGAAATTATGTTTAGAACTTTTATCTGTTGTGCCCTTGTCTCCATCTCCAATAAATTTAATTTATGTTTTATTAATTCCATTTGTGTCTTCAGCTTCTTCTTTTGTGGATCATTTTGTAACTCAAATTCCAAATTCCTAAATTGTTCTTTCAAATTAAACTGTGTTTGTCTCTTTTCTTTGTTCTTTTTAGCAAGGTAAGTTATAGCCAAACCTCTAAAATAAGTTTTCGCAGTGTCCCAAACATTTTGAATAGAGGTTTCTTCTTTCTTATTTATTTTAAAAAAGATTTCCATTTCTTTCATTGCAAACTGTAGAAATTCTTTTTCTTTCAATATAGATTTATTCAATGACCATCTTAATTTTTGCCTCTTTCAGAGTCATTTTAATTGGATTATGATCAGCCCAAATATTGGGTTCAATTTCCACCTCTTATATCATAGTCTTTAAATCATATAAAGTCCATATCATATCAATTCTTGACCAGGATTTATGCCTATTTGAATAAAATGTGTTTTGTGCTTTCTCTGGATTCATTTCTCTCCATATGTCTTATATACACAATTCATATTTCATCTTTAAGAAAGACTTAGGTAAGGTATTTCCCCCTTTTTTCACTTGTTTGTAGCTTTTATAGTCCCGTATTGCATCGACCATTACATTAAAATCACCAAGTATGCAAAGATTTTTATAATTTAACTCCACTAGTTTATCATATAATTGCTGAAAAAACTGGTCCTGCTTCTCGTTGGGAGCATATATCACAACCATTAGAATTTGTTTTTGACCCCATGTAATTTCCACCATTAATATTCTCTCTTCTTCATCAACATAAATTTGTTTTGGGTTCGTCTTTTCTTTTATATAAAATGCTACTCCTCTTTTCTTTTGCCGTGCTAAAGAAAAATAAAGTTTACCTATCTTTGGTTGTTCTAAAATTCTAGAATGTTGTCTTTTAATATGTGTCTCCTGAAGACAAATTATATCCATTTTCAATTTTTGTAGTCTATTAAATATTTTATTCCTTTTTGGTGGGGAGTTAAGACCATTTATATTTATTGAAAAAATTCCAATCTCCTCCATAATTTCAATTATATCTAGACCTCAGTCTTCTAGGGGAGCTTATCTGGCTCTAGTCTTTCAGTCTTACATCTTCCTCTGATTGTGTCTTTTTTGATTCCCCCTCCTCCGATTGTTTCGGTGCTCCTGCACCCATCGTCTCTTCTGGTTTCTTGGGTTCAGCATCGCCTTTTTCTAAAAAGGCTCTGTGATTGTTAAAAAATTCCTCTGCTTGGAATGGAGTATCTATTCTGTATCTTTTTGAGTCCCAGAAGATTAATAATCCTTCTGGGACCAGCCATCTAAAGTTCACTCCCTTATTAAAAAGTTTCCTTGTTAAAAATTGATATTCTCTTCGTGCTTCTCTTATCCTTCTGGGAATCTGTTTAAGAACTACAAGTTCTTTATCTTTATATTTCAGTGGTTAGTCTCTTATTGCTGTCAAGGTTTCATCGCGTGTAAATCTTTTGAAAAATCTTACATGGACTTCCCTAGGAACTGTTTCTTCTTGCATAGCTTGAGTTGATTCTGAAAACCTGATCTATTTCTCTTTTCATTTGATCCATTTCCATTCCAAGCAATTCCGCTAATAATTCGCTCATCAACTCCAACAAATTCTCATCTTTCTGTTCTATAATATTTTGAAATCTTAGAAAGTGTGATGCATTATCCATCTCCATCATAGCCATGCTCTCCTCTAGTTCCACATTAGCTTACGCCAATCTCTGATTTTCCTATTGCAACGCTTCAATTTTCTGATCGACCACCACTATCTTCTATTTTTTGCATTCTTTGTTGAGTGTCTGCCATCGCCTGTTGAAAGGTTTCCATTTTAAGAAGATCACTTTTCAAATCTTCATAAGTTTTTTCCAAATCTTTTTTCATTTCCATTTTCAGATCATCAATATTTTTGGTTTGAGCTGAAATTGCCTGGAGTATTGCTTGGGTATCTTTCTGTTGAGAATCTTGTTGTAGAAAAGTAGTAGTTGATTTCTGAGGAGCTGGACTCACCGAGGTTGAAGCGGGGGCCGAGGAACCCTTCCTCGCCCCTTTAGCTAAATTTGAAACATTCATCTTCTAATTGTTATACTTATTTGTAATCCACCAAAAAGCCCGATGGCTAATTATAATCCACCAGGTAGCCCGATGGCCAATTATAATCCAGTGCCCTCCTATTACCAGGAGACAAGGCCAAGCATAGTTTAAGCAAAAAATTAAAACAAATCCTTTAGGGGAGTAAAAAAAAGAGAAAAATCTCAAAACCATCCAAAAATGGAGCAGGAATAAAAAAAGTAGAAGAAAAAATTTTTTTGAAAAAGAAAACAACCGAAGGAAAAAAAAAACAATCTCAAAAAAGAAATAGTAATAAATTTGTCTCTAAAAGAGGAGATAGAAAAATCAAACCCTCAAGAAAGGAGAAAAAAGGAGACTTCAAATAAACAGCCCAAAAATAAAAATAAAAGTTGTCAAGAGAACATGAATAATATCCAATAGTCCAATTAAACTTTATCTGCAGCCAAAATAAAAAAAAGCCAAAGAAAGAAAGAAAATTCCCTTCTTTTATATTTTCCCTTGTTATGGGAAATGTACAGCTAACCAGAAAGTCAGATAAAAAGCTGAACAGTCTCTCTCAGTCACTTTTAAAGGGAGATAAGAATGTCTGGACATGCAGCCAAGTGTTTGGCATTGAGCCAAGTTCCACAGTTGAATACACAAAGTTAGCCACAGCAAACAAAGGGAAGGGAAAAAAAAGTGCTACAGTATAACCACCAGGGGAACACTAATTCTTTCCCAGAGTTTTTTTCAAAAGAATATTCAGAGTGAAAATACATTTTTAAAGTTTTTTAAAAAAGAAAAATAATTAGGATGGCTTTCCAAATGAATTCTCTTTATTTTTTTTAGATTTCTCCAACCAAAGGCAAACTTTAAAATAGTCCCAATTAAATTTCTTCCTTAGCAATGGAGTCGCTTAGAACACCGCCTGTGCGGAGGGGAGATAAAAACCTTCCTCCTTCCTCCTTCAAGCTTCCAGCTTTCCATTAAAGATAGGCTATTTCCACCAAAAAAATCCACTTTCCACAAAGAACAGAAAATAATCTCACCGGACTGGCTACTTGCTGTCAAAATCAGCTGTTTTCTGTTCCCGATGATCAGCTGTTGGTAGCGGCTCGCATAAATGCGATCTGCCTTTCTCTTGCTGGTTCTGGGGGCTGCTTTGGGTTCAGGGAGCCGGCTTCCACCAGCTACCATTCTCCAAAGGTTCACCCTTCAGCAGCCACCCCCCCAGGGTGGCTTTTAGCCCAAACAGGCTCACCAGCAAAGGAATTTCGAACCTGGGTAATGGACGATCGCTCCCTAGGGTCTACATTCAGTGACGACACCGGAAACACTCCATCAACTATTCTGATCTTTATTATCATAAAAATTTCCTTATTCATTAGGAGCTTCTGTGTATTTGTCATGGTCTTGTCTTGTCTTTCTCCCTACGATTACTCTCCTCATTACATTTCCAACTCCCAAACCACCTTGTTTTTTTCCTAGGCTCAAAAATATATAAAAAATATCCATTGCTTGCACCTTTATATATACTAACCATGAACTTGACAATACCTTTGTATTTTAATATTTCACATTGATCCAGATTTTTCCATTCCCATTTTTACTTTTACAAGGAGTTCTCTCCCCCTCCCATTCAGCTAATAACATGGTGTAATCTGCATATCTCAAATTGATGGCATTTTGAAATTGGATTTTGATTCATTTTCTCCAGCTCTGCCATTCTTTTCCTATATAGGTTAAACAAATACATAGAAGATATATATCCTTGTTTCATTCCCTTTCATAATCTGATCTGTTCTGTTTCTTCACATTCATACTATAACAGTTTATTAATTAAAGATTTGCTTTCATTTATGGAATGGTTTGGTAATTTTTACATTCTCTTCCATCTCCTTTCATAATTGTAACTACAGACATGAATTTTTTTCCCATGTCTAGGCCTCATAGGCTTGTTCCATATTGCTTAACATAAAACTGATGATATCTTAGTTGCATTTTCTCCTACAGCTCTGTTCACTGCTTATTTCATCTGTTTCCTGGTGCTGTAACAAACTCTTCTGATTTTGAGAGTGAAGAAGAGAACCTGCCATTCAACATATATTAGGGGAGTCAGCAAACTGTCAGCCACTTGAGAAGAATGATTTAGACACAGCACAGGTGATTGCCAATTCAGAGAACAAGAGTCAGATCCTAAACTTGAGAGAATGTTAAACTCCAAAACATGCTATCAGTTCAGGAGAGTAAAGCTGTGCAGGTTGATATGTCTTCTTTATTTATTTATTTATTTTATTTATTTCTAAAATTTATATGCCGCCCAATCCCAAGGGACTCAGGGCAGCATACAAAATTAAAACAATAATCTGACAATAAAACAATAAAATAAATACATTCATACAGCATGTCCGATCATATCCCGCCCCCCCCCCCGGGGACATCAGCCCCAGGCCTGCCGGAACAGGAGAGTTTTAATGGCTTTCTTAAAGGCTGGCAGGGTGGGAGTAGTTCGAACCTCGGGGGGAAGTTGATTCCACAAGGTCGGAGCCACCACAGAAAAGGCCCTTCCCCGAGGGCCCGCCAGCTGACATTGTCTGGCCGACAGGACCTGAAGGAGGCCCAATCTATGGGACCTCACCGGTCTCTGGGAACTGTGCGGCAGTATGCGGTCCTGTAAGTAACCTGGCCCTATGCCATGAAGGGCTTCAAAGGTGATAACCAATACCTTGAATTGCGTCCGGAGACCCACAGGAAGCCAGTGCAGCTCGCGGAGGATAGGTGACACTTGGACGTACCTTGGTGCGCCCACAATCACTCTCGCGGCTGCATTCTGAACCAACTTCAGCCTCCGAACATACTTCAAGGGTAGCCCCATGTAGAGCGCGTTACAGTAATCCAGTCTTGAGGTGACAAGGGCATGAGTGACCATGAGTAAAGCCTCCCGGTCCAAATAAGGCCGCAGCTGGTGCACCAGGCGAACCTTGGCAAAGGTCCCCCTGGCCACAGCCGATAGATGTTGTTCCAAATTTAGCTGTGAGTCCAGGAGGACACCCAAGTTGCATGCCTGCAACTGAGGGAGGTAAATTTGCCTCCCCCCCCAGGACTAATGATGGACCATCCAGTTGACCTTTGGGAGGCAAGACCCAGAGCCACTCGGTCTTGTCAGGGTTGAGTCTAAGCCTGTTCACCCCCATCCAGACCTCACATCTTCCAGGCACCGGCACATCACATCCACTGCTTCACTGGAAGGACATGGGGTGGAGATATACAATTGGGTATCATCCGCGTACTGACCCCGTGTCGCCGAATGATCTCACCCAGCGGTTTCATGTAGATGTTAAAAAGGAGGGGGGACAGGACCGAGCCCTGAGGCACCCCATGATCGAGGCGCCTAGGGGTTGATCTCTGTCCGCCCGCCAACACCGACTGCGACCTGTCAGAGAGGTAGGAGGAGAACCACCGCAATACGGTGCTGCCCACCCCCACCTCTCCGAGACAACGCAGAAGGATACCATGGTCGATGGTATCGAAAGCCGCTGAGAGGTCAAGAAGCACCAGGATAGAGGAATGACCCCTATCCCGGGCTCGCCAGAGGTCATCGGTCAGTGCGACCGATGACCTTTCTTGAGAAGAAAGGGAGTCCTCTAATTAGGAAAGGCCTCAAATTTCATCTATTTTAAAGAACTCCCCAGGGTAAATGTTCTCGTTGGAAACCTACATTCTTCTGGCTTCCCATTCCTGGTTTTTCCTGATTGCTTGCTCTGCAAATAAATTTTTGGTTTATAACACCTTATCTGAATGGATATCTTTTGGATGTCTTTTGCCCCCTGCTATTAGACTTCTCTTCTTGGTTATATTTAAGCTGTACCTATGAACTACAAGGAAGGTATACTTTCTCTAAAGACTTCTCTGTGCCTGATTTACAGCCTACAGCTCAAGAGTTATCTGTTACCCGATTTACAACCAAGTTAATAAATGGTTGGGATTGTGCCAATTGCTTCCTGCTTGTTTCTACTCAGCCTAGTGAGGAAGAGTGCTTTCCTTTGACAAGAGATCCATTTCCTGTCATTTGTCATTTTCTATTAGAGCTGGTTCTTAAGCATATGCTCTTTCTACAACTGTTTTTAATCAATCTATAGTCACAAAGGTAGGAAGATTTAGTATAGTCTTTTCACTTAACCTCACTTGTCTTCATTAGACCTTTTTCATTACTCCTACAGGCATTTTTGATAATAATATCTTGAACCTGTTATCAGCATGCATGGGGCTGCCATATGTTGCATTGATTACAATTTACAAATACTTTCAAAACTGGTCCCAAGTCAGCACACTGTTTAGTTCAATCAGTCCCTCTCCTGTATTAAAAGGTACTTCATTGAAGCTTAGGAGTGCTTGCTGTTTCCTAACCTTAAAATTTTAACAGACATATATAGAAAGCACATTGTTTAGGACACTCAGTTGGGGATCTTTTTTGATTAGAGAATTAAGCTTGCAGCAGCCAAGATATTGCTATTCCTGATAAATGGAATAGGTTTCATATTTTATGTTATGAATTTAGTTCATGGAAAGGACAATTTAAGCTATTCATCTAGCCTTAATTGTGTCATAGTTAAGGCAGGTTTGGAAAAAAAAAGTGGATGCATTCACACTGACTCTTTTCCAATACTTACGTTAAAGGTAGGAATTAATATATCATTGTTGAGAGAGAAAAACATTGATTCTGCATAGATGGAGATGACAATTTTTCTCAGCTATTTTGAGGCCCGTTGTGTAGACTTTCAGTTTAAGAGAATTAAAACACGCACACCAGTCTGCAAATGATTATAACGTTGAACAGTTAGCAGCTCAAAAAGTGGCATAGTATGGCACCCAGCTGAACAAGCTGAATAGTTTCTTGCTCAAGACAACGTCATAAATAGCAGTCAGATCCTGCTTATAGAAATATACATCAATACTTCCCTTATTAAAAAAAATCTTAAACAAACTCAGTAAGATGAACTTAGATATAATAATATTACAAGAAGTTCATATAAAAAAACATCAATATTTACTAAATTACCCCAAGCTGGGAAACATGTTTGCAGCACTTTTACAACATAAGAAAGGAGGAGTCGTTGTATATATCAAACAGGAAATTTTGGCAAAGCAAATTTATAAAGATGAAGATGGCAGAATTTTAATAATAGAAGTAAAACTGAATAAAACAAACTTGTCCTTGTGGGAATTTATGCCCCGAATGAGAGGCAGAAAAAATTCTACAAAAAACTACATAGTATTATTAATAAATTTGAATTTGACAATATTTGTATAATGAGAGACTATAATGTAATTGTGGATAGACACCTAGACTATAAATGTGGAAAGAATAGAAAAAGAATTAGAGGAATTTTACCTGATGCATTCCTAAAAATGGCAGAGGAGCTTAACATTCAGGATATTTGGAGAGAGAGAAATATAGAGAAAAAGAGAGAGCTGAGGTGGCGCAGCAGTTAGAGTGCAGTACTGCAGGCCATTTTAGCTGACTGTGTTCAGCAGGTCAGCGGTTCAAATCTCACCGGCTCAAGGTTGACTCAGCCTTCCATCCTTCCGGGGTAGGTAAAATGAGGACCCAGATTGTTGGGGGCAATGTAAATATATATATACACTGCTTACTGGTGTACACCGCTTAGAGAGTGCTTGCACTTAAAGCGGTATATAAGTCTCATAAATAAATAAATAGGGAAAAAACAGTTTATGTATTACTCGGGATGACACCAATCATGGTCCAGAATTGATATGGTGTGGATGTCAGCAGATTTAAACTTGGAGGTAGAGGATATTGTAATTGACACGAACCTTTGGGCTGACCACAACCCAATTAAAATCAGATGGAAAGGGCAAAAAAGTCCAAAGAGATGGACCCTAAAAAGAGCAATCCTAAAACATAAAGAATTCAAATTGAAATTGGAAGATCAAATGGATCTATTTTTTAAGACAAATAAAAAGGAAGACACGAATTGCCAAAATTTATGGGATACAGCCAAAGCTTATATGAGAGATGTTGCAATCTCTTATATGGCCAGGGAAAATAAAATTAAAATACAGCGACAAAGAAACTTAGAACAAGAACTGAGTAGAACTGAGGAAAATTTACAAAAAGAACCACAAAGATGTGATTTGAAACAACAGATAAACCTAATTAAACATAAGATGAATATCATTGAAAAGGAAGAATTAGGACAGCAGATAAAACGTACCAAACAAAATTTTTGGGAAAACTCTAATAAACCGGGGAGATGATTCGCTTACAAAATAAAGAAACATAACAACAAAAAGAGGGTTAGTAAATTATACAATGTAGAAAGTGATATGGTATACCAGAATGAAGGAAAGAAATTAGTGGCATATGAGTTCTATTAGAACCTATACAAAGATAATGAACGGAAAAATAATGACGATATTCTAAAGTATTTGCAATTAGCCAACTTACCGAAAGTTCCAGAAGAGTTTAAAAACTTGTTGAATAAGGAGATAACACCTCTTGAACTTTCAGAGGCAATTAAGAAACAAAACAACAACAAAGCCCCAGGGCCAGATGGTCTACCTGTAGAAATATATAAAATCTTACAAGAATCTTTAAGTCCAATATTGATGGAACTATTTAATGAGGTCTTAAAGAAGGCCAAAATACCAGCTTCATGGGAAGAAGCTCTTCTCACCTTGATTCCTAAGGAAAATTCAGACCTGACACTTATTAAAAACTATAGGCCCACTTGATTATTAAATTCAGACTATAAGATTTTTATGGCCATAATGGCTCAAAGACTTGAGAGATTCCAGGTAGATTTTATACATTCAGACCAAAATGGTTTCTTATCTAAAAGATACATAAAAAATAATGTTAGGATTGTTTTGGACGTATTGCAGTATTATAAAAAGCAAATATGTTTAATTTTTCTTGATGCACAAAAAGCATTCGACAGCATGAAATGGGATTTTATGCTCAATCAATTGGAGTATATGGACTTTGGGGAAAATTTTATAAATATGTTCAAGTCAGTCTATCTCAAACAGGTAGCAAAAGTAATAATCAATGGAGAAACAACTGAAAGTTTCCAAATTCAAAAAGGCACAAGGCAAGGTTGCCCATTATTGCCATTATTGTTTATATTATCCCTGGAGGTACTAATTAGAGTGATTTGGACAGATGAACAGATCAAAAGACTAGAGCTCAAGAAAGAAACATTGAAAATGCAAGCCTTTGCAGACAATCTTGTTTTCATAATTGAAGAGCCATTACAATCAGGGATAAGATTGATGGAAGTACTGAGTAAATATGGGGAAATAGCAGGCCTAAAGATTAATTAAGAAAAAACTAAAATGCTTGTTAAGAACATGACTAAAACACAGAGAAATGAATTAGTTGACAGAATAGGCATTCAGATCACGAACAAAATAAGATATCTAGGGATACAATTAACAGCTAGATATGCTACACTTAAAAGAGATAATTATGATAAATTAATGGAACAGATTAAAATGGACTTAGATATTTGGACCAATTTGCAGCTCTCTTTTATGGGCAGAATTGCTGTAATCAAAATGAATGTGCTACCTAAAATTTTATTTTTGCTCCAATGTATACCTATTAAATTAGATAAGAAATTTTTTCAAGATTTTAACCAAACCATACTCAAATTTATTTGGCAAGGGAAAAAAGCAAGGATTAAATTGAAATTATTGCAAGACTCAAAGGAAAAGGATTTGGCCTCCCTGACCTGGAAAAATACTATCAGGCCATAGTACTATTATCGGTGCGGGACTGGATACCATTGAAGAATAGAAGACTATTAAGTCTGGAAGGTCATGATTTACAGATAGGATGGCACGCTATGTTATGGGACTAGAAATATAAGACACACAAATATTTTCGAAGGCATTACCTCAGACGAGCTCTAATAGACGTATAGGTTAAAATTTGGCAACCAAATTATATACATGTCCCTAGCTGGATCTCAATGTTAGAAATGCATATACATCCAAAGTTTATACAATTAGGGAAAGTTATAACATATAAAAATGTATTGGATGAGAAAGGGGAACTGAAATCCAGGAAAAATCTTCAAGATGAAGGGATAGAATTAGAATGGTGGGCATATCTTCAATTACAGTCAAGATATTGGAAAGACAAAAAAGAATTGAGTATAAAAATAGAGTTGACGGGGCTGGATAAAATATTATTAGATACTGAGGACAAAATGATTAAAAAATTATATCACTATCTGTTAGATCAGGTAATGTATGAGAAACAGGTGAAAGAAACCATGTTAACGTGGAGTAGGGATCTTGGTCTCAATTTTGATCTGCACATCTGGCAAGAATTATGGGTAAGAAATAGGAAGCTTATTTTCGCCACCTCCTACAAAGAAAATCTCTACAAAATCTTCTATAGATGGCATCTCCCACCCACAAGGTTAGTTAAAATGAGTCCAAAGTCATTTCCATTAGGCTTTCTAGTTCAAGAAGGGCAATGATTGGCACAGTCACAGCTGGCCAAAGGCTCCCCTGATCACGGGCTCTGTCTGTTGCTTAGTCAAGAGCTATAAGTCCAAGCAGGTTATAGATTTGTTTCTTCAAGGGGACTGTGTTGTCCAGACTCTCCTGACAGTTTCGTACAGATGTTAAAATGAATGTCACTAGTTATTTTAAGACAGATGGTATGACATACACATTCACCAAAGAGGCATTAATCACGTTCTGAACCCAGTCATATACCCACCCCTTGGCTGCCCAAGCAAGTTAAATAGGGCACGAATCCAGTCCACAGGAGGCAGAGTACATATTACAGAGGACAGTATTAGGTTACATGGCAGGGTGTTGCCCCAATCATTTAGTTAGATCAACTCAACACAGAACAAATATGAAATATTTTATCTTTAATGAATTTTACAAACATATCTCAATGACTAGCGAATCATCCCAATTGGTTTCCCCCAACTGGATAATCTGTCCCAGATGAGAATTTGTAAATGCAATAAAAATAAAAGATCTGACTACTTCATCATTCTTATCAGCACAATAGAGATCTAAATATGGACATAGTAAGTCACATTCACTCTTCTTTTTCTGCGACTCTAGGCAACTTTTCTATTATTTCAATCTCTGAAGTTCCTTAGAAAACCAAGAAGTCTTCCAGAACTGGTGAGGACTACATCACATTCTACCCTTAGTGATTGCTAAGTTCCAGAGTTCAGTAAGATGCATGGCAAAACTGCCCATCGGATTAATAGGAAAATCTCCAAGCCTCTTCAGAAACCCGAGGTGTCTATCATGTGACTAGGGTAGATCATCCTCACCAGCCCAACATTCTTGGAAAGGTCAACATTGCAGATATTATATATAGGTCAGGACTTTTCAACTGATGGTATGCGTACAAACTGTGGTGCATTGGCACGTGGCAGGTGGTACGCGGCCATGCCCAGCCCAACCCAGGGTAGTGGGGGAAGTAATGAGCCAAAGCGGTGCAGCGCAGGACTTTCCGTGACCAAGTCTCCAGGAGCTGCAAGGCTACTTGGGGTAAGGCAAAGGCCCCAGGATCGGCACTTCCGGCACAGCCGGAAGAGAAAGGAGGAGGAGGGGAGGCGGAGACAGGAAGGGATATAAAAGATGGCAGTTTGGGCGGGAGAGGGAGAGGAAAAAAAGACACAGCCTTGGGAGGAGGAGGAAGACTCAGCTGGAGCTGCACTGAAGGGAAATGAGGAGGAAGAGGAGGGTCGAGAAAGGAGAGGACAAAAAACAGTCACTAAGCAAATTGTTGTAAGTCGAGGACTACCTGTACTTTATCATTTTTTTTCCTTTTTTGGGGGGGGTCATCAGGTTTTTGACACCTTGCTAGGCAACTGGTGGTACTCAGATATTACCTTATCCTAAAAGTGGTACAATGGGTGAAAAGATTGAAAAGCCCTGATATTGGTAGTTCTTGACTTACAAGAGTTTATTTAGTGACCATCTGAAGTTAAAATGGAACTGGTGATGTATGACCATTTTTCACACTTATGACCATTGCAACATCCCCATGGTCAGGTGATCAAAATTCAAATGCTTGGCAGCTCACTCATATTTATGACAGTTGTAGTGTCCCGGGATCATGTGATCCCCTTTTGCAACCTTCTGACAAGCAAAATCAATGGGGAAGCCAAATTCACTTAACAATCGTGTTACTAACTTAACAATTGCAGTGATTCACTTAGCAAATATGCCAAGGGTGTAAAATTGGGCAAAACTCACTTAACAACTGGAATGTTGGCCTCAATTGTGGTCATAAGTCAAGGACTACTTATATTTTGACCAGTAGGTTATTGATCATAGTAAAAGCAGTTCAGTTCAGTTCAGTGTCTGACTTTTAACTGCTGAACCACCTGAGACCCCAGAGACCTGATCTAAACCAACCAGATTTCAATAATGCATGCTAGATTTGCATTCTCATCCATGAAATCATGGATAGACTCAATCTTATTGTGCATGGACCAGGCACTAATAACAGTCTGGGGGTAAGGTACCCAGCAATCGGGACTCCCAGATCTAGGGAAGAAACCAATGGAGTGAAATTGGGAACATGAACCAAACAGCCCATCTCTTCTCCTTAAATAGTCTATCCAGTGCCTCCCTTTATACTTTCTTCTAGCCATAACTGTGGAAGTTTTCTCTCCAGCATCAATATCCCCTGAGGTTTTCCAGACTATCCATCTATTGTCTTAACTGGAGTTTTCATCATATTGAAACCACCAACACCGCACAGTTAAATGGTCAGCCCAGCTATCACAATTATATACGTTATCAACCAACCAATATACTTTATCAACCATCCAAGTTCCTCAAACGGTTATTCCTCCAGAAGCGCTAGTCCTACCAGAGTGCTTGGTTGAAGAAGCCTATTCTTCCATCCCTTCTGAAAAGCAAAGGTGTACATTGACAAAGCAGGTAAAGTGAGTGTTTGTTTCCCCATTTTTTTCCTCATGATAATTTTCACAGACAATCCAATGAAATAAAATGCTTTAAAAATTTCATTTGAAAGTATGGCTGATCTTTGCTAATTGCACTCTGTGTGCAATAATAGTAGTTAATTATGGATGGGTATGGTTTTAAACAAACTAATAAATCCTCTGATTGAGAAGGCAAATAGCATAATTTCATTCTTAGTCCTTTGGTGTCTGATTCTGTTTCTTCTGGTAAACAGGATTTCTGAATTCAATATTTGGTTCACTGATCATTGGCAAAAGTCATCTTCTCATAAAGCTTTCTTCAACCCTTGGGTCATTACAGCATGGACCAATCAGTGGAATAGCAAGATTACGTAAGTTTCTTCTGAGAAATCTAGTTTCCAAGAAAGAGGAAGCAATGCATGATAGACTCTCCTTCTCTCCTTTTTTTCTCTGCACTAAGGGTGACTGAGTGCACAGTGTCCAGGAAAAGATTAGCTGCCATCCCTTCACCCTTTGTGCTCCCAGTCCTTCACAGTACAAGGGTTGATGTTAATCTAAAGTGAGTTGTTTATGCAGCATTACCAACCGGACATACCTGTGTTATGTTGCTTAAAATGTGAGGAATGTACTAGGAGAAAGAGTAAAATCAGAGTCTGTAAATATGCCACAAACAAAGTCTCAATTGCTCATACAGGCCTTGCTTGTATACACACACACACACACACACACACACACACACACACACACACGTCTGACATGGTAAATGGGAGAATGTGAAATGATGACAGGGAGAAGCTTGATGACATCAAAGGATACATTGCTTCTTGTTGCTTTGCCAGTTTTGACTGACAAGACCACGGAGAATTAAAATTGTTGGCTGTGATGACTTCAAACCTGCTGCTGGCTAACAGAAAAGCATATAATTTGCAGATAAGATCTCAAGGACATTACTGAATCCAGGTCTGATGTTCTGGCTAGGAGTAGACAAATTACAGAAAAGGTCAACTTGAAGTGTTCAGTGCTAAGATTTCAGACCTGGGCAAATGGCAATTATATAGTTAATATACTTCATGGGTAATCATAACCTTCCCAATCTATGACTAACTCATTATTTTTATGGTAGATCTGGAACTACTCTTGAACCATAAAAATGCTCCAAGATTATTTATCCTTATTATCGGTATTTATCCTTGCATGTCCTAAGGGTTTAACTAAACTGTGAAATCCGTGCAGCTATGTTTTTCCTCTTTTTGGGGGGTGATTTTTAGTACTAGACATGGTAACAGGCAGATTGTCCTGGTCACTGACAACCAAGGTATTCCACTACTTGTATTTGCATGATATTCATAGTATGAGGGGGGCGGAGACATTTTTGCAAGGTAGTTTCTTGCATTTTGTGTCTAAATTGTTTAACCACCGAACTATAACTAACAAAAATTCTGCTTGGGATATAAAAGTGGTAGCCCTATTATACAGAAGGAAATTCTAATTGTACATTTAAAGACATGTGACTTGGAAAAGTAAATTTGTTTTAGATCTGTTTGGACACATTTCTGTAATTTCTTCAAAATAATGGTAATTTCCAGGGCTTTTTTTGTCATAGAATGCACCAGAACAGAGTTCCGACACCTTTTTTTGACGGATTTTCCAGAGTTGCATTCTTTTCCTATTGTTTCCCTTCCTATCCTCGTTTGCTTTTGAAAATGCTCTGCTGGTGGTACGGTGCGAGTGGGGTGCCCTCCGGTGCTGTGTGCCTCCTCTAGGATGAGCCATGAGGTGCTGGAGCACCACAGCCAGACCGTGGCTTGATCGGCTGGGTCAGACCATGTGGTGTGCAAGCCGATGGTGGCGGTGGGAGACACATAAACATGGTGGCCATCTTTCACGAGAGGGTGAATGAGCCTTTTGCCTTCCCTTACAGAAGGTGGGGTGTGTGTGAGGTTAAAAAGAGGCAAAGTGAGAAGAAAGAAAGGTGTCTGGCATGGAAGCTTGCCCAACACCGAAACTTTGCTGTTTTGGTTCCTTGGGTAATTCAAAGGCTGGGATGTCTACGAAAATCTCTTTTTAGTCTTTTATACTTTATATTCAAACTGCAGAGGGAAAGAATAAGAATAAAGCCAATGTCTTGTGATTTGGAGGTATTATTATTAATAATATATATTAATTATGTATTAGTCAGATGTAAAGGTAGACCTACAGTTTGAGGTTTAAACAGATCTATTTATTAAATTTAAGTTAAATTTATTTAACTTAAAGGTAAATTAAAAGAAATCTGTTCACTGACAAAGTTTCCACTTTAATTTGTTTCAAGTCAATATCCATATTAAACTCCAAATGTAAATTTTTCCAACTTGTTTGACAATTTCTTAAAAATAATTCAATCTTTTACAAACAACCAAATTTTGTTTTATTTCATTCCACATAGAAAGCTGACATTTCCACTCATTTAATAAATGGGTATGCCAGTGGTAAATGTCCCAAAAGATTAATAAAATGCCTTCTTGTAATTTAAAGCCACACAGTGCATAATAACATTAATAGTATTAATTTATCTTGAACAAAATCCTAGTTTTTTAGATACACTAAAAATTGAAGGGTTTTTTTTTTTCAACTACAAAGGTAAACCTTGTAGGGTAGGCAAGGCAGGTTGTATGACGTGTGTGAGTTCCGGCACCTTTTTTTTTTTTTTTTTACAAAAAAAGCACTGGTAATTTCTATCCTCTTACACCTACACACACTTGAATTTTCTTTGTTATCTTTATTATGCTCCTGTGTTATGTTTTTTATATTCCTTGAAGGCTATTTTATGTATTGTTGTTATTATATCACTTTTTTATACCACCAGTACCTAGGAATAAAGACTCAAGAACTTATACTGTGTGGTCTTTGCTTCCAAATCAAGTGAACCTGTCTCCCAACTCTGCTGGGCTGAGGGCAGAGCAATGTAACAAGCAACATAGACATGTGTACATATCAGACAAGTGTAGCATTCCAGATTTCTATAAAATTAATATCTGCACCAAGTCTCAAAAATACATCTGTCACACCATGCTAGACCCAGCATCATCAAATCCAAAGGCTTGATAAAATCTATAATTGCTTTTTGGCAGGGGTCTGTTCTCCAAGCTTGCAGTTTAACTCCCGGACATTTCGTTAGCAAACTAGGTAGCATCTTCAACAGGGGTTTGGGGTGAAGTGTCTTGATCATTTATATAGGTTCTGGGTGATCAGCTGGTCTTGTGACTGGTTGAATCACCAACCAACCACCTGGGACCTATACAAATGAACAAGACACTTCACCCCAAACCCCCGTTGAAGATGTTACTAGATTGATGACAAAAGATCTCAGAGCTAGAGCCCTGCCAAAAACTACAACCAGAGCTATGAATATTCTCAACAATTTCCAATCTATAACTGCTTTCCAGGTTATAACTGATCTGCCTATAAAAATTAGCATGTGGGTCTTTGGTGGAAGTCAATCCAAAAGTCTCCCATGAATCTATTCATGACACAGATCTATTCTAGACATAGTTGCTTTGAATAAGTACATATACACAGAATTTTAAATTACAAACCTGACAGAATATTTTACTGGTTGGTTTCTTTAATCTCCTACTACAGGGTTCTGAAATTCTAATGGATGGTAAATATTTTCCTTTAAAATTAATTATAGTGAGAGAGCTTCTGAAGTGTTGAGGAAGAGCATTTCTAATTCCTTGCTTTAAAAACAAAATGCCACACTTTTCCTTATTTATTTATTTTCCATATTAAATAGTATCAACTCAGACTCTGGACAGAATATAACAAAACCGTCATGCACAGTTAAAATATAAAAAACAAATAAATGAAAATGAAATATACTAGAGTCACCAAGACAATTAGGGATCAAAATTATTTTCATGACATAAAGTTTTGTAAACCTCCAAGTATGTATAAGGTCAACCTATGCCCATGCATTCTCATGTCTATTTGTATGTATGAAAGTAAATCCTGAATGTCGAATAATTGAATCAAATATAATTTACACTTTTGTTTTAAAAGCTTCCGCAAAATGTAATGTATAAAAGACAATGGATTTTACACTGATAGTCTATTTAACTCCTACAATTTTAATAGTCCATCAATTGATAAGAGACAATCTTAAAAACAACGAAAAAAGTTGCAAAACTATGCATGGTCATTCTGATTTAGGACGCCATAGGATTTGGAGCATGGTGACATTTTATGCTTTGCTTTCACTGATTTTACCATGCAACTCTTTGCAAACAAGAGATAAACAAATGACTCCTGATCTATACACTGTCACTCTTTTGGAATCAATGGTGGAACAGTGTTGAACTTTGTCTTACAGTATTGTACAAAAATATGCAATTCCCTCTTTCTGTTGATTAAATTATAGATGGAAGAGAAAATGAAACAGGATTCCTTGTTCTCTGGCTATTGCCTGTTATTTTGTCTTCATCATCAACTTTACCCCAGAAATTATGTTTCCATTGTATCTTTGGTAAAAATCTACAAATTCATTAGATAATTCTCAGCCAACTCTATTATTATAGATTAGGCAACATGAGAAATATAAACCAGCCAAGAGAAATTATTTCAGGGATAATTTAGCGGCCCTTCCCAACTCCTTGATTCTTTAAGTATAAGTACTAATAAGCCGTATAAGTCAACAGAAGAATGGAAGATTAGAATAATGAAAGAAATCACCTTGTTCAGAGAGAACAATATTGTTGCATCTGACTACAACTGTGGATGCAAACAGCAGCAATATAATAAGAACAAGAATGCATTTCTAAGAAACCATACCCACCCTTTTTTGTATATTCTCCAGCCTATGATTCCTTGGTACTGGAGCCAAGGACAGATTGCAGATAACTCTTAGGTACAATGTGATTTGTGGTAATAATTAAATGCAGTGAGTATCTCTCTCGGATTTGTGCATCTTTTTAATGCCCTCTCTGTTAGATCCAGTTCTCTACCATTGAAAGTAAGGTATCAGCAATACACAGCTTGTGCTGTAAATGTCATTCTGCAATTTGAATAGTGAGATCAGCACATTCTCTACTAGGACTGCTTGAGCTCATAAAATAATGAAAAATGCCTCACTTATATCCAAGGGAAACAATTTATCCGCAGTTTTGAACACTTCTTTGTTCTCTGTGTATTCCCAGCAGCAAAATCTGTTCACAACACTTCGGGTTTCATTTGAAGTCCTTAATCATGCTCCAAGTGCTAAAGTTAAAGGAAACTAAAATACCACTCACAGGATCGCCAGTGATATGAAAAAAAAAAATCCTGTGAACATTGGTGCATTTAGTCAGAAGACTATAGGCAGGGCCCACGATTATATTCAATCTGTTTCTTGTAGATTTAATAAGTTGCATATCCATTCATTATTAGAGGAGAGCAAAGGTCTGCTCTCGTGAAGATACTAGCCCCCAAAATTAATGGGTTGGGAAATATCTGTGCTTGCGTTTTTATCATAACACATATAGTACCTAATAACAGAAGATACTTCTATTGGCAAAAGGAGAGTTCAAAACTTGAATGAGCCAAAATAACAGCAACCACTTACAAAACTAGATAATATAAGAGTCAATCCATCTTTCCCATCTTATACATTACAATCTCACAATGACAATACCACCCAGGCGAGAAGGTAGCAATGCATGAGCATCATTCAGAACCACAAATTTACAATCAGTTTGCGTATATTTTTATTGCTTTTAATTTAACTATGTGAAAAATCTGAAAAGGAAAGAGTAAGTTTCACCAATGCACTGGAAAGTTCTCAATCTTACTTCCCTACTACCCATCTACTTTCCTACTACTACTAAACTGCAGTAAAAGATGAGTCCTGTTTTCTGAACGTGATGGTAACTGAACTGCATCATCTCTCTCATATCTCCTTCTGCTAACACAAGTTCTTCCTTGTGATATAATTTTATATAGTGTCATCTAACAATCTTTTGGCTCAGATTTGGATCCTATAATAATTCTATAAGGCTAGCAAGTGATGAAATATTCTGCATAGGATGTCAGACATTCGTATAACATATGCAAGGCAAATTAGGAAATTCTATCCCAGCCTATAGCTGTCCTTGTTAAAGGCACAAGGACCAAACCCCTGTTGATAAAATAGGCTGGAGACTTTAAAACAAAACAAACCCTTTTTAACATGGGTGACAAACCTGCCAAATAGTCCAAAACACAAACAGCAAAACTCAATCCAAATGAAGGAAATAGTCCACAGGAAACATGATGCAAACAGAAGAGTAGTCACAAGCAAGACGAACAGACCAGGATTCAAAGAAGTACTTTGCAAACGGTTGCCTTCAGCAACCAGCACCACCCACACCTCCTCTTTTTATACAGCAGTCCCAAGGCGTTGCCTCTCAGTGCCTTCTCCTTTTACCCTGGAGTTGCTGTATTGACTGCTGCTGATTTACTCTCGCTAATTGACGACGTGTGCGTGCATCAATTAGCATGTCCATCAGGTGTGAGTCCTCCGAGTCTGACTCATTCTCCTCACACAGCTGAGCTTCATCAGGAACACGACTGGAGGGCCCAGGCTCTGCATCAAACCGCGAGTCCTTTAATTCATCAGAGCCTCCCTCCGCCCCTGATGGCCCTTCAAATGCCTCCTCCACCTCCTCCTCAGATTCCTCAAACTCAGCTGTTGGGAGCACAGGCTGGCAGGGAATCACAACAGGAACATGCTGGAATCTAGTATTTAAGTCTGTCAATAGGGAACAGAAACTGTAGAAGTGGGCAATCACAGGTCAATTTTACACACTTTCTATAACAATGTCAAATCATACTTCCAGTTTAGATACAAATTAGAAGATAGATAACAAATACAGAGATACAGATACAGACAGTTACAAAATGATCAAATGGTTCTGTATCTCAGCAGTCCCCAACTTTTACCACTTCGTGGCCTGGCAGGGGAGGAGAGGGGAATCGCCCTGCACAAGCAGAGGGCTGGTGCGCACATACACATACCAGCCTGCTGCTTAATAATAATAATAATAATAGTAAAGTTGGAAGAGACCTTGGAGGTCATCTAGTCCAACCCCCTGCTCGGGCAGGAAACCCTACACCATTTCGGACAAATGGCTGTCCAGTCTCTTCTTAAAAACTTCCAATGTTGGAGCATTTACTGCTGTTGGAGCATTTACTGCTTGTGCAACTCAAGCTATGAACATGTGCATCAGCACTCTGCTCACACAATTCGAGCCATGCACATGCATGCAAGCTGGCCTGCCGCCAACATGGCCAGGTTCCAAACAGGCCACGGCCTGATAGTGGGCTGTGGCCTAGTGGTTGGGAACCCCTGGTGTATGTGCTCATTTGATCTTAATATATGAAAATGATTACTTTATTATAAATATAGGTTAAAAATGTAGATATAGTTATTTTACAGAAAAGTACACAATATATTGGGTAGTCTTCTCTATTTTAAGCAGTGTGAAACTAAAATGCACTTGGCTAAGAAATGTTGAGATAATTTAGTTCAATGTATTTCTGCATGTTCCATTTGCCACGCTGTTTCATATGTAATTTTAATAAACCGAGAAATTCTGTAATTGATTGGCTTTAATATGCATTACCCAATGAACCATATATGTGATGTCCTGCGATTTTATCAGTAGGAAGCATTCTTACAATATATCAATTTTATGAGAATAATCAGGGCTTTTTTTGTCACAGAACGCCCAGAACGGAGTTCCGGCACCTTTTTTGGATGGAACCTTGTAGGGTAGGCAAGGCAGGTTGTATGACATGTGTGAGTTTTTTTTTTAAAAAAAATACAAAAAAAGCATTGAGAATAATCATCTTTCAGAATAACAAAGTTGGCTAAAGAACTAGAATATAGCTCAGAGAAGGTTAAGAGAACAGTTAAGAGCAATAACCAAGTAATTTTAATCATTACAGAATGATTTATGGAAGTGACAACTGCAAGGAACTGTAGTGGTGTAACATAGCTGGCGAGTCAAAATTATTTCTCTAACTCATTTTGTGGGCAGATCTATACACAGTACATGCAGCCAGAACATGTGATGCTTGCTATTTCTATCATGTGCAGAAGCCTGTCTGATATATTTACCAGAACTATATCCAGTGCACAGATTTATGTGTGTTGTTTTGTGTACCTATATTCATTCTCCAGCTTGTGAATTCAAGCCTTACTTTGATCCACGCACATAGTTCTAAGTTAAGGAAGGCAGATTCTGATTTAAGGTTAGGAAAAAAGCATCCTCACATGCACTTAGTCCATAGAGCAAGGCAATGGGTCTCCCTTCACTGGATGTGTTCAAGCAATGTCTAGAGCAGGGGTCTCCAAACCTGGCAACTTTAAGACTTGTGGACTTCAGCTCCCAGAATTCTAGGGAGCTGGCTGGGGAATTCTGGGAGTTGAAGTCCGCAAGTCTTAAAGTTGCCAAGTTTGGAGACCCCTGCCCTAGAGCAATCTTTCTCAACCTTGACCACTTGAAGATGTATGGACATTTAATTTCCAGAATTTTAGCTGGCTGGGAAATTCTGGGACTTGACGTCTGCATATCTTTCAAGAGGCTAAAGCTGAGAAAGAGGATACACTTAAGGTGAGATACCCCTAAGCTGAATTCTTGCACTTAGCAGGGAATTGGAATATATTGCCTCAAAAGCCGCTCCCAGTGATTGCATGATAGCAAAAACAAAATCTAAGACATTGTAATTTTGAAATTAAATTATAATTATAAAATTTAAAATATAGTTCCAACATTATTTTAATGCATTGTTTCCCACACCGCATGGTACAAACAAGAGGGGCACTTTGGGAATGAGTATTTATGTGTAGAACTGCCTAAGGGACTGCAAAATGACAAAATAATCCTATCCCACCTATGCTTTTATTCTGCCCAAGGGTTTTTCTATTGCACGCTTACATTAATGTTACCAGTTTAGAAACACTGCTAAAAATGGAAGATGCCAAAGAAAGTACATGCATTATGGGGGGGGGGGAATTGTTCCCTTGGTTTGCTTTTGCTTTGCTTTGCTTCTTTCCCTTCCCCCACTGCCACTTCTTTTCCTTCTAGTTTGGCAGGAAACAAAAAATCTTTCACTTCCTGTAAGCTGCAAATGCCTTATTCTTTGTATTCCCCAAGTAGGAAATGTGGAAATATAATTTCATTTTGTGCAGCATTAATGGGTAGGAAATTATGCTATTGCTTCTAAAGCACTAAGACTTTTTTGTTAATAAATTTATTGAAGTTTTTAATAAACATAGTGATGAAGACTTTTCCTTCAACAATTTGCAATAGATACTAATGCAAATTGAATTTAGAAGAAAAAGGAAAGATAAAAGTTCAGAAATTACAAAAACAAGATGAAGACTAAAAAAAGAAAAGGGCAACAAAGACAATAATAAAGAAGTGGCTTCCAGACTTCATCATACTGAACATAACCTAGTATATTAATTTATACTAACCATCTTTTAAAATTACAAATAAAACCTCTTCTCTCCATAGTCTGCCTTTAATAATAATAATCATCATCATCATCATCATCATCATCATACATGGCCAGTACATTAAAAAAATAGCTGGGAAAGCAGATATTAACAAGACCTGGCAATGGCTAAGAGCACGAAAATTGAAGAAAGAGACCGAGGGACTAATTCTGGCTGCACAAGACCAAGCCTTAAGGACAAATGCATATAAAGTCAAAATTGAGAAGACAGCAACAGACAGTAAGTGCTACCTATGCAAAGAAGCTGAAGAAACAGTGGACCACCTGGTAAGCTGTTGCAAGAAGATTGCACAGACTGACTACAAGCAGCGGCATGACAAAGGAGCAACAATGGTGCATTGGAAGATCTGCAAAAAATATCATTTGCCTGTAAGCAAAAACTGGTGGGATCATAAAATAGAGAAAGTCATAGAAAATGATAAAATTAAACTGCTCTGGGACTTCAGAATTCAAACAGACAAGCACCTGCAACATAACACCCCAGACTTAACAATTGTCGATAAGAAAGACAAAAAAGTTTGGATAGTGGACGTGGCAGTGCCTGGAGACAGCAGAATAGACGAGAAAGAACTGGAGAAGATAACAAAATACAAAGACCTACAAAGAGAAATAGAAAGACTGTGGCAAAAGCAAGCAAGGGTAGTACCAATAGTCATAGGCTCCTTGGGTGCAATCCCAAAACAACTGGAACACCACTTGAACACCATTGGCATTGACAAATTCGCTATTAGTCAATTGCAAAAGGCAGCCTTACTAGGAACTGCTTCCATCCTGCGACGATATCTGTAATATCATCAAACATCCACATCTGCCTATCCCAGGTCCTGGGTAAGGACTCGATAGGTAGACAAAATGCCAAATCCAGTCTGAACATCTGGCTGACTGTGAGATGATCAATAATAATAATAATAATAATAATAATAATAATAATAATAATAATAATAATAAATAAAGTTGGAAGGGACCTTGGAGGTCATCTAGTCCAACCCCCTGCTCAGGCAGGAAACCCTATACCATTTCAGACAAATGGCTGTCCAGTCTCTTCTTAAAAACTTCCAGTGTTGGAGCATTCACCGCTTCTGGAGGCAGGTTGTTCCACTGGTTAATTGTTCTAACTGTCAGGAAGTTTCTCCTTAGTTCTAGGTTGCGTCTCTCTTTGGTTAGTTAGTTTGGTTAGTTTCCACCCGTTGCTCCTTTCTGGAACTTTGGAAAATAGCTTGACTCCCTCTTCTTTGTGGCAGCCCCTGAGATATTGGAACACTGCTATCATGTCCCCCCTCGTCCTTCTCCTTGTTAAACTAGACATACACAATTCCAGCAACCGTTCCTTATATGTTTTAGCCTCCAGTCCCCTAATCATCTTTGTTGCTCTTCTCTGTACTCTTTCTAAAGTCTCAGCATCTTTTTTACATCATGGTGACCAAAACTGGATGCAGTATTCCAAGTGTGGCCTTACCAAGGCATTTATCTAAACGCAATCCAGTAATCATCCTCTTTTCAATCCTAGGTCAGCAAAAAGTCTATTATGAATTTCCAGAAACATTAAACAGTTTCTCCCTGGTCAAATAATCCAACTTTATATTCCTTCTTTTTGCTTTGCATAATCTTGGTTTTTGAATTATTCTTACAGCACCTCAGGATTTGATCTTTCATCCTTCTCTGGCATGTAAAAGCCTTTTGCCACCTACTTTGTAACACCATCTCTTGGGAACTTCTGGCACATGATCGACCGACGTGGCACACCTTGGTGTACCAGGGTTGCCAGACATATGAACACAGAAGGACAATCTTGGCACAAGAGAAGCGAGCACTCTGCAAAGCCAGAGCTGTAAATGCTGAAGTAACAGTGTCTACATTTCTTTGTTCAGTATGTGGCAGAACATTCCATGCTAACATCGGTCTTATCAGCCACCTACGGACACATCGTTGATGGCCCATAATCCACAAGATGTCAAGGTCCTCATCGAAATTGATGGACGAACAACTTGTAAATCCCATAAAGAGGCATCATTCAGAATTTCTTGTGGCAGCTGTTCCATGTCCAGAGTCTTTTCTTGATTTATCTTTTGTATTCCCATTTTTTTAATCTGTTTTGTTCCCTTCAAACTCTATAATGGCTATGTCAGTTAAAAGATTTTTAAATTTTTTCTCATCATCCTCTAAATGTTTATCTATTTGAATTTTTACCCTTTCTGAATTGTTAGCTACTAATATTTCAGTCAGTGTTCAGTTTCAAAGTTTTTTAAAATAAGAAAAAGGTATAGCTTAGCCCCGTGGTGACGAACCTATGACACTTGTGCCACAAGTGGCACACAGAGCCCTCTCTGTGGGCACGCACACTGTTGTCCCAGTCCTAGGCCTTCAGCTGGGTTTTATAAAACCTTTTCGCTTTAGGCCGCCGCCGCCATGTGCAAAAAAAAAAAAGGTTCAATCAATCAATCAGTTTCAACTTCTTGCGGGAAAAAAAGATCTCGCAAAGTTGGAATTGATTGATTGAACTTTTTAGTACCACCCAGTTTGCCATTACCACCACAGCCACGCCCACCTAATGGGCCACATCCATCCAATTGGCCACACCCACCCTATGGGCCACGCCCACCCGGCACCTGACAATATGTAAGTGGGTTTTGGGTTGCAGTTTGGGCACTCGGTCTCTAAAAGGTTCGCCATCACTGGCTTAGCCCTTTTAACTCTTTTCTGCTTGGTCCTTTAGTTCCCTCTAGTGTCTATTTCTTACCTTCATTAAGCCAGAGTTGCTAATATGGGTTAGTTCTGCTTCAGTCCTTTCCTATGAGTATATTATTTAATTATGTACTTATTTTAAAATCTTATAGCAAAATTAACCAATATTCCAAATCTCTCTCTCTCTCTCTCTCTCTGTTTAACACTCTCTTAAGTTGAAATCCTTTTTAATGCTTTTTGTCAATTATTTTAAATTAAGTCTCTGTTTACATTTTTTTTAACTCTGAAAATGTAAAATTCATCAGATGTCACATTGAGCTCACCATTTTGAAGGTCTCTAATAGCCATAAGGTGGTTAGATTGAACATTTCCAAATGTGATTAAAACGTGAGTTTCACTGACTTAGTGTCCTTATGAAAGGTTCTGCCACTGCTGAGAGCAAAGATGTGATCTCCCTCAGTTCATGATGCTCAAATTCATCTGATACCACTGTTATATGGTCTTCTTGTGAACTGCTGCCATTCAGAGTACTGATGGGTGATCTCCCAATTGCTCTTCTCTGGGAAGATTTGCAGGGCTGGACTCATCAGTTGTTCTTCCCAGCGGTTTAATGTAATCCTCTGTGTTAATTATCCCTTACATGAAGATACTTATGATGCTCGGCTCTATTTCTCAATAATTTTAAGACTTAAATGACACCTTACAGTGTTCAGATGCAGTGATAGTGTGGAAAAGGACCAATAAACTGAGACCGAATCACATCCCTTGTGGGAAGGTATTTTCTCAATTTGGGAATTGGATAGTCTATCTGTTCTAAATGAAATTGTTGTCTCTCAGAAAGAACAAATATAGTCACGGAATGCTCTGAGTGTTATAACTAGCTTTGAAAATCTAAATAGCTTCTCTGCTTAGGATTGTTTATTGCCAACAGAGTTGTCACATTAATGACACCTTTTGTTGAACAATCTAGCTACAATGGCTCCTCACAGATTACAACTACCGTTAATGTGCTTTACGTGAAATTAATCTTGCATTTGATCTGGAAACTGTAACTAGTACAGGCAGATTGCTAAATGAGGCACATGATCATGTCACACACTAGCAACTCACTGATGGCTGCCAATTTACTGTCGAGATTGTTTTTTGTCTGTTTGTCTGTTTTGACATACAACTTTTCTATTATAGATCTGATGGATTACTTAGGAATCAGAGATTCTGTTGCATTTGCCATACAACCATTTAATTCTGTGATTCCTCACACTTAGTTCTTCCCAGCTACCTAGAATTCTCCATGAAATCTCTCAGGTGTCCACAAATACATCTTATTAATACCTGAGAAGAGACACTCTCTTCATTACCACCTGTGTGTTCTGGTTGAATTGCTTTATTTTATTTTTCCATTTTCCACCCCACCATTTAAATTTATCTATTTTATATTCTATTAATGCAATATTAGTTTTTACTAGTTTCACCGTAAACTGCCTCAAGACACAACTGCATTGGAAGTGATATGCAAGAACCTTGAAGATTTAAATGCACGATTGATCCTCTTTCAAATCCTCTACACTATAGTATTGGGAAATGTGTGTCTTAGAGCCAATTTCAGAGGCAAAGAGTTAAAAAATAAAACTCTTTTCCTCAAGACCACAGACTCAATCTGGATTACATCTCCTCACAAACAATTACCATCCAGTGACGTACTATCAAACCACATCTGGGCACAACATCAAATGTAGCATCTAGGTCTGCTGTTACTTGTTGCAAATTAATATATTTCATAAGCATATTATAAAAAGTTTTCAATGTATAAATAGTATTGCCCAATGTGATCATGTTTTGGTTTTCAAATCATGTTGTACAAGCATAATGTAGAACAAACATTTCCAAATTGATGCCCTCTAGATATGTTGAATAAATTTCCGTCACCCTCTCCTCATCGAATGTTAAAAAAGGCTGAGAAAGAAGGAAAATTAGCAAAATAAAGTTACAGAAAAAGTTACAATGAGCAGTGATAGCAAACATTATTTTTAGTACATATTCCGCTTCCGTATTCGTAGAAGGTAAACAAAATAATTAATTTAACAATGCCATTCTAACATGAAACAAATCAAAGTCGAACCAAAATCACAACAGTTAAAACTAAAGATAATGTTGCAGTTTCTCTCTGTAAACAGTATGAAAAAATTGCAGTGGGACAGAGATTTAAAAACTTTTATGCTGCTCCTTCTTTGCACATTGGTTGATCTATGACTGCAGCCACAATAAGTCATGTGGGAACTGGACATAGCAGCTTAGCTCGTAACAGCATTCACAGTTCCTTACCCAGTCATGTCTTTTATACTTAATCCTAACTTACAACCATACTGGAGCTCAAAATTTCCATCGCTAAGTCATAGGTCAAAGCACTCATGTGACTGACCAGATTTTATAATTTTTATTAAGTGGCTGGTAAGCAAATAGTATGGTCATTAAGCAAACAAGGCATTGTTAAGCAAATATGGTGATCATTAAACAAATCCTTGTATTCCTATAACTGCATTTTGCCAGAAACAAAACTGGCAAAAAAGTTGTAAATCACGGCGATGTCAATGCAGAATGTTGCAACCAGCCTAAAGGTGATTTATTTGCCAAGTGTCCAAAATGCAGTCATGTGATTTGGGAGTGGAGTTACAGTCATCAGAACTCCAGAACTAGGTCGTATCATTTGGGGAGTCTGTCGTAAATTCCATCGTAACGAATGACTGTTCATTAAGCAACAACTACCTGTAATATAAAGAGAAGCGATTCTGATATATTTGCCTAAAATATAAAAGAAGGATGTGCTAATACTATTAGTTAGATCTAAGGAAGCCAATTTAATCTTGATCTGGAAAAGTACCAAACATTCTCATAGGATGTGCATATTTTAATAAAAATGAACTGGGAACCTAGTAGACAACTAGGTTTTTGTCTTTAAAATCGTCTACTACAAAGTTTCAACCTCAGCAACTTTAAGATATGTGGACTTTTAATTCCCAGGACAACATGGAAATACTGTTCCACTAGTAGGATGATCACTTATCTCTTGTTTATCCTCTTCGAAGAGCTATATCTTCTACCTAAAGGTTTGTTCACTTCGACTGAAAGACCAAAAATCTTATAAAATAGAGAAGTTTGAAGCCACTCATCAACAGAGATGGGACTAAGCAGCTTAAAACAGATGCATGGTTCACTTGTTCACAGCTTTTCCCATTATAGTGACATCTAATTAAATAATACTAATTATTTCTAAAATTGCCACTATTTGTTCATGTAAACATGTAAATTTTATGCAAATCAGTATGTTCTTTAGTCCTATTTATGTGAAAATGCATACTAATATTTTCATACTAATTTGGTTTTACCCAGAATTTGGTTTTCATTGACAATTCTTAATCTGTACATTAATTAATCAAGTAATCTTAATCTCGAAACCATCCTCTTTCCAGCAAGTCTTTGAAATTCAAACTGTACTTATTTTTTTCTCTTCAAGACTCAACACTAACTTTATGGAGACTTTACTACAACAAGCAGTATCAGTCAGTTGTTCCCTTAAATCCTTGACTGGTTTGGCAGGTAGCAGGGAAGATGTAGAAGTCTGCATTTTTCTCGAACTGCCTGGTTTGGAAATTGGGGCCAATACAACTACCTATTTTTTTTTATTTATAAGCAGGGAACCTGATAAATTTTGGATAAACAGATTCTTGCATTTTGAAACTTCAGACATGGTATATGATGCTTTTTTTCAAAGTTTTTTACCTACCTACAAATGAATTTATAGTGGGCAGACTGATGTATCATATTAAAGTGTTAATGAATTAAGTATTTGTTTTGTTTGACATACAAGGGCAAACTAGTGATTCTGCTAATATACAATCTACTGTATCTTACTGCCCATAGTTTCCATAAGTGAGCTGATTCAGATGAACTTGAGGTTAATGTTGAGAAATCCTTTGGGATAATTATCTTGAGGGGACTCACTATTCATAATGATATTTATCGTAATGATGGATTAGAAAAGATCCAGAATATTATTTTTATAATAATCCATGATTGATTCAATCAGCCCATCCTATTTACTACGTCACAGTATAAATATCTTACTATTGCACCGAGATGATTTGAAAAACGGTACCTTCCATTGTTATGATCAATCATTTTCTTTTGAGATCTGTGTTCAGAATTGTTCTCACTTCTGGAAAAAATGGAATACTATAGCTATTGCAGTGATCTACTCATAGAAGAGGGTGGTTTCCAAAAGATATGGGTATATTCTGAGTCATATGGCTATTGAAGATTTGGTTGATCATAGGTCGTATTGAGGGATAATAAAGGCAATTAATATCCCTCCTTGGCAATTGCTCCTTAGCAGATCCTCTGCAGCTTCTTGAGTTTCTTTGAGAAGGGAGTGAAGCAGGTTGAGATATATTCTGAATACAAGTTGGGGAAAATGTCAGATTTGGGATCTGCAATGGAACGCATTAGTGACCCTGAGGAAAGAGGAAAAAAGATGTTGCCTAGGAAACAATCAGGAGGGACAGATGCCCATATTCGCTTAACAGTCACAGAAAGAAAGAATCTGGCCTAATGGACCAGGCAGTTAAAAGTGGTGGGTGGGAAATTTGTACTTTCAGATTTTCAAGATTCTGTTAATTTAATCTTACAATAAAGTAGAATTAGCTCATCTAGTCCTGGTTCCTGTCTGATTTACCTGGGAGAGCTGACAATCTAACATTAACACTGTTGTTGAACCTACTTTTTTGGTAGTGATGACAATCAATAAGCATGCTTTTCTCCAGTTTTCTTCTTTTTGGGATAGCGTTTTTTGCCTATTTAAATGGTTGCAATGTTCAACTTTGGTGCAACACAATTCTCATTTCTCCATGAGTTAAAGGGAAAAAAGAAAGTAGAGTAAAATTCAATAAAAGAAAGGTTGAAATAGACTTCAGTTTCTACTTAATGTATTTAATAATCTTTCATATACTGTATGCAAAATAAAAGAGATATAAAAATCCTACAAAAAGTTTGTCAGGTTCATGGATATTAAAAGTAGTATACAGAGTTTTCGTCTCTATGGCATCTGGTTACTTTCAGTATTTATTATATGCAACAGAAAGATTGCTTTTGAAGTGCTCATTTTTGTAATAGATAGACTTGCTGAGTGAAATATTTTCTTGATTTTGTATAAAAGATGTTTTTATTCAAATAGACATCATACCTGGTTGCACTGAACAACTGCTGTTTCAGTTAGTGCAATAGTGTAAGGCTGAAGCTGAGATCATCAAAACCAACAGCACTTTAGAAAACAAACAATACTCAGTTCATTTAGATTAAACTGAAGGAAATCATATGCTAAGAAAGTTGCTTGAATGAAACGTCCTACTTCAAGAGAAAACTCATTAGTCACTTTCTAACAAAAGTAAATGTTTTAAATCTGAGGTGATCGTTATTTTAATGATTAACAGAAAGCTATCTAATGAACTCGATGCCAGTAACTTTCTAACATAAAAAAATGGAAATGAGCAAAGCAGTCCCATTCAGTAAAGCAGTCGCTCCTCAGCTTGGTACCAGTTGGATTTATATGTTAATTCACCCAGAACACAGGGGTTGGGAAAGATAATGTAGCTAGTCAGTGTATTCTGGGGATAGCTTCCATATTCAACCTTTTTCACCCTGGAAATATTTTTCTTCCCCAGCTAACCTGTGGGGTCTATATATGTGTAGAGATTGAAGTCCCATATACTTCAGAGACATTGGACTGATGAAAAATATCCCATACTCTCCCAGTTTGGAATGTGAGGGGAGTGTACTGATGTCATTCACCTATCAACTAAGTCATAATATTATTTATCTGATGTGGGTTTAGTATATGGTATGAACTTAGTGAACTGCAGTGATTGTGTTAGCATGGAAAATCCACTCATTTGGAAAATATGTGACATTAAATGTTAGACGTACCTCTAGGCACCTGTTTACTTTCTCTCTCTTTCTCTCTCTCTCTCTCACACACACACACCTGCATACACACTATTCATAGATCTCCCATATTGCATCAGTTTTGGCTCTACAGTCTTTTGAACATCTCTGAAATAAGACTGAGTGAACAGCAGCAAAATAAATAGAAATATTCAATATACAGTAGCTTCAAATACTACCGTAGTTCTGGATAGAAACATGGTACGATCGTTTAGAACCCACAACACCTAAAGGCAAGCTGTTCCATTGGACAAATGGTTCCAATTGTCCGCACTGTTAGGAAGTATCTCCTTAGTTCTAGGTTGCGTCTCTCCTTGATTAGTTTCCATCCATTTTTTCTTGTCTTGCCTTCTGGTGCTTTGAAAAATAAGTTGATCTGCCTCTCAAATATTGGAATACTGCTATCCTATCACCCCTAGTTCTTCTTTTTTTTCTAGACTGGCCATTCCCAAATCCTGCAACCATTCTTCATATGTTTTTGTCTCCAGACTCTTAACCATCTTAGTTGCTCTTTTTTGCACTTTTTTCAAAGTCTCAGCATCTTTTTTGTAATGTGGTGAAAAGTTGCAAAAGGTGACCACATGACTCAGGGACACTGCAACCATCATAAATATGAATCAGTTGCCAAGCGTCTGAATTTTGGTCATGTGTCCATAGGGATGCCGAAACTATTGTAAGTGTGAAAAATAGACATAAGTTACTTTTTTCAGTACAGCTGTAACTTCTAATATTCACTAAATTAATTATTGTAAGTTGAGGACTACCTGTACATTTCATATCTGGGTCTGACTTTTCAGATAGTATAAAATTGATTTGGAATCATCACTTGGATCTTAGTTCAGAAATATTTTTATTTTGGCTAAACTGCTTTATTCAGAAACATTAAGGACTAATAAATATTGCACATTTGATTAAAATGTGAAATATTGCAGGATTGGAAACAATATGGAGGGAGACCTTTTCATATATATATAAAATCCCACTTTCAAATACTTGGTAGTAAAAACCTAATAAAACTATCTTCAAATCTCCCTTGGTCTCCAGGCTTGCTCTCATTTTTCAAAGAAGTCCATGCATCACAGCATCTGATTCGCCCATTCAACCCAATTATGTGCAGGAACGAACATATATGCAGAGTTAGGGCAATCTCTAGACTGCTATATTGAAATTAATTACACTCAGCTTCATAAAGTGCATTTATAACAAATATCTGGAACTTCTTGGACACTGCACAGAGAGCATGTTCCTCCTACATTAAAAAAATTCTTGGTACAATTGAAGCTCATGTTAGCAAGAAACACAAAAGTCACCCTTTGTAGATTAAAAAATAAGTCAGTTTCTGCAGCTGTTGTGTGAGTACCCATATTTCTTGTTGCTGATTATTTTCATGGTGTCATAGTGAATGATTAACACCATGTTAGCATCAAAATAAGAATAGTTTTCTAGTCAATAGTTTTCTAGTCAAACAGCTGTATATTTCTATCTGTTTGGGATTCCTTCATTCTGGATATCTAGGGGCCACCAGTTTCTTTCTGGCAAGGTTCCTATGCTCTTAACAGCTGCATGGACGAACAGAAATTCAACAGGTAGAATTTTCTTTATTCTCAAAGTTTGGAAAACCTGTCCTATTAAATGCATAAGAACAAAAATAAGGAGAAATGGACACAAATTTTAGCAAATAGTCTAATTCTGATTTTCCTGATTTTCAAGAAGGTGAAGTTTGCCATGAAGAAGTGGTTGGATGAGCAATCTATTTTACAGCTTAATGTTAGCTCATTCTTCAAATTACACATAAAGTATATCTCCATCCACTGAAATTCTTCCTCATTCAGGTCAATTGGAATGTGTGTTTCACTGCAAAATTCCAGTTAAACATTCTGCAAAACGTTCAGCCATGCAAAAAACATGATGCCAGGTCAACAAGTCCACATAGACAAAAAATAAAAGGGGCAAGCAAAAACATGATGAAGATAGATTAACTTAAAAGGTCAAATGAATAAAATAGGTAAATACCAGAGGAAAAGCAAGTTAAAGAATGTATAGTAAAATAAGCCAAAAATATAATATTCAGATTGATCATTGGGAATGTGGTTAAAAGGTCTGAAATTCAGTGTTTTATAATTTAAAAGTAAACTTTTTAAAAATAATGTATCATTGGTATGACATCAGAGAAATTGTCTAAGATGTATAAATGCACTTCTAATCACTGTTGGAAATATGAAAAACATGAAGGGACATTATATCATGCATTGTGGACTTGTGAAAAAATGAAAATATACTGGATACAAATACAAATGCAGGGAGTTTTAAAAATTAACATTCAGATGAATCTGGAACTTTTTTTACTAGGACATATGGAGACTCAACTAAAAAATGCTTATGAATGATTGGTTTTATATATGGTAACTGCAGCACAGCCATTATATGCACAAAAATGAAAAACTACAGAAACACCAATAATGGAGGAATGGCTGAGTTTGTAGAAATAGCTAAACTGAATTGTTTGATCAAGGAAGGAACAATTACACACACACACACACACACACACACACACACACCATGGTGAATGCTCCAATACTGGAAGTTTTTAAGAAGAGACTGGACAGCCATTTGTCTGAAATGGTATAGGGATTCCTGCCTGAGCAGGGGGTTGGACTAGATGACCTCCAAGATCCCTTCCAATTTTTATTATTATTTTGTATCATTGCACAGTCAGCCAGATGTTCAGACTGGATTTGGCATTTTGTCTACCTATCGAGTCCTTACCCAGGACCTGGGATAGGCAGATGTGGATGTTTGATGGTATTACAGATATCGTCGCAGGATGGAAGCAGTTCCTAGTAAGGCCGCCTTTTGCAATTGACTAATAGCGAATTTGTCAATGCCAATGGTGTTCAAGTGGTGCTCCAGTTGTTTTGGGATTGCACCCAAGGAGCCTATGACTATTGGTACTACCCTTGCTTGCTTTTGCCACAGTCTTTCTATTTCTATTTGTAGGTCTTTGTATTTTGTTATCTTCTCCATTTCTTTCTCGTCTATTCTGCTGACTCCAGGCACTGCCTATTATTATTATTATTATTATTATTATTATTATTATTATTATTATTATTATTATTATTATTATATTGAAATTCTCTGTAAGATCTCCATTCACTATTATTTTACCTGCTTGTCTATGATAAATTGTTTTGATTATATTTACAAAGTTTTCTCCAAAATCCATATAGTTTAGTTGTTGAACCATAAATAATAACTTTATTGTCACCTCGAATGTACACTAATACATTAAAATGAAATTTCATTGCATTCAGCTGTCAAAGGGTCACCACCTCCGATATACTCTACGTAAATATGACATAAATAAATAAATAAATAAATGCAGAATTATGCATATACCCACATATATCATATGAAACAGAAAAACAACAGTCTAATTCAGGTTAAGTATACATGTGCATAGCGAGAAAAATGAATCTTGCGAGTTTACCAGACGGATGGCATAGGGAACAAAGCTATTACTATTACAAAATGGGATAGTCTTGCTAGAAACATTTCAAAACCTCCTCCCAGAGGGGAGCAACAGAAACAGATCGTAAAGTGGATGTGTGGGGTCTCTAACAATGCTTTGAGCTCTAAGCACATAGAACTTATAAGCAGCATCCTGAATATCAGGGAGCGAGCTTCCTATGATCTTCTCGGCTGTCCTTACCATTCTCTGTATGGACTTTCTATCTGAGGCACTGCTGTCACCAAACCAGACTGTGATGCAGTTGGTTAAAATGCTTTCAATTGTGCTTCTGTAAAAAGTGGCCAGGACACAAGGAGAAAGATGTGCTCTCATCATCCAACGCAGGAACTGCAGACGCTGGTTTGCATGCTTCACTAAGGATTACACGTGAAGAGACCGATTCAGATTGTTAGTTAATACTTAATACTGTTGACCATCTCTACAGCTGCATCCTTGATAATGAGTGGAGTATGACTATGCTGTCTCTTTCTGAAATCTACAATGATCTCCTTTGTTTTATCAACATTTAGAACCAGGTTACTTTTATTGCAGCAGAGCTTTCACCTCTTCCCTATAAGCATCTTCATTGTCATCCTGAATAAGACCCACCACTGCCGTATCGTCTGCATACTACACAATATGATTCGTAGCAGATTTGGCACAGCAGTCGTGGGTCAATCTGTGCTTTAGAAGAAGCAATTAGAGGTTCAAGCCATATTTTATTTGTTATTTGTTCTTCATTTTTTTATTTTTTACTAACAAGACTACTGATTTCCTAGGACAGTGGTAGCGAACCTATGGCACGTGTGCCTCTTCAACCAGCCACCTGCTAACTCGCTGAGTTCCCACATGGCCAGATGCATCCCAGCACCCATGCACTTGCTGGCCTGTGGGGGGGGGCTGGCCGCCCTGGCCCATCTCACCTTGCCTGTGGGGGGGGGCAGGCCACCCTGGCCCTGGCCCGTCTCACCTTGCCCTATGACAATGGCACCCCCACCTTGCCCCACTTCACCCCGCATGATGAGCCTCCTGCTCACCGCCCAACCTGCCAGAGACCCCCTGGATCTCCCCCAAGCATGCCTGGCCCCCACAGGTGTCCTTCCCCACGAGCAACATCAAGGTGATCACGCCCACTTTGGCCACACCCACCCAATCTGCCATGACCACCACAGCCACGTCTACCCAGTGGGCCATGCCCACCTGGCACCTGGTGATAAATAAGTGGGTTTTGGGTTGCAGTTTGAGTACTCGGTCTCTAAAAGGTTTGCCATCACTGTCCTAGGACTATTGATTTTCTAGTCCTATGAAATAATTTAAAGGAAACTGCTATCTAGTTGTCATATGGATTCCTGCAGCATAAGATATTATGCCATAGGCAGAAATTAATTACTCTTCCTTAAATTTCACATCACATATTTATGCTTGCTGTTCCTGTGTCATGCTAATGTCTACTGGACATGAAAATGATTTAAGAAACTTCTGTCTGATTAGGACATTTTGGCAGCAATTTGTTCAGCTCAAAATTCTAGTTAGTCTCTTAATAACCAAATCCTGTATGCCGGGAAATAATTGCCAATTGATTTCCTTTCTCTGGATGGATCTTATTAGACACATAACAGTTTTTTATCCATTGGGTCATCCTTTCAGAGATATTTCCTTACTAAATGTTTTCAGCAACGGCAGAACTTCTAATGTGCTTCCTTTACTGGGATACATTCAGAGATGTATCTGCCTTGAAAACAGCACACATTGAACTTTTCAGCACAATTAAACAGCAGCACAGGAAACATTTTACCATATTTTGTATTATGTCATAAATTATTTTATGTATAGTTATTATAAAATTTGTTTAAAATGCACAGGATTACTGATTCAAAGAACTTTTTTAAAATACTATTTTTCTTTTCCTGAACTATCCATTTTAATGATTATTTTTTAGTTAAGTCCATCAATATACTAGCTCAGCATTTTTTTCCAACCACTGCAGATAGAAGTGTTTCCAAATAGCTGCAAAAAGAAAAAAGGCCCAGCAAAAAAAGTATTTAAAAATATTCTACCAGGTTCTAACCAATAATCCTCTGCCTGTCAAACAAGATTTATAACCACTATATTACTGCAATAACTGCAGTCGACATTAAAGTGAAAAGCAGATCCAGGTAAGGATAGTGGCTCTGTGCAATAGCCAATTAAATATATGTTTATTTTAAACAAAGTAAAATGCAGCAGTGGTTGAGCCAGCTCAAGATGGAAACACTTATTTTAATATAGAACTGGAAAATATGGGAGGTCTCATTTCTATAGCCTAGAGATTAACTGAGAGTAACAACATTGATTCCTGTGCTCCAGATACATTTAAGAAACATAGGAGCCATACCAACTACATACCGTGTATAAGATATTTGAAACTCATTTTTCTTCCCACTTTCTCTAACAGAATACTTGACCTTCTCTTTTAACAAACTGGATTGTTTCCATCTGTTAATATAGACAAGTTTATTTTTAATCTTGCTTTTCATTGACTCCATGAAAAAGACTCACATAAGCAAGTTTTGTAAATGCAACCCTCTGGAAGCAGCATTTTTAAAATCATTTCAAAGGACTATCAGTCTCCTGAAAAATCAGTAGGCTTGCCAAAGAAAGGTATCCTGTTATATACCTACATCAAACAACCCCATAAAAAATTCTGCCTGAGGGATCAAATGAGCTGATCTCAGAAATACAAATACCTTTTCTGAAATAGAATGCAGACAAGCCTAAGCCAGAGATCTTTTTTCCATTCTTACTTCTGAAGTCAGTTTTCCCTGCTAACCATTTTTGGTCACCAAAGGACCTCTTCCCTTTTCCATCCATTTCTACTTTGGTCTTTTGTTCATGTATGCATATTATACACATTAACTATTTTGTTTTTAAAAAATTCTTATTGTGGCCCTGTTTATGGCATATGAGCTAGCTCCATATGGCTCTTAGCCATCAAGCCACTGGCACACAATTTGAAGCCATGTGTAGAATAGACGTCAAAGCTGCCTACTATAAATATCTACTGGCTGCTGCTACATGCCTTTAAATTCCTGAATGGTTTGAATCTTAGCCTGCAATTCAAGAAACCATGCACCCAAATGGCAGAAGTCATCCCAATTCTGTTAAGTTTGTATATTTCATAGTATTTGCTGACAGAGTTTTCCAATGAAGTAAATTATTCCCAAATGCTTCAAGTCATGCCAGGAATGAAACTTCATGTCTACAGACTTTCATTTTAATGTTAGTAACCTACTTTTAAACATTAAGCTTATCCTTAAGCTTAACCTTAGTTCCTTTTTTTATTTTTCCTCTGGCTCATATTAAGTACCAAATTCAAGTATACCTCAAATTGATGAACAATCCATTACTGCAACTCATGAAGGTATTATTTTTTTCTGATGCCAAAAGTTCACCTAACGAACTATTATGTCATCTTGACCATCCAGTCTACACACTACAGTACTGCTCATTTCAAAATATAACACAATCTTTATCAACATAGGATCATCATAAGCCAAACGTCATGGAGGATACAGTTTTATGTGAGCTTATTTGAGCTAGTATTAGTTTGTTTAATGTTCACTTCCTTTTCGTTTATCCAATTATTTATTTACAATTAACAACTATGTCCCTTTCAGTTTCCAAAGTCCTTGTAACTACTTAGGAAAAACAGACAACAAACCATGAGGAAAAATACCATATTAAATAAAATAAAACATTTTAAACTAAAGAAACATAATATTAAACATTAAAAAATTCTTCATATCTAAAAAAAAATAACACCGCCAGTGCCAGATGAACATAACTACCCACTCTTCTCTGTAAACACTTCTATAATATTCAAGACATATTGAAGGACAAAGATTACTTTGATCTGAGACTGTTTAAACCTAGAAGGAAAGAGTTACTATGATTTCTACGCAAGTATATCACTTTTTCTATAATGTTTTCATTCGATGTCCAATTTTGTTATCCATGAAGATAAAACAAGTTACATCATAACCGGATCTTTGCTTAAATTAGTGAGTGTATTTACTTCTGGCTACTGTATTTTTTAAAATCAGTTTTAAGACTAATGTACCATTGGCCACATAAATGGGAATAGAGGTAGAGAAACAGGACAGTCTGCAACATAACCATTCTTTTTAGTTTTATTATTAACGTCTCTTACTGAAAAAAATCATATTCAGGTCTCAGCAGATTTATTTTTTAAAGTTAAATATATATGTATTATTCCTTTAAATTATTCACCTACATCTCAGTGAGGTGTTGAGTAACTTAATAATTCTCACTACCTAGTTAAAACTATATAAATTGATACCATGTACCTTACCCTTATCAGGCTGATTCAAATAATTTTTATCATATCATTTTATTAGCTTTCCTTTGGTGTTCCCTTTCTCCAGAGAGTAGGGATATTCTTTATGCAAAACTGGTTTCCAGATGATTTTTAGACTGCAAATCGTTAACTACTTTCAAATATGATGATGAAACGCCTCTTTTAATGAAATGTGTGCTCTTTCTAGTCTTTTGCATTCAAAATTATAACATCAACTCCTTCCTTACTTCCAAGATTAATCTCTTGCTAGATGAATGGAAAGTAAAATGTCTGACTATTCTGAAATTACAAACTTTTATAGATTTTATGTTAGCACTGTGAGTATTAAAATTTGAAACCAGAATTCAGCACAAAGTTGAATGGGCATAATTCAGTACATCACTGAGACACAAGAATAGCTTAGATATAATCAAATGCAATTTTATTCATTGTCTTAAATCTTTGCCTTCTAACAATTTTAAGCCAAAATGGCAACACGTTGTAATGGAGGGAAGTGCAAATGTTAACATATCAGGCCTAAGAATATTCAACCACTCAAAACTATTTTATAATAAGAACTATGCATATTACTTCTTTCAAAAAAGACACAACAATTCAATATTATTTTCACAAAGCAACTGCGTCTTCACTACATTTGTATCTTTCATAATTTCTGAATTTCAAAAGTCAAAATCCATCTCAGAAGAAAATTAGGATTCATAAAAACAAACAATTAAAGCCAAAGTAGAACTTTTGTAAATAAGTTAAAATTCTTAGGACATGTCTCTTCAGATATATTCCTTAAATGTAACAGTCAAGAGCTTGGAAAAAACAGCAGGGCAAAAGAAAATAGAGCAGAAATATGAAAATCCATGTTTTGCTTTGACTCATTCTGGATGTCTCCTATCCACAATAAAAGTGGGCCTTTGCTCAAAAGAGAACCCAGAGAAATGCAGAATTAGTTATCTGAGTCATTTATTTTATATCCAGCAATTAATGTTTTCAGCATTTTAATGTTCAGCAATTATACAGTATTGGCATGTTTTGACTATCTAAATTATGAAAGTAAAAGAGGGTAATACTTTTACATCATTCTAATATATAAATAGCTCACAGCTTCAGAAGATGGGTATTCTCAATGGAAAGACAACTATGAGGGGAAGACATGAAAACTTATCAATAAAAATGCCCCCGCTTCAGATTGAAGATTGTCTTAGAGAAAGTTACACTGCAACATTTTTTTTTTTTTTTAGAAAATTTAAAAACAACGTGAAAGACTATCTTAATCTTAGGGAAACAAGGACAGTGCTCCTTGTTCACTTTAGCAAGATACAGTCAGAAACTCTTTTATTCTTAAGAAGTAACCATTGAATTTTTGTTATTAATAGATTTTTATATCCATGAATTATTTATCACCGTACTAACAACCAGGCCTAACAAAATATCCATCGTCCTAGTCGCTTGAACTCCAAAGGAAGAAATCATAAACTGATGCTAGTGTCTTTTTTTAGCTAATCTCTAGCTAGTTTGGCTAATCTTTTTTAAAATTGCTAACCTTTTAAAATTAGCTAGCACTATACAAAAGCATAGATCAGGGGTCCTCAACCTTGGCAACTTTAAGACTTGTGGACTTCAACTCCCAGGATTCCTCAGCCAGCTTTGCTGGCTGAGCAAACCTGGGAGTTGAAGTCCACAAGTCTTAAAGTTGCCAAGATTGAGGACCCCTGGCATAGATACAGGATAGACAGTAGCTATCTTTTCAGTTCCCCTGACTGACCCTGGAAATAGGAGGAACGTGGCACAGAAGCACTGAAGAGCAAGAAATACGATAGCATCAAATTTAACCAGCCAGCAACTATGGGTGTGGTGCTAGGGCAAAATGAGTTGTGACCTATTCCAGAGGTCCCCTTCCTACTGTTGGCTGCCTCCACTTATATTCTCTCCCTCTCCCTAGAATAACAGAAGAGGCAATTTGCCGGAGTCACCCACTATGCGGCTTGGTTCAGCTTTGGAAGGCACAGAATGAAATGGAAATCTACAGTCAGCAATGGGGAAAAAAAGGTTTTACGACTTATGCTACTCCCTAGCTAATTCTTCTAAAAGGAGGACTCAGGAGAGCACTAGGAAAGATGGTAATGTTCTTCTTTTGTCCCTTTCCAATGCAGTAAGCTTGTATATTCTGAGGAAACCAGGGAGAGAGAGACCGAACCTTCTGCCAGCAACCTTTCACCCAGACAATTCTGCTGATAATTTAACTTCCATAGTTTTGATATAAATATTTAGAAAAAATAATCCTTTACTAGATTCTTAACTAAGGTCATTGCTGATGTTAAAAATCAAAATTTAAAATCTATTCTCACTGCTACTAAAATAAGAGGAAGTCAAATGAAGAATAATATAGACCAAAGGTACTTGATTTTACCTTAACAAGCTATGATATGGCAAACATAAATTCTGAACTATATCCCTTAGCTATCAGATAAGATTCTGATTAAGGGAGGATTATTGGTAAATCCACTCACTCCTTACAAATATTCCAGACATTAAACTCAGTATTTCTAAGAGACCTGATACATCACAAGTCAGGAAATTCTGAGATGCTATTTATGGCTCGGATTCCTGTGCAGGAATGCCAAGCATATGAACCATTTAATTACAGTGACTAGATATATTAGAAAGTATGTATAATATTTTACAAATTACTACAGAACTTAAAAGTATGCTTGCAAAGTTAAGGATAGCCTTAGCAAGAGTCCTACATTTCACCTTCTAATACTCTGAGGTCGTCAAGCAGTTCTTGGGCCAGAATTTGTAGATCTTTATTACGGCTCTTTGATAGCAAAAGAATACGTGGAAGTGGTAGGGAGTCACGTATTTCAAGAGCTGACTTAGTTAATATCTCTGGCTCCATAATCATGGACTGGAGAAGTCGTAATACATGAAAACATACTTCTGGATCTGGATCTAGAAAAGAGAACGAAAATAGTATAGCTATGTGGCTTTAAAGAATGGTCACCATATAAGTACAATAATGGCAATAATAAATACCATTCTTAGAATTTAAAGCAAAGCTCTAAATTATTCCAGTGAAGTCCTTCTAAAACTAATTATTTTAGCCACCTATTTACCAATGTTCTCTACACTAAATCCACAAAGCACAGAAATAGCAGTGCTACCTTCTCTGGTTCAATGTTTGGTTAAAAACCCTAAATTGGAATACTATTCCACACAACCGGGAATTCTGATTGTGCCAGTGGATGCAGTTATAATAATGGTAAAGCCAATCTGCATGTCTAGATTTCTTTTTCTCTTATTCTGTGATGCATGGAGAGACGTTTTTAAAAAGATGGCTGGTTTCTTTAGTCTTTCTTTAGTTCCAAATGTAGAACATTCCCTAAATGCAAAGGAAATTTCATGTGTTATTATCACTTGCAAAGATTGCTTATTACTATATTTTTTTCAATTAACTTTATATAATGCAACACTGAAGTGTAATCTGGTGAATTCTATAAGCAATATTACACTAGAACTATCCATCTACCTACCTACAGCGCTTCCATGATATTTCACGTTCAAGCTGCACAGAACCTATGATGCTGCTGCAACAAGCATCACCTCAGATACAACATATATTTATTATATAATATGTGTCAGTAAACAGGTTGGGTGGACTTTCAAGAAATATGAATAGGACAGAACTGTCTTACTCTCTGCTTCTTTCCAGGAAGTAGGGCTCCCTACATCAGACAAAAGGAGAAAAAACAAAACCAAAAAAATCCTGGATTTTTTTTATTTTCTGGTATCTGGTATTTGCAGCTCTGGGATCACATTTTCAGGTATCACATTCTATTCTGAATTAATGTTAAATAATTTAAAGAAAATGTTTATATACTCCTACTTCAAAATTTCTTGAATAAAATATTTAAGGTATTTATCAGAATTATAAAATGTCCAGTAAAATTTGATGCAACTAGCTTTCAAATATTAACAGGTACAACTGATACGGCAAAATGGGATTGTAATCACATGTGTCACTAGAGTTATATTGCCAGATGAACTACTCTCTGAAATGACACTTATGTAATTTCACTGCATCAATGCCAAACTGTTAATCATCAGTAGATCCTGGAAATATGAGAATTCAGTTAACATATGACTAACATTCTTTGATCTCAGAAGCAGAGCTTAACATGTTACTAAGTAATGACTGCAAGAGTCAGGCATCACTATGTGTTTTCCATTTTTTCTCACAAATTTTATATTAGGCTAGAAATTAGGAGACCACAAGTTCTCTCCTGCCAGCTGGATGACTTTGGGCCAGTAACTTTCTGATAGCCCTATTTCCAAACTCTTGCCAATGAGCAGAGTAGAATCTGGGATTCCTTTACCTTTACCTGGATTAGGGAGAGTCCCAGAATCACCCCAAAAGTTCATCCATTCAGTGGCAACTTGCAAGAAGACTCTGGAGTAGCAGTTTGAAGTTGTCAGATGAGTTGTCCAGCTGGGAGGTGGAGCTGCAATCACTTTGTTGTTGAAAAAGCAGCCATTTTGGAATTTATTTTTGGACGGAAAATAAGTTGTACCTTTCACTTCTTAAACACACTATTTGATTATTATCTTTACTAAGCTAAAAAGGCTCTTTTTGGTCACAGACTACTACTCCTTTTTGAAAAGCTGTGCCATTTTGGGGACATTATTACTGTTAAATAACAAGGAGGACAATTAGAAATAAGGAAGTGTTGATGGACTTTAAAAAAAATTCTGTTTTTATTTTATCATTTTCATGAATGTGCCACCTGTATTTGACATTGGGAGTTACAATTTTCAATTCTGGATTGTTTGTTTTGGGAGGTTAATATCTTTCAATTTTAATGGATTCTGATTGGAGAAACCAGTTTATCTAAAAAGTTTTTTTAAGAAGATTTATACTTTGATCACCAGAGGGAGCTAAAGAGTAGAAGAAGATGAACCAACATTGAAAGCATTCTAAGCTATCACTCCTTGAGATGGGCAGCAACAGAAATCAAATAACCAACTAAAGTTTCAATATTCTTGTCAGGACTCTACAACAGTAGTACATATATAGTGCAGTCCTATGAGTGTTTAGTTACAAATAAATCATATAGTACTGTGTTCAGTGATCTTCTTTGCTTAGGATTGGAGCCTCCATTCATGTGTACCTCTATTTGAAAATATATTCCAATGAAAATAATCACATATCTAAATAAGCATGTACATGATTGTGATTTTAAATCAGAAATAATGCATACTGGGGAACCAATGAGCATAATGATAAAGACATTCAGCTGCAAATCGGGAAGCCCTCTGATTTGAATGTTGCTTCTGTTTGAACTCAGTAATACAGCTATGTGCTTTCTTAGCTTCATTCATTCCATGTGCAATATTAAAAATGACAACACTGAAAATCATCCAGTGAAAATAAAAGCCTATTACAAGGATTACAAGATAATGTATCTGTGAATATTTGAAAGAGCAGTAATCATAAATATAATACAAATAATAATACATTATATTATTATCAGCATCGTCATCATTACATATCAGAATCTAAATCTTGGCTATGCTCTATATCACATGCTAATTACAAGGAAATTCTTCTCGGATGTGTTTTTCTTCATACAGAGAGTTCTTCCTGTTGCCTTTCTCTTTCTTGTCCCTTCATATAACCCTTCTATCTTTTACACTGATTCTAAAATACACAATTTCTTGGCAACATTTAAGGTATATAAAATATTGTTCTAATAAATCTAGAGGAGTAATTTTAAAAAATTAATGTTACTGAGCATTTTAAACTTCTATTTATTGTATTTATAAAAACCTTACCATTCAGGAGCCACCAGAGTAATGGGAAGAATCCTGCATTTTCACTGATATACTTCACACCTTTCATGTTGATACTAATATTATATAAGGACATCAGCATCAGCCTATAATAAAAGTTTAAAAAGTGACTGAAATGCATAGATGTATTTTTGGGGCAAAGTTATATTGCACCTTTTGATTGACAATCTTCAAGATACTATAGTAGCATATATACACATATAAATCTTTGATTAAACTGCATTTAATACAAAATGTGTTAGGTTTGTTTTGAATGTAAGGGCAACCTGATAAATGAAATTAACTATAAAGTTGTAAAATCAATTTAACTGATTATATTTGCATATGAGTAAAACTATAGCTTTGAAATAAAGCTTAGTTTATCTTTAGACTGTACAACACAAGACATACTATATAAAGTATCATAAGAAAGAAAAAGTGACATCCATAAAAATGTCTATTTTTAAAGAAAGTTTCCAGTTATATTATTGTTTCAATCAGTTAGAAGTATTTCTAAGTGTAATTAATAGATGATTTCTTAAAAATCCACTCCTTGAAATTTGAGAATGAACAATGGTCTTGATTTGAAAAGTCATTGCCTCTATAACAAATCAAATTAGAACTGAATCTTTTCAAAGCTTTTGTAAAGCTAATATAGGATAAACACGTCATGGCCAGAATACAAGTCACAGTGCATCTTGCCTATTTTTTGTCAGCAACCCTAAGACTTTTATAAAAAATTGTACAACAAACGGGATGTATTTGGTACAACTTAAACCTTTGTTGTGTGCAAAATTACTTAACAAATAAATCAATTGCTGCAAGAGAAGAACTTTTTAATTGTCAGATCCTTTCAGGATACCTTTCAAAATAACTATAGGATTTTCCCAGTTTGGAGAGCAAATGGTTGTCCAGTTATTGCTGGATATTTTATATTGAAACAGTTCTACCAATTATTTTAAGATGTCAATGAAGTCAGTTACATAGATCTATATAAAACTATTGCTCCTTCCTCTACCAGACAGAACTATCTATTTAGAAACTGATGAACTGAGATATTCATTTCTAAGCTCTCCCATCTCAGCAGAAACAAATGGTATTGAAAGAGGGACCACCAAATTCTGTTTTTTGACTCTGCCATCTTCATGCTCAATTCTCCCAAAAGTTAATCAGAAGAAATCTAAGAAATGCTATGCAAGCAAATACTGTACATTTTATGGCAGAAACCTACCCTGGTGGGAATATATGCCATTTAAAAAGAAATAAATGCCATATACCAAGAGGATACTTGTTAATTCAGTCATATTGCATGGAAAGGGGGGAATAATAGCCATAATATTAGTGAAATTGGATTTTCCCCCCTATCTAACAGTTGCATTGGAGATAGACACTATGATCACAAATAGGGAGAAATATCAATTTTCCTATCATTAAAATTCTGATACTAACCATCATAATCAGAAATGAAGGTATTATTGCTCAAAATATCTGGGGCTAGAGGGGAGGGATGAGAAAAAATATTAGTTTTTTTATGCCTAAGTAGTTTGCTTCTCATGGAATTGCTATCCAAGCTGACTCTTTACCTGAATAATTTCATCAGGGGAATGTGTATCTAAGGAAGAACGACAATCAGAGCTATTGTTGATTAGTAATACAATGTACTTTTGGGGGTTTGATCAGGAGCTAGCTAAAATCTTATCCCTCCCAAAAAGGAATGGCATTCCAAAGAAGTTTCTTTCTTGAGAAAAAATAATCAGTTTTACTCCTACTTCCTTTCGTCCTAGATAACACAATTGCATCATAGTTTCCCATGTGATTCAATTTTTATAGAAGAGCAGACTCACATGGGAGAGGCTTTTCTGACAACATTTTAAAGAAAAATAGGACAACTTTTGAGTCATCACATGGCTCATTTTGCAAGCTCCAGGCCTTTGATTTTTTTACTTAAGATTAGTCTGAAGGACCAAATACAGTACCCCTCGACTATGACTATAATGGAGCCTAGAATCTGTATGTAAGCCATAAGGATCATAAGTTGAGACATCCACATGACCAACCTGATTTCACGACATTTTCTGCTTTGGTTGTTACATGAAAGCCACAGTCTTAAAGCGAATGCTGCAATAATTATTAAGTAAGTGCCATGGGTGTTAAGTGGATCCATGATCTACAATGCGTGTTTTTTTTGCCACAAACCAGAAGTAAATATCAGTTTCCAGTAAAAAAATATTGTAAATCGTGGTCATGTGATCACAAGATGCTGCAAACTGCCATAAATGTGGACCAGTTGCTAAGCCCCCAAAGTCCAATCACATAGCCACGAGAGTCACTCATCCTCAAAGAGTGCTTCAATGAGTATGCAGTTACCTCTGTGAGAAAACATTACAAACCTATTCAATGAGAATAGTGAGAAAATGATTTTTAACTCCCCCCAAAATAAACAAAATAGTATGGTTTACGAATAAAAATAGAGAATAACGGTAAAGAGGTGGAACATATAATATCTAAACCTGGTGGTACAGCAGGGAGTTGTAAAAAGAATGAGGGGACAAGAAGGAATAGATCCTGCTGAGAGCTTTGTATTTCTCATGACTTCTTCTCCTCACTACAAAAAGGAGGTAGTAATGGTTCTAAGTGTTTTGTTCCTTCTTCCTTCATGGGTTATAGCAAACACCATGCATACAGTGCCTGGAGGCTCTGTTCCATGCATCTAGGCTAGATTTTATTTTGAATCCCTAAGTCTCTGTGTAATTTTACATATAGAAGTGCTCACAAGTCACCAAATGACCTTGTGAAATAACATTGTGCAAAAAGCTCCCTTATATGCTGCTTTCTTACCATAATTACCTATCATCTGAATTCCCTGATATGAAGTTAGAAAGATATCAATTCAAACTGCAAAATCTATCTGAATTTGCTTCCCTGTGGGTTTAAGAAAATATAGATATCTATACTTGTGTGGCCACAAAATGAAAGAAAGTCCACAGAGCCATCTAGTTCCCTATCTCACCAAAGTCAACTGGGAAAAAAAAGTCCTTCTCCAGATCTTGGTGACTGTCCTTCCAATGATAATACAACTTTGCACATAGACTGAAAAGTTTATGGGTTTGGTGTTTTGCTGGATGAACTTTGTTAACACACTTGATTTTTCACAAATATAATAAAAAATCTTATGTTAGCAGCTAACAGGTCTAGAATATGACTGTGCATTACATCTTCTATTATTTACTTTTCAGGGAGGCCATTGTATATTTATTTAAATTACAGGAAGTAATCTGCCATTACTTTTGAAGTGACATAACTCTTGTCAAGCCACTTGTTGCTCTTTACACAGCACTCTCAAAATATACACAGTGTGTAAATACTGTTCTGAATTCAGCAAGTTTCAAAAGCCTAACAGAAGTCTATTTCACAATGCAAACTTGTAGACTTGCTAACACTCAAACATATTTGTTTAAACACTATTTTTTAACTTCTATTTGATAGATTGAAAGTTATTTCTATTGCAGTATTTTTTCCTAGGAAAATATAGATTGAATGCCAGCATAAAGATTGTAATAATTTCTTGTTACTTACTAATGTACCACTTATGGATCTTAATCTGCTTTATATCTTCTCTTACATCTCAATCTTTTTAAGGATTTTTTTAAAAAATTGTGAGAGATCCTAACCTCAGAATTTAGATTGAACTAGACAACCGTGGGTAATTACTTCAGAGATATTTCCTTAACAGATTTCTCAATGCCTTCAATAATGGCAGAACTTCTAATATGCTTGAAAAGTTTGTAAGAATTCAGGGAGATATTCAGAGATGTAGTGCCTTGAAAATATGAACTGTATAACACAGTCAAATATCCGGAGTTGACCACAGGAAATGTTTAATGACATTTTGTATTATGTCATAAGATGTTTTATAAAATTTGCCAAATTTCAATTCTACTGGAATCGTGGATTCTGGATTTTGGATACATTCTGTAAGTTAGCCCATTTGAGATATCTAGGTTCAAAAATTATTGCCCTATGAGCATCAGCCTAATAAATAATAGAGTTGTATGACGGAGTAAAAATGCTAGACCACTTTGAATTAGAAACACATCTGAAATTACAACTGCATTGTATCTGCAATCACTTTTTCAATATATCATCAAAATAAAGCAGAAAATTAAGAGCTTGGTTTACAGAAACTGCCTTGGGGGGGGGGGAACTACAGCAATTATTACAGGACTAGAATTCTTATTGAAAAGAGAAGCCAAGCCTGTCGGTTTGCTGAAGATCATACATATAGCAACATTGGGGACAAGAAGGGTGTTTTGTTTTGTTTTTGCCCTGTCAATGTTATTCAGCTTTAAAACATTCAGCTTTAAAACAGAAAGCAATCTTGGTGTAATTAGGAGATAGAACCTCAAGTAAAATCTCCTCAAATATTGATCTCACTCTCCTTATTGATAGCTTTTTTCAGTATTTGATAGAACAACATCTGAACATTTATAAGATATGTTTCTGGTAGATTATGCCTAAACAGCAGGCTCAGATGTGATTATATATGCCCCTCTTCCTTCTTGAGGATAAGGTCAAATAAACCTCTTATCCATGACCATCAAGGATAGACCAGATTCTAAAACAGCTTGGAGAAAAATACAGAAAAGAATAAATATTTTATTTAATGCAGAACAGAAATGAGGGGAACAATAAGAAAAATGTTCCGGTTTGTTCCTATTTATCAACTTCCAGAGAGGACCATACTAATTCCAAAGTTCCTCCTGTTTTCCCAGACAAAATATGAACAGCTACTCTACTATGTCATTAAACAAAGAAAAGTCATATTAAATTTCTTATAACACAAAGGATTAACACAAAATGCAATATATTTTTACCATCTACTAATCAGCAGACACAGCAAACCAAATTAAAAAGTGTTATAGAAAAACATGTCTGTACTTAGGTTTTTCAGCTGTTCTTTTTCTAGGCAATTAAGAAAGCTGTGCAATGATGAAATGCTAAAATTATAGAGAGTTTATATATCTACTATTAAGTTGTTCAAAGGGCAAAGCTCACTATTTAGAACAGACATGTCAAACTTGCAACGTCACGTGACGTCGCGCAACGTATTGGGACTGTTTTGCCATTGCCGGCAAAGATGGGGGCGCGGCTTCCACATGACGCCTCCGGCCCGCAGGCCGGCAGTTTGACACCACTGATTTAGAATATTAGCCTAGGAAATGCTTTTTAATCCTTTGGAACCTCCTCCTATTATCACTGCTCTTACAACTTTTACATCAAAATGTTATATTTATACTTAAGTTTAAGCATTTTAATTAGGCATCACTTTTTTAAAATATATTTTCTTAGCCACAAAAATATAGTTCTATGATTCACAATCTCTGAAAAAAAAATCTCAATTTAATACAGTATTAAACCTATAGCACCCTCTGCTGTCCACCCTTTATAATAACATTCAAGACACTAAAATGTGCATCATATATTAATTTTTTTAACTAGCAAATGAAAATTAAATAAATTACCTATAATTAAAAACTAAGGAAAATTCTTTTTAGGCTAAATCAAGTCAAATAATTTAGTGTAGAAATCTTTTGTTAATATATGCATAAGTAATAGCAATCATGAGCTGGAACCTGTTGCTTTATCAGTCCACCTCTTATATCTGATAGTCTTTATACTAAGCACAGTATTTTTGGAAGTTCCCAGAGTTTTGAAGATGGCTTACAAATTTGCACAGAGTTGTCTTTTCAAAAAGAGACAACTTAGAGGTCCCTATCTGTGTGTGTGGATAGATTTAGTATTGTTCCATTTTTATTTCTGCAATTCTACCTAGCTTGATAAAAAAAGAAATTTCTATCCTAACTGGATTTATTAGACTGTGGGTTTGGGACTGAGTGGTACTTCCTTTCCTTTGGAGAATTTGCTATTTACAGCATGCATTTTTAACTGTTCTAAAGTTAACTGTTTTAACTTAACAGTAGTGTGTTAAGATAAATTTGTTTAATATATGATTAACATTATTGTTTAATGTAATATTAATATAAGATATTAAAGATAACACTTTAATTCAAAAATAATCAATTATCATACACTTTTAGTTTGGTGCAACATCCTGGCTTCATATCTCTCAGCAACTGAATCATTGTGTCCAGCAGTACCTGATTTGAACCAACAAGGAATTCACGACCAATTGCTAAAGCAGCAACATCTAAGAAAACACAAAATAAAATATAAAAACTTTAAACAAGTTGTGTTCTTATTTAAGAACGCTACTGAAAAAAGTAACTTTCAGAAAGGCTACTAATTAGTTGTTGAACACACACACACACAAATCATTCGCGTATAATATTATGACTTAGAATTAGTTAAGATTTATATCCTACCTTTCCTCCAGTAGATGATTATTAAATAATTAATTAAATTCATATGCCGCCCATTTCACCTGTAAGACAACTTTCTAACTAATATCTATGTGGAAGGGAAAGGGGTCAGACCAATAAAAATAGTGTCACAGCACTGCAGCAGAAGCTCCACCTCTTTCTACATGTGCCAAGCAACATCATGCATGTTGTAGATTCCAAAGAGGCTTTGTGTTTCAATGCTGTGGATGCTGCTGCACCCCCCCAAAAAACTTTTTGCACAAAAGCCTTGCACAGGTTGGACTCAGAGACAATTAGTCCAGATTACTGTTTTGTTAAATTTATATCATGCCTTTTGTCCAAGAAGTCAAGGTAACTGACATAGAGATTGCCTTTTATTTTATTCCCACAAAATCCTGTGGTGTAGGTTGTTGAGAGATATAGACTAGCCCAAAGTGAGAAGTTTTTTCCACAATGAAAAAAAAATTGCTAGGCATTAAGCACAGTATTTGCTGTGTTTGGTAATTTCATTGTATAGGTCTGCCTAATTCTGAAATGATTCTGGGTAGTTTCGTAAGATTAAAAGAAATGATGCCTAAAGACAAATCTATATCTGATGAACAGCTATTTGAGGAAATAACAAATTTTTAATCCAAGGCTGGGTGGGGATGGAAGGAAGGGAAGGTTTCAAAAGATGGCTTGAAGGCAGGCAAGGGATCCCTACACACCACAGGGGAAGCTGCTCCAAAGGCAACAGAGGAGGCTTAGCTTCTGGGTCCTACTGAAGGACACTGCTTAATCAATGGGACCCAAAGCAAGCTGACACTGTTGGAGCCCACAATCCCTCAGATAGCTAGGCTCTATGCCAGGGGTTCTCAACCTTGGCAACTTTAAGAGGTGTGGACTTCAACTCCCAGCATTCCTCAGCCAGCTTTGCTGGCTGAGGAATGCTGGGAGTTGAAGTCCACACCTCTTAAAGTTGCCAAGGTTGAGAACCCCTGCTCTATGCCATGCCATATGAAGCACTCACAGCCACTTAAGTCTTGTTAGGGTTGAACCTGAGCCTAATCCTCCAGCCCTAACAGTCTCCAGGTAATGGACAAGACATCTACAAAAATTAATAATCCAGAGCAATTGTAATATGCATATAAATCCCAGTTCGCAAACAAATCACCAACAAATCATGATAACTAATAAATAGCTAATAAATAGTTGTGCTACAGAAGATCTGAAGTATTTTAGTTTATTTTTTTATTAAGATAAAAACAGTAATTTGCATGAATGGTAAATTCCCTGCCCTGTTGTTTTCTAGATGCAAATCCTGGTTAGGAGACAGAAACAAAATGGTCTTTGTCTCCCTATTTATCACTACAAGGTTTAAAATCCTGCTACATAGAAAGAAGCACATGTAACTTTGGGGAGAATTCTAAAAGTATAAGGAAAAATATTTTGATTCCACTTATATTACATGTAGCTGCCTAGAATATTTGGAATGTGGCATCTGTCATTATTTCTTTGACATGCTATTTATACTACATTTATCACTGAAATAAAATTTGAAAGAAATGTTAAACTATATTCTGTTCAAACTATGAACAAGTTATGTTTTCTTATTTCAAAAACTTTGACTAAATGTCAGAAATTTTGAAGATACATACAGCATAGCATAATCTGAGGCAGATACCCCATAGCTCAATGATGGCGAACCTTTAAGAGGCCGAGTGCCCAAACTGCAACCCAAAACCCACTTATGCATCGTCGGGTGCCAGATGGCTGTGGCCCATTGGGTGGGCGTCGCCCATTGGGTGGGCGTGGCTACGGTGGTAACAGCAGACTGGGTGGGACTAAAAAGTTCAATCAATCAATTCCAACTTTGCAAGATCTTTTTTTCCCTGCGAGAAGTTGAAATTGACTGATTGAACCTTTTTTTTTTGTACATGGCGGCGGAGGCCTAAAGTGAAAAGATTTTATAAAACCAGGCTGAAGGCCTAGGACTGGGGCGACGGCGTGTGTGCCCACAGAGAGGGCTCTGAGTGCCGCCTCTGGCACCCGTGCCATAGGTTTGCCACTACTGCCATAGCTTTTCTGTCAGAGGGAAAAGAAGAAATATTTTATTTGTCAAATATAGTTCTGAAGTCAAAGTAAGTAAAGATGGATTAGTATTAAAGATGTTAATGTAATATGATCAGTTTTCATAAATAATTTGGTCATACTAAAATAAGCTAAATTAAAAACAAACTTGAAGAGTTGTAAGTCAACAAATGATTTTTTATTATTCCATAAAATATTAGAAGTTACTTACTTGTAACAATTCCAGCCAAACCTAATACAAACTGACTTTCATCAGAATCCATATCCTGATGTTTGCTATCTTCATTTAAAGAGTGGACAAAACTCTCCATTGTTTGTCCAGCAATAGTAAAAAACTTTACAGCCTGAGCCTGAAATTTCATAGGGAAAAATAACTATTTAATAAACCTATGAATTTATAAAAACTAGCATTTCAAACAATGAAATGTAAAAGGAAACATTTAGTTACATATTGTCCATTTTATAAGATATTTCCTATTCTAGACAAAGGTCTTCTTATAACATCGCAAATCTAGGATAAAGAATTTTTGCATAACGAGGCAATTGGTGCTCATATTTTTAAACTAATAACCAAGTCTACAGCATTAGCCAACATAATTCTTCAGTTCATGTATCATAAACAATTTATATTCAACACAAATGACAGTGTGCACTGACTTTTGGCTTCACTGACACATTTTGAGATTTTGATTACTTATGTAATAGGTAAGAAATTCTAAAGAAGTAACGGTTTGTTGCTAGAAAAACAAATCTTGCAATAAGCAATCTAAGTTACAGTACAAATAACTTAAAGCAACAGCAACATCAGGAAGGAGTATGTGACAGGGGGACGATCGAGAGCATCCTGTCATATAGCATCACAGTCTGGTTTGGAAGCATCACTGCTTCAGACAGGAAGGCGGTGCAGAGAGTGATGAGAATGGCCAAAAAGATCATTGGCAGTTCCCTCCCTCCCATCCAGGACATAGCACATAAGCGTGGCTTGAGCAGGATCCACAAGATTATCTGGGACACTACACATCCTCTTCACGACCTGTTTTTCTTGTTACCTTCAGGGAGGAGGCTTCGTGATTATCCGTAGCAGAACATCCAGATTCAGCCAGTTTCACTCCATACAGCATTAAACTTGTGAACTCTCAAGCTTCCTCCATCCGTTATATATTCAAGATGGACAGTATTTAATATTTCTTTGCTACGTATATGTAGGGATGTGGGTCTATATATATGTTGTTCATAGTATGTTTAGGTGTGTGTCATGTATGTGTTTCACTTTGAGAGCGGGCAACTAAATTTCATTTTTGATGTGTGCAATTGTGCCCACAGTAAAAAAATGACAATAAAGGTTATCTTATCTTATCTTATCAAGCTAGAGAAATACTAGGGTCTAAAGGAGAAACTAGAGAGGATATGGAATGTAAAGGCCAAAGTGGCCCCACCAGTGATAGGATCTTTATCTAGTCTTGGTACACCAACTGCAGCTCAACAAAAATTAGAGGATCCTGCAACAGTAAGTCATGCCCTGACCATATGTCTGGACTATAATGAACCTTACATGGAGCTCTTTTTGAGGACTACTCAGAAACTGCAGTTGATACGAATTATGATGGTCTACCTACCAGATGTTACCAAGATCACATTTCACTCGTGCTGTAGGCCTTGCATTGGTTGTCCATGACTTTCTGAGTGCAATTCAACATTCTGTTTTACTTATAAAGCCTTATATAGTTTGGGAACTAGCTACCTGAACAATCATCTTCTCCAAACAGAATTGATCTGTCCTAGAAACTGACTGTTTTTCATTTTCATAAAAGTGAGAGAGTGACACTTTCAGGCCAGATTTTTATTGCAGCACCAGCCTTATGGAATAGCTTTCTCTTAGAAGCTAATATGCCCCATTCGTAGAAGCATTCTTGAAGATGATAAAGACTTTTAGAAGTCTTTTAGAAGTAGTTAACAGGTTGTTGTTATTATTAGTTAGTTATTATTTAATGTGATTCCATCTGTATCTACCTAACAACATATCCAATTTCTGCTTATTTCCTTTTGCATCTGAGTATTTAACTAATAACTTATATACAAAAATAAATACAGATTTCATTTAATTCCTAAAGATGTCTTCTAAATTTTTCCATTTACTTTAACATTTATTAAGGGATAGCTTAAATTCTACCAATCTTGTTGACGTAGTTTTGACCGATATTTGGCCTCAAATGGAATAAATTTATCCTAATCTAGGCTCTAGAAAGTCTTTAGCATGCTTGTCACATGTTTGATTGTAGTGTGTTAATTCCAACTAGATTGAGAAAAAGAGTAAGATCTTTTTAAAAAGATTTTAACAAGGCTGATAATGATTTAATCTTCCAAAAGTAATTAAATGATTTAATATTCCCAAAGTGGCTAAACTTACACTTCCTAGAATATTTTTAACTGCTTCTTCATTATTAGAAACACTCCATAATAATGTGCATACTGCAGCACCCATTTCTGTACAATATTCAGCTTGTTGTAGTAATTGTTGCTTTGCATCATTCAGCTGCTGTCGAATATTTAATTTTTCCTGAAAGTAACCAAAATATGAAGAGATATCTAATAGTACTAATTATAGCATTCAGACAGTTCTAATGTTTCTCAAGAAGTTGCAAAAAATCTTACCGGTAGCAAATTTTAAATAACAATGATTTAAACGTGGCTGCTGAGAACCTTAAATGCTTCCTTATTGCATATCACAAAGAGAGTATAAGAAGCAAGTTAGACCTGACCATGGTAACCAAGTTCATTGTATTACAGTATATGTAAAACAGAAAATATAATTTTCTCAACTAAAAGGGGGGGCATAGGTGAAGGAGCTGAATGCTCTGTTTTTTTGTGTTGCCCAACATTTTGTTTTCTTCAAATTATCACATCTGGATTATAAAAATTCAGACATCCACTAAACAGCAGCAAAGTGTTAACTTTACTACTATCTCATAGTCATTTATTCTAGACTTTTGCAGCCCAAATCTAGTAACCCTAATTTATCCAATCTAAATCTCTCGGAAAAGGAAGCTGGCCAAGGAAACAAAAATCTTGGGTGACAGAAGACAGGAAATAGTTTAATTCTTTTCATCTGTAAGTACAGGTAATCCTTAACCTATGACCACAATCAGGACCAGAACATCCATCCCTAAGTGATATAGTCATTAAGTGAGTTCTGCCCAATATTACAACCTTTTTTCCCATGCTTGTTAAGCAAATCATGCCCCCAATTAAGTTTGCTTGTTGGAAGCCTCCTGGGAAGGTAGCAAATGGCCATCTCCTGACCCAAGGACACTGCAATTGTTGTAAATACATGCTGGTTGCCAAGCACTCAGATTTTGATCATGTGACTGCAGGCGGGCTGTGATAGTTTTAAGTGTGAGGATCAGTTGTTAACTAACTTTTTACAGCACTGTCTTAACTTTGAACAGTTGTTAAATGAATTTCATAAATTGAGGACTACCTGTACTTTTAAATAATAAAAATAGATTTCCACCACCATATATGAACAGAGGAAGCGTTTGAATAAATCAACCATTATATTCAGTTTGGATACAAAATAATAAAACAAAGGCAATAGACTAAAATAAGATTTATAATTCAGATCTTTTATGATCTTTAAAGAAAGGCAATGTAAATCTGAAATTCATTATATTGTTTGTGGTTATTTCAACTGTATATACCTATACTGTGTCTAATGTTTAACTTATGGAGAAGACTTCAATATATTCGTCAGCAATTCTTCAATTTCTTTCCACAGTTTTTATATATCACTACTTCAAAGAGTTAACAGAAAAAGAAACAAATTTCTGAGCTCTTCTATAAGTGACTTAAGCCAAAGAAATGTTTTCTGCTCATAAATGCACACCTTCCTAGAGAAATGGACAGTCTTGTCTCTGATATCACAAGGAATTTTTGGACGATTCAATAAAGAATTGTTAAAAACTTTCTATTTGATTCACATGCAAAAGGTAAGTATGCAAGAACATCTGGGAACCTCTGACATTTTAAACAGTTTTCGTATCGGCTATGCAACCTGGAAATAAAGAAAGTTGTACACTAACACGTGCAAAGACATTAGATTGCTGAAAATTGTTTAACTATAGGCAGCAATATCTTATGGAAATGGAAATAACATAACAATGAAATTCTATAGAAGTCACCTCTTTGAGTCCAGCTGGACTTATCTAGAAATATATATACATAGGATTTGCATCTTCAGTCTACAAACTCTCTATGAGAAAATAGAACTATCATGCTAGAAAAAATATCTTATCTAGTTCGAGAATTTATTTAGTAGTTACTTTTAGTTGTATACTAGTGTTCCCTAATACAAAAAAGTGTTGAATTGTCATAATAATCTGACAATAGTAAGCGTGTTTTCATCTTATTAAAAAAGCAATCCTATGAGCAAAATATTAGCACATATTGTCTCACATAACTTTAGCCTACTTGTGTGTGTGCATATTTCACTGATTTCTAAAAGGTAGTAT